>NC_054382.1:90043214-90389880 GCF_017654675.1 Xenopus laevis | reverse complement strand
GACTTCTCAAAGCACCCTTGCACCGGTATACTGCAACGAAGCTCATTCATAAGGTATGTTGTTCAGTTGATCAGCTCAGAAATATGAAGTGATTTCTTTATGACCATTTAATATGCAAGAAAAGTGAATGGTGAATCAGCCCAAGAACATTCATATGTTAAAAGTGCCCAGCATTAAAATACCATGTTGGCCTTAGTTCTCAATTAGTTCTACTAGTGTGTTGCTCCTACACAACTAATTGATTTGCACCTACTGATTTGCAGGCTAATGATACTGGGTCCATTGGAATGCCAGTAGAGGCAAGAAAAACTGGCATGAAGACTCCCTTTGCACCTGCATTGACATTTCTTGCAAGTTGCAGTTTAAAGGGGACCCGTCACCCAAAAAAATTATTCAAAATCCTATTTTATTACATTAGTCAAGCAAAATGAACTTTAATTACACTATATAAATTATTTGAATCTTTCTTCCTTCAGTCTGGGATTTCAAAATTATAGCAAGCAGGCAGGAGCCATTTTGTGGACACTGTTATTAAAACAAGCCTAATATCATCTCAGAATCTCGTTTCTGCACCAGAATGGGGGCCCTGATGTCCATCCCCATGTACTGGTTACACAATTAAATGGTAAAGAGAACGGGGGAATGTGGGGAGAGCAGTGACATCTAGGAAGTGCTGAATGGAAAGGGAAAGTAATTGTATGCCCCACCTCTATGCCCATGGCATAGAGGAGGGGCAGACAATATTTGATTGACAGCTGAGATGTTAAAATGAACTTACAACAGCTACGAATGCTTTAATAAAAAATATAAATTGGATTTCATGTTTTATTTGAAAAGGACTTTTATTATATAGATTTTTGTGTCTGGGGGACAGGTCCACTTTAAGTTTTTGAAGACACCTGGAGGAAATGCTGCACTGTGGGAGAAAAATAGTAATTTGCATTTACTTTTTGTACCGATCGCATTACATTTGCAGTCATACATGACCTCTTGTTATTTTTCTTCAATATAGTATGCTTTAAATCTGAAAAAACATAAATCATCACCGTACAGAAAACTTTACAGAAAACTTCTTATACGTTCTTTGTTTAAAAGCTATAGCACTGCTATGGACCAATCTTTCTTTGCACATGCTGTGTAAAAATTACTTTGAATCTATCATTTTAATGGTGCCTAGTTTGAAAGCATCCTTTAAATACCACACAGCATTAAAAAATTTAGAAGCAACACAACAATGGTATGGTAATTATAAAATGATTCTGTGGGGACCGCGTTTTCTTTTCAATATTTGATTTGCCAAGTACATATTATCATGAGCGCCTGCGGGGGTTATAATATAGCCAAACAATATCTGAGCCATCATTGCTACACTTTTCGTTCTTGTATAATAATTATATCTTGTATAATAATTATAAAAACTGTCCTGAAATTAGATCTTAACATTTATGTATACAGTATCTATATATATTGTACAAGCAGGTAATTACGGCACTCATGGGACATTTATTTAGCTCAACGTTCTTCGTCAGTAGTATAGAACTCCTTTGTTTGTTGTATAGTCCTGACGAAGAACCCTGTATGGGTTCGGAATAATATTTTGTTACTGCTAAATAAAAGATCCTGTGAGTGCTGTAATTTATATATATATATTAAAAGAAATGGCTTGCACAAAATGTATTCTAATAAGACACTCATTTAATAGATGACTGCACATCACTATGTTGGTTTTGGTTATAAAAATTATTAGTTCTTGGGAAATGAGTTATAGGCACCTTTAACAAATGTTTCAGGCAACATTTAGTATAGTGCAAAGGCATTATATATTTAAAATATGGAAAACAAAATAGTTTTGGAAAAACTGGTTTTATTCATACCCTTTTTAAGTGACCTGATGATGTCACTCTAGTTACCATGAACACAGAAAGTAAGAGTCACTCATATGTATGCAGATACATTTATCCTATGAGATTTAATTTTCCTAAGTGTTACTGATTCAATGAGTGATCTGATCATTTTACGCACAAAGGGGGGATATAATTTAATCTGTATATTTCTACTTGGAAGTATTCATTTTTATTGTATTGGTTTTTATATTTGCTTTCTTGACCCTAAATCTTTGCAGCAGAGAGGGCAGGGAAAATATATATTTTGTTTATTCATATGTGCTTATCTGGAAAATATGCATGGGGGGGGGGGGTAAATCAGGAGAACAAGTTTTGAAGCCAGTTGGTTGTCTTATAAGGATAAGTCAAGCTTTCCCCAGAGACTAGTCATTATATATTAAAGACACCATAGGGCTTATTTATAAACAATGGGCAGATACTTGTAGGGGATCAGACAAATCCGTCCCCTGTTTTTCTGTCTGTGACATCATCCAGCCCAGTTACAGCCCGGAGAACCATCCGATTGTGCATCCTTGGGAGAGGGGGTGTGCCTGACTTTGGAGCCAAATGTACAGGGTTTCCGACAGATCTAATAAAGAGATCCCTGCTGCAGCAGCCAGAGAGATCCAGATCTGTGGAGAGTGCCAGTGCTGCTTGAGAAAGTATTTGAGCATTAGGGACAGCCAGTTTCTAACTCCTGCCTGTGGATACTTTGGCTACTGTGTGTTTCCCCAGGGTGAGGACAGGTCTTGCTCATGTCCCTGCCCCGTGGGAGCGGCTACTACTTTAAAGGGAAAGGTACCTTGGGGCAGGTAGTGCTACCTGGGGACATAAGAGCTCTTGTGGAAGTTACATTGGACATTGAATGGAGTGTGGGACAGTGGCATTGTGAGACTATGCCAGGGGTTGATAGTTCAGACAGGTTCCCCAGAGTAAAGTGATATTGTATGATTTACATTTACAGTTATTACATACAGTTTTACATAAAGTTTATATTTGTTTTACTGCAAACTGTCTGTGTTTTATTTTTTCCTGGTGGAAACACCCCTGAGATGTGTTCCCTAGGTTGAGGTACCGCGCTGTAATTCGCAGTTCCCAGCAATTTTCATACGCAAAAAGGACTCAAGGCCCTGGATTGCCAAGGGTTAATTGCTATAAAGAGACAGTAAACAAATTAGGGTTATATACTCATAGCAAATAATCAGTGATTAGCCTACTTTAGACAGCGGCAAGTAGAGCAATGAAAGCAAATATCTGATTGGCTGGCCATGTGTTACTGCCCTTGTGCAAATTTGTACAGTGTAAATAACCCCAAGCACTGAAACAATATTAGAGGGCAGATACATTGAGAATTCGAGTTTCTTTATGGTCAAAACTGCCAATTCGACTAGGGAGTTGTTCAAATTCGATTTGTGTTTTTTAAAAAATTCAAATTCGATTTTTAAGATTTATCATACACTGGCCCTATTCGCCACCTAAAACCTGCCAAATTGCTGTTTAAAGGGGAACACAAACATAACTTAAGCTTTTGAAATGGCGTATAAAAAATGGCAACTGAATACAGAGGATTTATAAGCTGTGTTTACATTTTCAGAGTGATGAATGCTTACTATAACTATGTACTGTAGGAAGACCCCTGGCATGGAAAGAATTAAAGTATAATATTATGATTACATAAATAAATGGTTTATTGTTTTATTTATCATCACCTGAGAATGTTATGTATTTACAATGCTTTACTGAAGAGTTTATACCAGAACAGCTAACTTATAAAACATCTGCGTGTCTGTAGGCCGGCTATTCCTTTATTTTCAATTACACTTCACATTTAAAGGCTTAAACACAAATGCACCCTATGTAAAATGGCTCATTCTAATGTAAAACATTAAGGTAACATGATGCAATATGAACAAAGAAGTGCTATTCAATAATTAAGCAGCTTCCATATTTAATGAAATGGCGTGCTTGCATTAAAAGCACTGGTTAACAGCTGCACTCTCCTTTGAAGGGAACTTAAAAGTGCAGAGATGACAAGAGACTGCAAATCACAGCACTAGGAATTGTATAGTTTTGTCACATTAATAAACAAATAGCTTTCTGTTTAATGAATAATTATGGCAAACTGTTGACAGGAAAGGGAAAAAACATTTACTTTATCCACTGAATCATCAGAAGTCAAATAAACTGGGAACCTTTGTGTTCCTTAAATCTGCAACTGGTTCATAAGGATAGCTAAGGCTGACTTTACCCAGTGTGCTCATTGGTTTATATTTGTACATACATTGATAAGCAACTGTCAGAAAAGGATGTTTATCCCTGCATGGATACCATATTTTTTAAAGTGATTCTCGATTCTCTTTCATTACAAAATTGTTATCAGTGTGTGTGTGTATATATATATATATATATATATATATATATATATATATATATATATATATATATATATATGTGCTTTCAGAGACACCCCTTTTCTGCCTTTCATAGCTTTAAAGCAATATTTTCATAGCTTTAAAGGAATGGGAGATGTCCTACCAGTGGTAGATTGTGGTGGAAACAGTTACTATTTGGGAACACTAGGTTTGCCAGTCGCTACCAGCATCTGCTGTCTTTCCCATTTTTCTCAACAGGGCTGGATCTAGGGCAACAAAGGTACCAGCCTCAGATGAAAAACATTTGCTGGAGGAAGTCATTGGAAATGGCAGCCAACATTGAGCAAGCAGTGGTGACAGGAGTCGGGCCCAAAGTAAATGAATTCTGGGGAAAGGGCACAGTGTATGAACCAAGTGGCTATGAGGTCAATCAATTAACTTTGTTCTGAACATACTTTTGCTTATTGTTTTAATCAGGAAAAATACTTGTTTGATCTGTGCTTGGTAGATATTTCGATTACCAGATTGTAGATAATCTCCCTGCATAATGGACTCCTGATAATATAACAGTCACGACTGGGAGAAGGGAGGGTTTTTGTATATTTTTAATCTAATTATCTGCCTCACAAGGGCCAAACATTGAATATTTTCAGTTTCCCCTGGTTTCCTGTTTAACTCAAGCAATAAGAAAACCATAATTTTTTCCTGATTAAAACAAGAGGAAAAAGTATGGTAAGCACAATCCCTATTCATTGAACTCATGTCCCTTTCTTTAGAAGGAAACACGTTTTATTATCATGACCATGCGTTTAAATATAAACTGCAAAGTGTGCTTAAAGAAGTGTACATACGTCAATAAAGTTTCCATTGATATAGTCTGAGCTGGCTTCCTCTTCAATGCTTTGGAGTCTCACCCGGGAATGGTCATCTGAAACACAGTTTGCAAAGTTTAATAAAACAGATTATATTGAATAAAAGCTAAATGACATGGGCAGAGACAAATACCTGCCGTTTTCCCCAAACTGGTCTAGTAATAACCGACTCGTTCACATCCATTTATTTTGTTGGAATCTTTTTTTGGCCACAGCTTTATTGCAAACATAATTAAAACAATAGATAACACATATATCAATAACAATTTATATTAACAACATTGTAAACATAAAAATATTAACAGTGATGTACCATTAATTTATAATCCTCTGCAAGGCCCCTGGCTATGGACCCAATTAGGTGCATACAATCGTACTAGCCACCAGCCGCTTGTGCCTTCTAGCATGATGGGTACGCTGGATTGCATGCTACCACCAATACAACATAACCTCCCAGAGACCAACGCTCTTAGAGAGGAACACCACCAACCAAGTTGTGGACTCCTTTTTTCTTACCAAAATGGATGCCCTCCTTAACAATTAGTGCTATAAGTCCCCTTAAACTCCACCCCCCAACTACATCACTAAACCCACAACTAATCCCCTGCCAGGCAGCTTTGTCCCGCCCCTGTAATGTACCCTTCTGACAGCATGCACTGTCCCGGGTTTCACTTAACTTAAGTATTCAAAATTTGGTCTGATATGGGTAACAAATGATGAAATAGTTAGAGGTCAGAAGAACACCACCACTAAGGGGAACACTAAGAACAGGGGTATAAAAGCACACCTCTGCCTTTAGAGCAGACATTTTCAAATGGGATCTACTGAATACACTTGAAAGGCCACTTGAAAATTATGAAAAGTACTATCTTATATATTTTTTGAATAATGGCCAATGTTTTCCTATATATGTCCAAAGGTTGTACCATCAATGGGAGCTTGAATTTAAAAAGTTTGACAACCAAAGAGTCAAAGGCAGAGTGAAAGCATTTTCCTCTGCATATTACAACTCACTGTAGTGGGTTTAAACACAGTAAAAATAAATGAGTCTAATGCACAGATGGAAATTTTCCAATCCCTCCTCCAATTAGGATTTCACATGCCACTTGAAGTAGGATTTAAATATTTAGTATTAAATTGTATGATCGGTGTGACCTGTTCATTTTTTAAAAAACATTTTTAATAAGGTTAAGTAGAAGGCTTTGAAATCATACAAATAAAGACTGTTGTAACAAAATTAGCAACACCCACAGCAATGCTGTCTATGCCACAAACAGAATTTAGCATTGGCAGTGTAAGTGTACTGGTCTCATGATAAGGGTGTATAGTTCTCCATAAATATTGCTTAAATATGTTGTGTAACTGTCACAAGAACTCCATTGAGATATAGAATGTAAAGTAGAAGTTGGCATTATTGCACATTACTGAAAAAGACTAATTAATCAATATTTTGGACTTCGTCCTGGAAATTCCCTACTGGAACAGAAGCTCTTATCAATGTAGGTCATGGCGTTGTAGATAAAATATTTCTAGTAACTAAAGCCAAGAAGTTCAGGAGCTTTGTCAGCAGGCATGTAAAAATGTATTTGTAAAATAGAATTGTATTAAATGTGTAAACTAAATGCTTCAGCCCACAAAGATTTCATTTGCAGATTTAGATTAAAAACAACAACAACAACACAACAGAAAAACAACTGTGATTGCTGTTCATCAGTAGTCCCATTACAGAGAAAACGAGAAGGGAATTAGCTAAATCATAACTCCATGAAATCCCAAAAGATTTGTCTGCTTGCTCGTTATTACAAAATGCACCTTTCTGAACAGAATTTGGGATAGCACCTCTTTCTTTGCTAAAAAGCTAATTAAATGTAATTCCAAAGACAAAGGTGGTATCAGACACCTGACTGCAAATCCCCATAGTGACAATGCACATCAAAAGGTACCAAAGTGCAGTCCTATTTGCATGTCTCAACAGCATTTCCTAAAGGGTCATTCCTGAATGGCTGTTTAGTAAAATAACAAGCACTTGCATCAGACCCTCAATTTGTTATTGGCCAATCATTAGCTGGCTGCCAAAGGATTATTAATATTTCCAAAATTGTATCCACTCAGGTGTAAAAGTACAATGCAACCAATGAGGCCATAGCCCAGGGGCTGTAAATTAGAGGGATGGTAGTCACAAACCCTCATTTGTTGCCCATTCACACATATATAGACAAGATGCATATCTACATATCATAGCTATGGAAGAATAGGAAAATGGATAAATAAGAACAAGGTTCACATTACATAATGAAAATAAAATTCTCACCATAACAACACATACATACATTTAGCTTGTATATGATTTGACGTGTTGGGATTCCCATGCTGTTTAGTAAAAATTGTTTCAGCCAATGAAAACATCAAATAATCAATAAAGCTAATATAAGGCTGTCCATGATATTGTATTCACTGCAGCTTAAGCATGTGTTTGTTATGGATTCAGAATTCTTTCTGGTGTTTTACTTGACATACTGTATTTTTTTAAATAACAGATTATCTGCAGAAAGATGGAAATTAGCTCAATGTGCAAGCTGGGGCATAGCCGCTTACAAAAGCCAGCTGTTTTAAAAATACACCTGCTCTTTGAGCTTCGATGATTTATTTAACAGGTGAAAAATATGTAACCTTTTCTACTTGAACAATCTACTGATGTTTCACATTTATAAAGGTTATGCATTTGCCTGTGTAAATGAAATCTTTAATTTCAAGCTTAAATCTCTCAGAGACGAAAGTTCTCAACCCAAGATAAATGTGTGGGTAATTATTCGCTGTTCAGTACAGTTGTACACAGCAAAATTAGCAGCACTAGCTCCACAGAGACCAAGTTCCTTCTGCATCCGGGTTTAAAAGGGTTAATCTAGATCTAATTTGCAGGCTTCAGTATTCATTATGCAAACACAATGTTGCTCGTGGGATTTAAACCATAATTGTCCTCCAAATGCATGCTGAAAGAATTTCATGGTCAATTTTATCTTAGCAGAATGTTATGTAGAGCCACGATCACACTGTCAACACTTACAGGCAATGATATTCCCATATCTGTTCTTCATTCTGTTCTCATCTTTCTTTGCCGAATCCCATGGTGCTGCCTGTCCTTCAAAGAAAGTCTGAAAAAAGGATAGATAGGCTAAATGTCGGGGCACGTAAAAATGGAAACAGAAAACACTAATTCCAAGGTTGCAAGCAAATTGTTGTGACTGTTTTACATAACAGGAACAAAATACAGTTTCTGTAGAGATGATTACTTAGCCACTCTGCAGTTGGTCCACTTTCCTTCCCTATATGTTAAACTTAAAGGGGTGTTTCACCTTCAAGGTAACTTTTATTATGTTATAGAACAGCCAATTCTAAGCAACTTTTCATTTTTTTTTTTTTTTTTATAGTTTTATAGTTATTTGCCTTTTTCTTTGCAGCTTTCAAATGGGGGGTCACTGGCTCCCTTCTAAAAACAGATGCTCTGTAAGGCTACAAATGTATTTTTATTGTTACTTTTTATTACTGATCCTTCTATTCAGGCCTCTCCTATTCATATTTCAGTCTCTTATTCAAATCAATGCATGGTTGCTAGGGTCATTTGGACCCTGGTTACCAGATTTCTTAAGATGCAAATTCAAGAGCTGCAGAATAAAAAGCTAAATAACTCAAAAACCTTTCAATAAAAAAAAATGAAAACAAACTGCAAATGGTCTCAGAATATCACTCTCTACGTCATATTTAAAGTTATCTCAAAGGTGAACGACCCCTTTAACAGAAGAATCTTTTAAAAGAAGAATCAAAAAATAACTATTAGTTGATAAGTTCTAGCAAGGGCTAGATAAGAAGCTTCTTGTTTTCTTCAACAAGCTGTAATAGTTTATTGCCCTTAAATTTGGACCCATACACAGTGCACTTATGCCAGTGGAAGAGGCAAGCTGTTATTTATGCCCTGTGCTGAACAAAGCTCACACAAGTGCAGGAAGCCCATGGGCAAGTGAAAATAACAATGAGCAAAGTTTTGTATCTATTACACTATACCCAGTGGTTGTAAGATAACCCATTGAAAAGCTGTGTCCCTTCAGTTGTTGTTGAAGTACAATACCCAGCAACTTAAACTATAGAAATACCATATATCAGCAAGTTCTACTTCATTAATGGGCTATGCAAATGATGTTTTGCCTCAGGATCTAGCACAGCAGCACCATCTATACACAAATCTCATCAGTTCAGGTATGTGTACAGCTAACCATTCTTTATTCTTCTTTCCAGTAGTAAAATTAAGGGTGACTATAAAGTTTTCCCTATATTTTGTGCATCTTGCACATGCACTTGGAAAACAAACCTTTGCATACTAGCAGCATCCAAGAATAATAATTACAATTTTTATGAACTCATTGTTCATATTTTTCTAAGCCTTATAGTTTTTAACCGATAGGCAACTTAACACACCGAACCAGATCCCTGGATCTCCGTTAAGAAGTTCTACAGATATAATTCATATCTACATATAACAGGCACCCAAATATTTGTACCATATGCTCATGTACAATATGGAATACCATATTAGTGGCTACCCTACAAATTCTCTCAAATTCAGAGATCAAAAGATTGATCTTGTTTTATCAATTCACAGCAACCAATCAGCAAGTACTGCTGTACTAGTCCGACACATCTGATTTATTGTTATGGGTTGCTATACCCAGAAGTGGAGTAATGTACAGGTATGGGATCCATTATTTGGAAACCCATTTTCCAGAATTTCCTACAAATTACAAGAAAACCATCTCCTAAAGACTCAATTTTTATCAAATAATTCACATTTGTAATAAAACAGTACCATGTAATTGATCCTACGATAATGAATCTCTATTGGAGGCAAAACAATCCTATTCAGTTTGTTTAAACTATTTTGTAGAAGACTTTATGTATGGTGATCCATACTTAAAGTCCAAATTATGGATCTCGTTAACCCCAACTTCCTAGCATTCTGGATAACCTGTTATATGCACAGCACCAATGAGGCAAGCTTTTAAACTGGGAATTTAGCTTTTCTAGTGTGACCAACCCCCGGACCCCCCATTGTGCAAGAAAGGTAAGCGCTGGGGGCCGAGGTGGGTCAACGACACTGCAGGAGCAATGTACAATGTAAAAAGGTGCAAAGTTTGCTACTGGTACAGCAACCTATAACAACTAATCAACAGGTAGCAATTTATGCATGGAGACACAGGCAATGAACAGCTTTCCAGTCTCCCAAAGATGCACAGGATTAGGTACTGTAGTTTTCTGTATAACCACTCCAGTGAGAACTAATGTTTTTAAAGTGGCAAGGTTGCAACTGGAATCTACTAGCTAAAAAATACTTGTAAAACAATTAGGGGCAGATTTGTTAATGGTCGAATTGATATTTCGAATTTTTCTTTATGGTCAAAACTGTCAACTAGGGAGTTATCCAAACTCCGTTAGAGATTTGTAAAAAACTAGAATTTGATTTTCAAGATGTATCATAATCTGGCCACCTAAATCCTGCCAAATTGTTGTTTAAGTCAATGGGAGAGGATCAATTTGGAGATGTTTGCAGCCTTCTTGCATTCAAGTTTTTTCTCTGAAAATTGAGTTTTCTATAATTCGAATCAAATTCGATTTGAGTTTTCAAGTCGTTTATATTCGTTTGGAGTTGGAACAATTTGATTTCATTAATACATTTCGATTAGTCAAATTTCTTATTTGTGGGAGTTTAGGGGAGTTTTAAAAAACTCACATGAATTCGAAATCCGACCTTTGATAAATGTGCCTCGTTCGTGGTCACCATAATGTATTTGGCAAATGCTCATTCCACACTGCGTAAACCGACACTTGAATGTCAAGTCTCTTCCACAGTAAAATCAAAAGAATCTAAGGCGCTGGATTAGGGTAGCTAAATGCAAAGGCTTCATCCAGGTTCACATCTTGCTAATAATCTTGAGATAAGTCCAGATCCCTTGTCCATTATGTGAAACACCTTAACAGTTATGTTCCATATGGATATCACACTGTACACCCAGGGAGCCAGCTGCAAATATTTCAACTGCTTTTTCATCACTACCAATAAATTGGCTTCATCCAAGAGTTAAAAAGATTGGAAGTGACAAGTAGAAACACAAGTATCACGATTAAGATATAATCTTATCAAACCAAAGATTTATATATCTCCAATCTGTGAATGTGTATTAAACAAAGGAGTCGATGTATCCTGTTGGACTGCGAGAATATACACATGCTATCTACTAAAGACTGCAACAAACTAAAGACCCTGTCTATGTGCAAAGTAAACAGACAAGAATTATAGTTTGTGTCATGAAGCTGGCAATGAACATGAATGCTTAATTATTCAAATGGCATAAATATGATCTATATGAAAATAAAGGCTGTATTTATAATTAACAACGGGTGCATTATAATTACATTCAAAAACATTTGCATAATTTAAGCCGCTACAGACTGAAGAAAGGTTTTTCATGTCCGTTTAATGGGAAATAATAAAATATACAACAATTGAAGAGGTTACTTAAAGTGACAACTAATTTTTTCTCACTCACTGCTCTTAACAATGTTAAAATGAAAAGTAGTTAGACGAATAAAAGCCACAACACAGAGCAGAGTGAACAGGAATTAAATCTGTAAATATTTAATTCGATGCTTTTTTTCTGCATATACAGAGAGGTTTTTTTTTCCAGTTTTGGCACTGGATGTGTTACACCACTGTTTAAGACTGATTTAGGGACATACATTTTTTAATGTTGTTTTGATCAACTTCTAGGCAAACTGCATGATAATTTTTGCTAGTGTTGTCTGATGACTCAATTCAGCATATGTATTTGTTCATCATAGACTGTAATATGTAATATGGGTCCTTCTTTAAAGGGATACTGTCATGGGAAAACATGTTTTTTTTCAAAACACATCAGTTAATAGTGCTGCTCCAGCACTGAAATCCATTTCTCAAAAGAGCAAACAGATTTTTTTATATTTAATTTTTAAATCTGACACGGGGCTAGACATATTGTCAGTTTCCCAGCTGCCCCCAGTCATGTGACTTGTGCTCTGATAAACTTCAGTCACTCTTTACTGCTGTACTGCAAGTTGGAGTGATATCACCCCTCCCCCCCCACAGCAGCCTAACAACAGAACAATGGGAAGGTAACCAGATAACAGCTCCCTAACACAAGATAACAGCTGCCTTGTAGATCTAAGAACAGCACTCACTAGTTTAATCCTGGTCCCACTGTGACACATTCAGTTACATTGAGTAGGAGAAACAGCCTGTCAGTGCTGGCTCTTTCTGAAAGCAGGCAAAATGACCAGAGATGGCTGCGTACACACCAAATTATAAATAAAAATAAATACACTTGCAGGTTCAGTAATGAAATTTTATATTGTATAGTGAATTATTTGCAGTGTAATTTAGAGATAAAAACGACATCATAAAAAATCATGACAGAATTCCTTCATGTTTGAAAATACTATGACAAACAAGTGGCAGTATATGAACATGTGAACTCTTTGTTCGAGAGCATACATCACCATCTTTCATTCTCCAAGGGATCCCTTGCTGCATGCATAAGCATTATAGCAAAGCCAGAGAAGAGTACTATCACCTTTCCAAGGGCGACATATGACAGTCTAGATCAGGGGTCCCCAACCTTTTTCACCTGTGAGCAACATTCAGATGTAGAAAGAGCTGGAGAGCAACACAAGCATGAAACAAGTTCCTGGGGTACCAAATAAGGGCAGTGATTGGCTATTGGTAGCCCCTATGTGGACTGGCAGCCTACGGGAGGCTCTATTTGGCAGTTCATCTGGTTTTTATGCAACCAAAACTTGTCTCCAAGCCTGGAATTAAAAATAAGCCCCTGCTTTGAGGTCAATGGGAGCAACATCCAAGGGGTTGGAGAGCAACATGTTGCTCACAAGCTACTGGTTGGGGATCACTGGTCTAGATGTTTCAAAACCTCACAAATTGTCAGGGCCCTTGTATTAATCAGCTGAAACATCTCTTTAACATATCAGTTTAATGAAATTGGTAATTCAGCACAGGAATGATTGACAACCGTTAACACACACACACCAAAAGAAGTTTCAATATATGTGATTTTATGAAAAGTATATATATATATTTATATAATATGTTTTAAAAGTGGGAAATTTGGTGCTGAGAGTTTCCCTTTAAAACAAAATGGTGTTTGACTAAGTATAGTCTTCTCTAACAGAATTTACACTATACCAATGCTCATTTTGCTCAAGTGGTTAGTTTAGTAAGTCATGTATTTTACACTTTCGATTCATTTTGGAAGGATATTTTACCTGCGAGAGAAATCAAGTTTTATTCCTGCATAACTACACTTGGAGGTAACATTCATGTCTGTGATTGAAGATAGATGACAGTTAGGATGGTAGATTTATATGAGGAATTCAGCACAGGTTTCATATAACCTCAAGTAATTTCTTTTGATGGTGGAAATAATAATCTCTGTAATCTTATCTTACATATATCCTATTTTACACAGCTCAGTACTCTGAGACCCTTCCTCACACAGCATATACTATACTATAATATTGGTTTCTTATGCAAACTGAGAGAAAAAGACACATGTATAATCACCTGTAGTGATGGGCGAATTTGCGTCGTTTCGGCGAAAAATTTGCGAATTTCGTGCGAAATTCGCGAAACGGCAAAAAATTTGCGAAACGGCGGCCCGTTTTTGACGCCGGCGCCCGTTTTTGACGCCGGCGTCCGTTTTTCGGAAAAAAATATTTTGACGCCGACTAATTTTTTCCGCGAATTTTCGCGGCGTTTCGCGAATTTATTTGCTGGTGGCGAATCGCGCAAATTCGCCGCGAATTCGCGCCTGGCGAATAAATTCGCCCATCACTAATCACCTGCCTTTCCCTTTAATAAAGTTGTCTATAGAAATGGCTTCCTTGTAAGGGTGCATGCACTAGCTGCAGCCCGGTAAAGCTGGCCTTAAAGCATATATTCAAAGGAGAAGATATCTGCCTGATTTGGTCACCCTGGTTTCAAATAACTTTGTGAATTTGAAGCTCAAAATTGTTTAACCTTAAAACAGGGTGGGAGCAGGTCAATGATACTTGGGGGCAGATCCATCAAAGGTCGAGGAGAAATTTTCGAATGAAAGAAATTCAAATTTCAAGCTATTTTTTGTGTACTTCGACTAGGGAATAGTCCAAATTCGATTTGAATTTGAAAAAAATTCAATAATTATCTAAATTTATCATGTTCTGTCTCTTTAAATATTCGACTTCGACCATTCGCCATCTAAAACCTGCCGAATTGCTGTTTTAGCCTATGGGGGGGCCTCCTGGAACCCATTTGGAGTCAATTGGTGGACTTTGAAAAATCAAAGTTTTTTTTGGGAAAAACTTTGAATCGGACCTATTCGATCGGAATCGGACCTATTCAAACAAAAAAAAACTTTGACTTAATTTCGGTTGGTCTTTTTTTAATTGGAACTTTGACCCTTGAGAAAAAGTGTCCGGTTTAGAAAAAAAAATTTTTTTTTTTCAAAGAGCAGGCCCATTTGATGCCTTACAGACGCCTAAAACCCCGGCCTGTTGTGCCACTTACTTAGACAGCCCTGGTTCCATGTATTTGATGGTTATAGCATGTATTTAGATTTTTTCCAGAGAACCTAAAGTACAAACAGTGATCCTCGTTACTAGAGATGGGTGAATAAATTTGCATGTCACAAATTTGTGGAGAATTTCCGCACTTCGTCGCTGACGAATAAATTTGTGAATCTCCGGCGAAAATTTGGCGGCGTCAAAAATTTTTGGACGCATGTCTAAAAAGTCGCTCACGTCAAAATCGACGCACGTCAACACTAGTCGGATGCCCATTGACTTTAACACCAACGACTTTTCAGGCATCAATTTTCGATTTTCACAATTTTTTTATGCATTTTTCACCATTTCGCGAATTTTGCAAATTTCCCAGGTGAATTTCCGAAGCAAAACGGGAGAAATTCGCCCATCACTACTCGTTACTATTTTTTTTTCTGTGCACGCATACATAAAATACTGTATTATTTTAAGTAAGTAAACTGCATAAAGAGAAAAATCAAATGGCACCAGTGTAAGAATACAGTATATCTTCAACTCCTGGCATACTTTTCCTTTGATGGTTTATTTTCC
Source organism: Xenopus laevis (assembly GCF_017654675.1). Taxonomy (NCBI): domain Eukaryota; kingdom Metazoa; phylum Chordata; class Amphibia; order Anura; family Pipidae; genus Xenopus; species Xenopus laevis. Next base: position 90,374,544 of record NC_054382.1, on the reverse strand, counting down.
AATCCTACCTTATCTCTATTCTGCTACAATAGTCCATTCAAGATCAAAAGACAAAAAAAGCAAAAGTAAATCATTTATTCTGTAAATGCCTGGGGCTTAATTCATTAGTGCTTAGAAATATCTCCTTAGATTCAGCTCTGCTTCCTTAAAGAATGATAACAGAACAGATGTTTAAATCTCGCTAACAATGAACAATTCAATTATTGACAAAAAGGAATATCACAATGATTACCACAAAGGAGCCATATCCGCAGTTATCAAATTCTACATATAAATGTTACATACCTCTTCCCCTTATGAACAGAAATGTTCTTCCACTTTAAAGAAACCAGACTTTAAAGAAAAATGTGTTAAATTGACTGTATATAAACTACTTATATTAACACTTTAATACACAGCTACGCAGATGAAGCCCACCCACACAGAACAAACAAGTACAAAGGGAATAATATCGCCATAGCAGATGACCAATTACAACAAAGATCTATAAACGTCTTCAAAGGGGCTTCCTGATTTAAAAAATGATATCACCTAATTGTTTATTCAAATACTAAGAAAAATATGTTCTTTTTTCTTGCCTCTTCAAAGAGTCAAGGCATTAATCACAGTACAAGATGGATCAGAGGTCGAGATCTCTCGTCTGAATCCTACTCTCTTAAAAGGGAAAATATATTTCCCTTTTTGACACATTCGAATTCGACTATTTGCAACCTTAAACCTGCCAAATTGCTGTTTTAGCCTATGGTGGACGTCCTGGGATCAATTTGGAGCTGTTTGCAGCCTTCCTGAAAATCAAAGAAAAAACTCAATCCCATTCACCTGAATTTGAAAAATTCTATTTTTTTTTTAATCGAATTTCGAATTTTTACAAACTCCCATGAACTCTAAATTCAAACCTTGATAAATCTGTCCCTATATTTTTCTTTTCTTACATAGACAAAAATAATTCCATGATAATGTGCCTCTGCTCAATGGGAAATTTCTTGAATGTCATTATTTTTTATTTCTGGAAGGGATTATATTTTCCAAAGGATTTTAGTGATTGGAAAATTTAGATAGTGAGCAGTACAAGACAGGGATTCCCTTCTTCTTATCTCTTGAACAGCCAGCATGAAAAACTTTAATATTAACTAGATTTTATTATTGTATTGACTCCTATTTTTTCTTTTAATGAATTATTATACTTCACGACCGTTTATATATTAAAATATACATGCACACATCCATACATATAAGTAATTCAAAATAATGTAGTGAGTACAATGTTAATTTATAAAAATTGCTAGAATTTTCGGTGTGCCCTATGTAAAATGCATTCACTGCTTAGATTGGGTTCACTCTACCGCACATAAATAATATATCAGGAATTAATGGCTTTTCTGAAAACAGATTAATCAGACCAAATTTTTTTCTGACCCCAGTCTCACATTCCTTAGCCAGAATAGAGAAGACACCAATCCTTTGCCTTGTTTCATGCATTTTCAACTTGAGTTTTAAATCTACGAATACATAATTCAAATTAATTGAATCAGCATTCTTCTTATTATTAATCATTTAGTGCTATTACCACATACAATTAAAAGTTTTACAATTTCATCATCTTAGAAGAAATTGAATCAATATTTTATTACGGCCATGTAATGTAATTGATTCAATTATAAAACCCTGTTTTCAAGAAAAGGAAACATTGTACTGTTTGCAATTACATATAGGGTTTAAATGATTTGCAAATCATTGCATTGCTTTTTTATTCATATTTTACATAATGCCCCCCACTTTTTTTTCCGAAAACTTTATTTCTCACCCTATTAGAAAAAGTATTATATTTTTAGAATGATAATATTGTTGAAGTATCTGAATGCAAATGTACACAGTAGATTAGTACAGAGTACATTTTGAAATTAACGTTATTTACATTGATGAGCAAGTTGATGTAACATCAGCTTGTCAGACTGGAAAAAACTGTTGTATTGGCCTTTTTACATACTGTCACTGTGCTTGCCACTCCCTTCTAAGAATTGCTGGACAAAGACCAGTGCAATAGATATGGTTATGTGCAGAATGGATGGAGATCTTCAGGTGATAGCAAGTAGCATGACTTTCAGAACTATAATCATGCTTTTATGTTAATAGAACAGAAACCCACCCAGGTTTCAGACTCCTGACCATCAGCAACCTGATTGGACAAGTAACTGATTATTATTTAGTTGGCAAGTCTGGTTGCTATTGAAGTAAAATGATACACTGTTATCCCGAGTTCCACTCATACTCCAACTCCAACTCATGTCACTGTTTAGTCACAGGAGTATCACAGTGAGCTTAATAAACTTGTAGTGTAACTGTCAGCCCCCACCCAACCAGTGCTATCCAAAGCAGAGGCATAACTAAAGGGGTTAGGGTAAAATCCATGAGAGCTTTTGATCAGATTTTTAGGTCAGATTTTATCTGATTGTGCAAAGCAACACCATGAGATTTTGTTGGATTATGAAAAAATATGATCCCCCTATAGCTAGAATGTGAAGTCGAATCAGATAACGTTGAATGGAGTCTTGTGTGCATGTGTTTGCAGAAGACAATCAATGTATTTCAATAAGAAAAAAGTATTTCCGACACTATGTGGCAAACTTAAAAAGGTTCGAAGTGAAAATTCGAATTCGAATATCGAAATTTGAATTTTCTAGGTTTTTTTTAGTGGAATTTGACTAGGGAATAGTTAAAATTCGATTTGTGCTTTTAAAAAAATTCTAATTCAGTTTTCAAATTTGTCATGTACTGGCCCTTTAAGAATTAAAATTTGACTATTCTCCACCTTAAACCTGCCGAATTTCTGTTTTAGGTTATGGGGGACATCCTGGGATCAATTTGGATATTTTTGGAGAAAAAAACTCAAATCAAATTTGATTCTATTCGAGTTTGCGGGTCAATCCTATTAACTCGAGTTTGAAAAATTAAATATTTTTTTAAAATTTTGATTGGTCATTTTTAATTCGAATTTCAAGTTCATGGGAGTTTTTACAAACTCCCATGAACACTTAAGGGGCCCATTTACTAAGCTCGAGTGAAGGAATAGAGGAAAAAAACTTCAAATTTCGAATGTTTTTTTTTGGCTACTTCGACCATCGAATTGGCTACTTCGACCTTCGACTACGACCTTCGACTTTGAATCGAACAATTCAAACTAAAAATCGTTCGACTATTCGATAGTCGAAGTACTGCCTCTTTAAAAAAAACTTCGACCCCCTAGTTCGCCACCTAAAACCTACCAAGGCCAATGTTAGCCTATGGGGAAGGTCCCCATAGGCTTTACAAGGTTTTTTTGATCGAAGGAATTTCGTTCGTTCGATGGATTAAAATCCTTTGAATCGTTCGAATCGAAGGATTTAATCGTTCAATCGAACGATTATTCCTTCGATTGTTCGATCGAACGAATTGCTCTAAATCCTTCGACTTCGATATTCGAAGTCGAAGGATTTCAATTCGGCAGTCGAATATCGAGGGTTAATTAACCCTCGATATTCGACCCTAGGTAAATGTGCCCCTTAGCTGTCCAAAGTACTGAAAGAGAACAATACAAAAATAAAAATTACGCTTAAAACATCCTCAAAGTTCATAACCCGTCAGTTGGAAATGAGATGAAAGGTGATGGTGTCAAATCTTCAAACTGGCTATGTAGCTGTGTAGCTAAAATATTAATAATGAATGTTCAAAATAAATATTGAAAGTTCTATTTGGAAATTGCAGGAGATGAAAAAGACATCTGAAGTTCCTATTGCATTATACCTTTCTCGGCAGCTGTCTCTCCACTGCCAGCATACTATGTTTTGCTTTCAGGTCCCTCATATCATACTCACTTCATATTCTTCTTTGAATCCATATCCTTCAGCGCATTTCATCTGTGTGATGTGTTGCAGTAAGTCAGCTACACGGATGGCTGGATGAAGCTGCCCTGTTTGGTATGGAATATCAACTGGATCCCGTTTCTTGTACGTGTGAGGCTGGGCTAGACTGCTTGTTTCACTGTTCGTGTGGTTTTCGTCTAAAAGGAATCAAAATGAACAGAAGATTATAGAAATATATATATATAAATATGAGTCATTAAAGCCTTAATGAGAAAATCATAAATGAAAAAAGGAACTGTTTTGGGAATAATATAACAAAGAAGAAGAAGAAGAAAGGGAAAACTGAATGAAAAGAAAAAAAACCAGAGATTATTATTCAAAACAATGCATCATTAGGGAATTCTTTCAAATCAGCAATTATTTTAACAAGGCATGACTTTCTACTTGAACAGAAAACCTTCCACAGCCAGTGAGGAACAAATGAACAATTCTTGACTTTTTTGTGAATAAACCATCTAATACAAATATGAAAGGTGGCAAAACACAGTGGATGATTAGGTTACATGCAGTATTTTGTACAGGGAATGACGATTATGGTTCACAATCTAAATTCAATCATTTGCACGCAGAGAACCAGAACTGGACAGTTTACAGATACTGCTAAACAAGATCCAAAATGGAACAAAAATTACATGCAAACCAAGACAAAACTGAACCAACAGAGTTTGTGGAAACTGGTGTGACACCCACAATACTCTACTCTTTTAGAGAGTTTAAATAATATACATTGGGTACATACTAGACCCCCCACCCCCACACACACAGACTGCCTCTTCAGAAGGTGAGAAGGGAAACTTACCATTAATTGGCACTTTTAAGAAGATACATATCAGGAGGGAAAAGAGTAGGAAAAAAAATGAGACAGGGCATAACAATTAAAATGTATTCATTATCAACACTGCGGCTCCTGACTGTGGTCATAATCGAAAAAGGAGAGGCCAAATAAAAAAAAAATCTAATTTAAACAGTCAGTGTGTTTCTGATTGGTCATAAGGTTAGATGTATTTCAGAACACATATCCAGTTTTCACTAATAATCTGCTAAGCATATATATTGAAATTTTAGTTTTAATGGGAAATTTTGAAAAATCTGGTTGCCTATTATTGTATATAGCTGTGCAAGTGAGGACTATATAACAAGTGCAATACTATTTCATACTATCTGTTTTATTTCATCTTTACTGGAGTTTTACAAACTGGAGACTCAAAAATTGCTACAGTTCTAATGTATTCTAATTTTCTGGGCTATCAAAGAAGATGACAATAGATTAAGGTTTAAAAAGGAACTTCAGATAAAGACTTATCAAAGAATTTCATGCACATATGTGTAAAGTGAAAATATTGGTCTATGAAGAGTTAATTACGGTTATATGCTATGTAGAAAGAGCTCTAGAACATTCCTCCAAAAAGATAAGACACAAAGGACAAAAAAACATAATGTCATTTAATCTGTTTATTTTTAATTGTCAAATGATCCATCAAATTTTTGTATCACAGTATATCCAACCTAATTCCATATCCTCATGAGATTCTGGTCCAGTCCTGGTTTTCAAACTCCCATTCTGGTCCTGGTATTCCAGATTTTCTACAGAAAATTAAAAATGCCATGACCAGAATGCATCGAAAAAACAGAACATTCCAAACAAAAAATCAAATAAGTGAAATAAAAATGGACCCCCAGAAAACCCTTCTATACAAAATGTTAACAATAAAGGTACATTTTAAAATGTATAAAAATCAATGGAAATATCCAGAAATAAATACCATGCAACATTTGAAATAAATGTCTAACATCTGCACATAAATTATATACATATATAACATTATTTTACATCGATAAATATTGAAAGTCAATAAAGAAAATAATCATTTCAGAGCCTTTTCCGTCATTGAAAATGTGGCTTTTCAGGGCCTTGCCCAGATGTGGTTATTGATCCAACCAATATATTTAAGGGTTACATTTTGCTTAATTTGAAACATATTTAAACATATTTTCAGGAGATGGCATTTTTTAAAATTATTTTATAATTTGATAACAATAGCACATCAGATTCTTTTTTTCTGCTATGAAGAATAATAATTACAATATAAAAATATGGTATATTAGTATAGAAAATATGGAAACCAACTGTGCACATATATATTCATCTGTACAAGGCCATACAAGAAACTAGATACTATATTAAAAAGGAATGACGCTGTCCCACTAGGCTTACAGCTTTGGTGAGAAATGGGAACCATTACAGAAAAAGTAGCACTATCAACCATACATGCCAAAACAGAGTAACTGTGGACCCCTATAAAATAATATGGGGCACCTGTTTATTAAAATATTAATTACCTGTCACCCTAGGAAATCATTCTAAATCCTATTTTATCCTGTTAGTTGAGTAAAATAAACTTTAATCACACTAGCTACATGTTTAAACCTTGTTTCCTTCATTCATTTAAAATCCATAATTAGAGAGGCCCCATGTTGTGGACACTGTTATCAAGGCAAGCTTTGCATTATCCTAAAATCTAATGTATGCACCAGAGAGGAGGATCTGCCTATGCACTTGCAATTAAAGGAGAATGAAAGGTTAAAACTAAGTAAGCTTAGACTAAGTAAGCTCGTAAATCCTAATAGTAATGCTACTCTGAGTCCACTGCTACTCTGAGTCCCTCTGGCCTCAAATGAACTGGGGACTGGGCGGGAAAGTTGACAGTTACTCGAATCTCTCGTCCATTCTGTCGCCAGTTCTGCAATCGGTGACATGCACCAGCAGCAGCTGGGAGTAGATAAGGGAGTAGAAGTGCGGGGAAGGGAGCAAGCAGGGTAGAGTGCGAGAAGGGGGAAGCAAGTTGGGGAGGGCATGAGTGGTGGGGGGCTGGAGGTACAAAATTAGCCTTCACTGTGAAATCTGGCCCTGCCCTCCCCTGTATTGCAAACAAAGGTGTTACTGTCACAAGTAGCAATGGTCAAACCACCTGGGGGTATCAACCTACAGCTCTTTTCAACTAGATCACTGTCAACCACTACAAGTACATTATGGCCCACCAAAGCTTCCAGAAAGAAATGTATGGTGTGCATTTTTGGTGGCAGTAGCAGGCACTCAATAGAAATGGCATGTGGGCATTTTGTGAGTATTGACTATAAGGAAAGTGTAGGGCAATCTCCATAGCTAACGGACATATAGGTAATTATCCCATTGTGATAATAGCAGGCCAATCTGAAAAGTCTTCTTCCAGCACTTTGTCTCAGTAACAATGCCATGAGAAAGGTCAAGACAAAATACCAAAATCCAGTGTGGGTGTATTATTACCCATAGTCCTTCTCTCTGCAGTATTTCTTGAAATAGACAGGCCACTTATAAATACAGAACGTCATAATTTGCATCTGAATAGGCTGACAACAAAAGTGGCTCAGTCAGAAGTTGGTGATTATTGATGTTCACTGTAAAACTGAGTAAAAAGTGTAAGCATGGACATTTTGAGGGTATAGCAATCCTTTAGGATTAAGATAGACTGTACAGTTTATAAATATATATATTTTTCAACGATACACGGGTAATAATGAAGACTTCTGGGAGTCTCCTTTTTTACAGATCTGTTAATCACAGAAAGTCTTGGCTGAAGAGAAACTGACTGCTGCTTCACTGGTTCAAATGCTACAAGTAGTCAAGCCAAGACCATAAGGGACCGTCAAGGAAAGCTATGTTTTCTTTGAAACATTTGTTTCAGTATTTGGATCCCCTTTAAAATAGTAGCAAGGAAATTTTGTAACTGAATCTGAAATATCATCTGTTTCTTCATAAGTCTTTATATAGCCCATGTATTCTATAATCATATCTGGACCACTTCACTACAGTGAGGAAGCTTTTATTATTTTCAATCACAATTTCTAACAATCTTATTGTCAATGTGGTTAATACTGTACAATGATAAAGGGGGGACTAAACAAAACCTGTGGTTTCATCTAATAGCTTAACTATAATCCTTAAAGGAGAAGGAAAGGCTGAAATTAAGTAAACTTTATCAGAAAGGTCCATATAAATACACCAGTAAACCCTCAACGTAATGCTGCTCTGAGTCCTCTGTCAAAAGAAACACAGCATTTCTTTCCTTCTATTGTGTACACATGGGCTTCTGTATCAGACTTCCTGTTTTCAGCATAAACCTCCAGGGCTAGGGCTTGAGCATGCTCAGTTTGCTCTTCTCTCCCTTTCCCCCCTCCCTCATCCACTGCCTGCTGTAATTTGAGCCCAGAGCTATGAGTAAGCAGGGAGAGACTCAGGCAGGAAGTGATGTCACACAAGCTAATATGGCAGCTGCTATCCTAAACAGAGACAGCTTCTAGAGCTGTTTACTCAGGTATGTTAAAGCATTCTGCAGAATAAATGTAATAGTTTATCAAGAGGATGTTAAGAACAATGTAGATTATTCAGTGTTTTCTTATCTGGAACTGACACAAATATGCTTTAAATGGTCTAAATAGGAGTTTACTTCTATAATGATTTAGAAATAATAATTCTACTAAAGGAGTGGTTCACTCTCTTCACCATACTGAAAGTTAATTTAAAGGTGAACAACCCATTTAAATAGAGAATTAAATTGCATAGCAAGAGGCTTTTTTGCCTTTTATTATTATTGTTCCTTAAATTGTCACTATACCTGTATTCTTTATTTTCATTTTTGAAATTTAAAATATTAGGTAATGAATGTATATTTATTTACCTTTTGCTTATTCTGCCAGTTTTTCTATCATAGATTTTTGGTTTAGCCTCGTTGAACAGCAAACACCTCTCAGACTTGCCTCTCATAGCCTATGTGCCAACACGTAACAGTAAAATGATTTTAGGTCCCCACTTGGGATTACTTGCTGAGACCGTCCCAGCAATTTCTAGACAGTTAGTGGGTATTCCACAGGCCTCCTATTATGTTAGAAACCTCTCATATGCAGCCAGAATGTAGTATGACTTGACGAACCAGGGAATGCTGTCTGCCGAGCTAGGAAAATTTAGTATGTTTTGTCACAGCCTGTGTAGAGAGATACCACAAAACAATACCAGGGGAGCAGTATTACTGGCAATATCAATACTAGGCTTCAGATGTCTAAAAGAAAAATACAAAATAAAATTTCCTGCAATTTAAGGAACATGCTTAATCCCTTAAAGGGGTAGTTAATTTTTAAGTTTACTTTAAGTATGTTATACAATGAGAAATTCTTAACAACTTTTCAATTGGTCTTTCCTTTAAAATTGTTTTTGAATTATTTGCCTTTTTCTTATTAATTTTTCCAGCCTTCAGATGGGGCTACCAGTTTATTATCGCTACATTTTCGTTCTGGTTCTTCTATTCAGGCGCATCCTATTCATATTCCAGTCTCTTACTCATATCGCTGCTTGGTTACTAGGTAATTTGAACTCTAGCAACCAGACCATACCATAATAAAAGTTAATTTAAAGGAGAACAGTCCTTTTAATTGGTGATGAACAGACAAGACAACAAGAAGAAAGTAAAATAATGCCTTGCTGGACATGATTATATTTAGGGGACTTTAAAAGCAGCTCAGGAAAATCACAATTTAATTTTATAACAAACAGCTTGAAGTTAAGGATTAAGTAAATAATAAAACCTCAGGACCAGCACTGCCTTATTTCAAAGTAAAGAAAATATTCTTGCATTTGCAATATATGTAAGTACAGGTATAGGATTAGTTTTCTGGAAACCCCTTATCCAGAAATCTCTGAATTACAATATGGGTATCACCTGAAGACTCAATAAAATAAAATAAATCAGATTTTAAAAAAAAACTATTTCCTTTTTCTCTGTAATAACAAAACTGTACCTTGTACTTGATCCCAAGATATAATTCATTCTTATTGGAGGCAAACCAGCCGATTGGGTTTAATTCATGTTTCAATGGAAAGATCCCTTATTTAGAAAACCCCAGGTCCCTAACATTACAAGCATAAAGAGTCCCATACCTGTAAATAAACATTACATAGGGAAGGCTTGTCCTGGACAGACAATTACATTTTGTGACTGTGTATAACAGTCATCAGTGGATCTTCGTGTAATTTTTGTACAGGCCTTCATGAGAAAAGTAATTAGATATTTTGGAATGGTTTTAAAACCTTCTATTAACTGATCCAACAAACACCTGCTTAGGCCTTTCATAGTGTGATTTTAATATTAGCTTATTTCTAAATATTTATTGATAAGAAAAGTGTTTTGAGCAACAAATAACACTGACCCAGCTGTATTGACACATTTAAGAAGGTTCTTCATAGCAGAAACTTAGGCTATTCCTTTACCAATATAAATGGAATTACTCAATTAAAAAAGCCAACTTGGTTACATAGTATTTTGCACGTTTTTACGATTTCTAAAAGGCCTAATGGCAAAAAAGCGAAACAGAAAATCAATCTGTTAAATAGATATTCTGCTACACAGCTATAAATGGCGTCAGGTTCATGCACACTAAAATATTCCATCAGTTGTACCCAGAGGGGGCGAGAGCTTTGTAAGACATAGGTAGTTTATAGTCAGTGTATTTCCAACAGACCGTATTCTTTGATTTGTTTTAGATTTTCACATTTTATATATTGTGAATGCATCTCCAGTGCTGACCAAACTCATCAATAGTATTAAAAAAATAATCATTTTCAATGAGGAAGAAAGCACTCATTTTGTAATACTTTGAATTATATCACACACACTATTATGCAAGTTTAAAAGGAAAAAAAACATAATACTCTTAACTTGTTCACCCATACCATTAGGGCACAGAGAGCTCCCCCATTCTACAGAGAGGGTTCTGGAATTCTCTGGCCAACCACAATTAGCTTGCAAATTAAAAGACAGCATTATGAAGTTTAGACATGTATTAACACACATAGAAATCTAAGATATTATTTTTGTATTCTGACATGCAATCACAGTGCCAACAACCATCCCACAAACAAAGTTTTTAAAATACGGTTCTGCGAACAATAGTGGCCTGGTAAAGTTATGTAACTCGCGTCCAACCAAAATACAAAACAATCCCAGTAGCACCAGTTAATGAACATGGCAATACGTTCTTCAATAATTGGCAGCTTTTAGCATGTATAAGACTACAGTCACTGTTTTGTGAAGAACACGGGACGAATGGGGAAAGTTTCTTCTGCTAGAACTGACTATTCTATTCATTTGTACAGTAAACTTTTATGAAGGGAAATGATCTCACCTAAAATTGCAGTTGGTACAAATGGATCTACCATGCATCATTAGCAGGTCCCAGCAAAAAAAAAAAAGATAAGGAGAGAGAACATAAAAGATAAATGACACAAGCATTTCACAACTTGCACTATTGTTAACTACACAGTTTAGAGTATTGCGTGCCTCTTTAGCTATTTATAACATATCATACTTCTTGCATGTAATTCAAACTATCATTATCTAATCAGGCCACATACATATAATCAGTAGGTATGAACTGACCTGGATAGTAGGAGTTGGGCACTGTTGTACTTAGTGTATTTGTTTTCATTGTGAAGGAGGATGGTGAAGATACAGCTGTAAATGAAACAAAAATAGAATTGGGTTCGCAATCGTAGAATTGGGTCTGCAATTAAATACAGTATTTGTAAACAATGAAATTACATTTAGCGGGGGAAGCCAATTTGAAATGATTGTACAAAATGGACATTTCACTATTCCAGCTGTAGAATATATTGCTTTCATTACAATAAATTATGGCACCTTGTACAATAAAATTAAAATCAATAAAACATTGATATGCACACTAATAAATAACATTTGCAGGTGCAAAGGCTCTAAAACAGATTTTTTAACCCAAGGCAATATACTAATAAACTCTTGCCTTGTTAGTACACTAGACTGCTACATGGTGGGGGGCCCCATTCTTTGCAACATAAATAACACTCATAAATACATCGTTTTGCTTGTGGGATATATACAGAATATAAGGAATAAAAAAAACTGCAGCCAGCTTTCTCTTCTCTCCAGAAATGCTATACAATTAGTAATTTATGATTCCTTATTGTATTTGTAGCTTGTAGTTTTGCTTTAGCTGCCATTGTGCTAGGCTGGATAGTCTTTTCTATTTCCTCCCACCTTATTGTGCCATGAACCTATCATCATGTAACTGGCCAGTCAAATAGTCAAAGATGGAATATATCCATGCTTTTAGTGGGAACATATTCCTTAGTTATTGGCCTGCACAATGAGATATATAACTGTGCCAGAATATTACTTGTATCAGGGCCCTATAAGCAGCATTAAATAGTTTAACTGTACCCGACCCTCCATGAATACTTGGCTGCATTGTCCAAGTGCTCTTCACCTACTGTATAAACCAATATGCATTAAAAATAAGGCTTATCTATTGTCTTATATAAATTGTGAGGTGCCAAATTTTGCTCACAGCCCAGTAAAGCCATGTGCCCTAGAGGGACCAGTACCTCTAGAAAGATAAGTCGGAGAGCAGTTACCCCGTGAATGAGTCTAGTGAATGGCAGGAATATATTATTATAGACTCTCTAGGAGAGTAAGGCAGTGAGGGAAGACAGAAAGAACAGCTTTGTGCTCCATCAAGGAGGTGTAGCAGGGAGCAGCTTCACAGGCTGTAAAATTTGCCTACAGGAATCCAGACCACGTGTGAGGTATTTCTGCCTGATGGAAAGTTGTACTGCCTTGACCACAGCCTCATGGAATGCACCTGTACCTTTTAAGCTCTTTGTGGAGCCTGCCAGCTCTGTGTGAGCTATATGTGTGCCTACATATTGTGCAAATGCCTCTGTACTGATGTAAGTACCCTGTGGATCATTTGTCTCTGACAAGTAAAAGTTTATTCCGTTTGACTGCAAGAACCTCCTGGCGCCCATTCTTTTCCTGTTTTATTGCACAGTAGCCAGTGGGAGTTGTAGTTTCACGTAAGTAATTTTTAAGAGAATCGCACAGACGCCATCTTTGTTGCAAGTGGGGAGCTTATCCTTTTATTGTGACCACCTGTGCATCAACGGGGGGGGGGATTAAACCTCCATTCATCATCCTGGCCATTCGTTTGGCAATAAATAATTTTGCAGACAATATACTGCCTCCTAGCTATCCCATCCTGGACAGAGCAATGTCATTTCAATCTAAACCTTACTAAGACATAATACCATCTTTTTACACAAATCTGCCCCTATTCCCCTTTTTATTGACTGTCTTTTTGTAATTGCAATTTTACTGTCCCTTGCTTTCTCAAGTGTCTAATATAGCGCTCATCCATACCCTTATCCTATCCTGCCTAGACCTTTACAAACTGCAGCAAATGGTTGCCAGTACTTCCTCCAACATTCTACTTTATACTCTGCAGCTAAAATCCTCCTGCTCCAACCTAAGAGAGAACCTGCTTCTCAAATACTAAATGCAAATGGCAACTTACATGATCCTCCTGCTAACCTTCACCCCTCCTCACCTGACCATATCTGTATAGCTCCATATTATTACCTGTGTAAAGAATACTTTTTCCTTGATCTATAAGGAATAAGTGAGAAACTTTCAGTCTCTTATAATAAATATACCCATATCCTACCTCTTGGAATACTGGAACAGTATCTAGTCCAGTCTATGTACAATTTTGGGCCAATGCCCCAGCCATCATGAAAAGCATTACTTATTTAAACAGACCAGGGTCCTCCCTTCTCATGTGTCTCTTTACATCTGGCACTTAATCTGTGTTAGATGTATTTTAGCAATTTATATTATCACCTGTTTAGTACTACAACATTGTAACTACTACTACTACTGCATTGTAAAACTTGAACAGCACAACATATAGAAGTAACCATATACTGGCCATTCTTTATTATGAAAAATCCCACAGTGTAGAATGGATATAAGTGAGCTCAGACATGCTCACAAATGCTCACAGTTGAATACCCTAATGAACACAGAAAATCGTACATAAATGGGCTGCACACCATTATTCTCTCTCATTCTTTGAAACAGGCTTGACTGAAGCATAATATCCTGTTTGCTGCTGTGGCACAAACGTTAAAAAGCACTGTCTATAGGCAATCACACATTATTTACTTTCTAAAATATATATTCAAGATTAAATCAAATAAAGGCTAACAATAAAGAAAGTGTCACATTTTCCCGAGGCTTTAAAAAGGCAAATTCTTCAGAGATGAGAAGAATTATTCAGACTCTCTGATGGAATAAAAGTGCTTCTAGCTCCCAGCTGTATTCTGTGGCATGACAAGAAAGAAAGGAGAGCTTGTTCTGGCTATTTAGAGAATGCACTGGCTGCATCAGTAGCTGCTCATTACAATATGCAATGTGATTTAAAGCACAGCACGGTACACTCTGATTTTCCGTAAGTGACTACTTTGTCCATTAAATTGATTGGTTAATGAGATGGAACAATCCTTAAAGTCACTCTAAGTCACTTCAAATGCTTTTTCCACCACACATTAGTAAAAATAAAACAGAGGGCTGAATCTTAAAACATTTTGAACTTACATCTGCCATTTAGATTGTGTGTGTCCATGAAGGAAAAAGCTTCATCACAGTTGGTGCCTTGCTCAGTGTAGCTTTTATCCATTGAATTCACCATCACTGTCATTTCCTGCCGCGTGTTGCTCAAAGTTTCTTTCCGCTTCTTTGCTAATTTCCTAAAGCAGAAAAAGACAACAAATACCAGGCATTTCTCAAATCCATAGTTAACGAGTAATCAATGATTTTTTTCATATAAAATGCATGACATTGATTATTTATATTGTACAAAACAATATGTTTGGTACCACTATTTGAGCAATGAAACAGAAAAAAACATAATACAGGTAGGAGATCCGTTATCTGGAAACCTGTTATCCATAAAGATCCGAATTACAGAAAGGCAGTCTCCCATCGACTCCATTATAATCAAATAATCCAATTTTTATTTTTAAAGGATTTCCTTTTTCTTTGTAATAATAAAACAGTACCTTGTACTTGATCCCAAGTAAGATATAAATAATCCTTATTGGAAGCAGAACCAGCCTATTGGGTTTATTTAATGGTTACATGATTATGAAGATCCAAATTATGGAAAGATCCATTATCTGGAAAGCTCCAAGCATTTTGGATAACAGGTCCCATACCTGTATTTATAATTTATTTTTATGATAGCTTGGGCATTTTTCACATGACGCACATGTACTCCTACTAAACACTCCCATCCAAAGTTTCATCACCAGCAAAATGTTATATATGTGGAAGACAGTTACTATTAAAATGGGATCACTTGAGAATTATGTTTATTTTGTTGAATTTTAGTTTTTAAGTGACTCATTTTTACCAATAGTGTGCACATGCTTTCTAACAATTCCGCCATGAAAGGAATGTCTTAATCTAGTCTAATAGATGCCTTAATCTAATAGACATCTTGTATAATAGTCCAACAGTTGCTCAGACAGAGTTGACTGATAATTCACATTTAGGGGCCCATTTACTTAGCTCGAGTGAAGGAATAGAAGAAAAAAAACTTTGAATTTTGAATGGTTTTTTTTGGCTACTTCGACCATCGAATGGGCTACTTCGACCTTCGACTACGACTTTGAATCGAACGATTCAAACTAAAAATGGTTCGACTATTCGACAATTCAATAGTCGAAGTACTATCTCTTTAAAAAAAAACTTTGACCCCTCTAGTTCGCCACCTAAAACCTACCGAAGTTAATGTTAGCCTATGGGGAATGTCCCCGTAGGCTTTGCTAGCTTTTTTAGGTCGAAGAAAAATCGTTTGATCGATGGATTAAAATCCTTTGAATCGAACGTTTCGAAGGATTTAGAAAATGAAAAATGTCAATTTAATTTGCAATTCAGTTATCTGCCCCCAAAGAATTTTGCTAACAAATTCCTCCAACTAAACTGTTCACACCTTTGCTAGAATTTGATTCTATTTCTAAGTATCTCTATCTCTATTTCTAAGTATCTTTCTTACCGTCTACATAAAGAAATAGCTGAAATTAATCTACTGCCGAAATGAAATCATCTGAGTGCTCTTTGTAAAATATAATAAAGGCTTTATCTCTTTGTCAATGATTAATTTCTCCAGCAACTGTTAAATTAGTGCAAATACATGATATATGTGGGAGTTCTCAGCTGTAATTATCAATCTATTATACTCTTCATATCGTTAACTGTTTGCCAACTCTTTTATTGAAACATATTCATAATCTACTTTTCTGAAATCAAAGCAATTTATCTGCACTTCAAGGTTCTGTCTCTATAACTAGGATTAGACTGAATCCAGGATTAATACGTTTGGCACACCTCAACAACAATTTCTCAAAAACCCTAACCTAACCTTCTGTGACCAATGGGCAGATGTGCCATACTCACTGTGATTTTCATTTTGTGCAGTTGAAAAAGATCTAATGCAATTCCTTGCAATTAGTCATTGGTCTCTCTTGGATCTGTTCAATGGCTTAAAGGGGGTTTGAGGATATAAGGCATTAAAGGGATACTGTCATGGGAAAAAAAAAAAATCAAAATGAATCAGTTAATAGTGCTACTCCAGCAGAACTCTGCACTGAAATCCATTTCTCAAAAGAGCAAATAGATTTTTTTAAATTCAATTTTGAAATCTAACATGGGGCAAGACATTTTGTCAATTTCCCAGCTGCCCTAAATCATGTGACATGAATTTTTTTCCCCATGACAGCATCCCTTTAATTATCATAGTCTGTCATCATAACAACAGTGGTTTAGATCTGAGTAATAGGTGACCCTCTTACTGTTTATTTAATTGAGAAAAGGCTTCGATGAATTCAAACAAAGCAGTACAATTGTAAAAGATATTTCTTTGAGTAATGGGTTATTTAAAGGACCTGCATCTTCTATTTAATGTCTGGCTGTTAGACTCAATGTCAATAACTGTACTTATTTCATCATTAGGCAGCTGTAGCCTTCTGTGACAAATTATCCCACATGGAAATCTTTTGATTCAGCTCCTTTGTACTGTCGACACAGATTATACTGTCATATAATTAAGTTTGGTACAGCTACATTTACCACTCCCTGTGATGTGATGCTGTGTAATGTATTGCAGGTCTGTTTGACTTGGAGGGGGTTAGCCTCTTGTTTATTCAAAGCAATGAGCAGAACTGTTAATAGACAGTTATAAACGAATTGCCTGTATCTGTAGTAGTATCTCCCCATTCATCTAGCTAATTCCGTTTAGCTCTCCCAGTCTTCCATATGGTGCAGAACTGATCAAAACAGCCTTACAGTGAAGTGAAAGGAAAAGTCTAGCACCAGGAAGCTAATAGTTTAACTTTTCTTCTAGATGCGTTTGACAATGCTGATATTAACACCACTGTGTCTCTTAGTAAGTCATTTGCAATAATAGTAAGATATTTTTCCATATCTAAGGGTGTCTGTTGTATAGCGACCACTCTCATCCTTATTAGCACTATTAAGCCTTTGGCTCAACTTCAATATGATCATTTACAGAATATAGATAATTAGAAAGAAAAACAGTATATTGATTGAGAACAGACATTATATTCCACTAAATGTCAGTTTCAATATATCTATACAATATCTTCAAGTCCTGTTCAAGCACATTCCTGTCTTAAAATTAAATGAGATTTAAATATTCTACATGTTCTCTAGCCCAAGAATAACTTAGATGGTTTCATTTTATGTTTCTGCCTTACCATTAACTAAGCCTTTCTACAATATGTTGGATATGTAAAATAGTTCTGTTGGTTTTCTATAAAAGTAGTAATCATTTCTGCTTTGAAGGAGGAAGCAAGAAATCCACTTGGCCCTAACATGATTTGAAAAGGGTCTAAGGCTGGTAGTTTCAAAAGATATATTTACAGTATGCATTTTATTATACTTTATATATCAAGCTGAAAAAGTGCATGGAGAAAGTTGTACTTTTTGTATACTATCCACACACAAATAAATATATTAGGAATACAGATGTAGCAGATTTGATCTACTTTATGCTACACCCCCTTTCCAACTAAAATTAATATTAAGAAAAACATCAAATGTACTAGGAAATATTTAACTCAACAAACATGTTTTTTCCCATGGTTACAGAACCTTGGTGAGCACTAAATATACAAGTACAGTAAGGGGCAGATTTATCAAGGGTCGAAATGAATTTTTTGAAGAAAAATTTCGAAATTCGAAGTAATTTTTTGGATACTTCGACCATCGAATAGGATACTACGACTTCGACTTCGAATATTCGAAGTAAAATCATTCCAATATTTGACCATTCGATAATCAAAGTACTGTCACTTTAAAAAAACTTTGACTTCAATACTTTGCCAAATTAAATCCGCCAAAGTGCTATGTTAGCCTATGGGGACCTTCTAGAGCATTTTTCTAAGTTTTTGGAAGTCAAAGTAAAATCATTTGATCGATCGCTGAAATCCTTTGAATCGTTCGATTTGAAGGATTTAATCGTTCGATCAAATGATTTTATTTGGACCGCAGGATACCCAAATTCGATGAAAAAAACTTCGACTTTGATATTCAAAGTCGAAGTATTTCAATTCGATGGTCGAATTTCAAAGTATTTTTAACTTCGATATTCGACCCTTGATAAATCTGCCCCCTAAATGTAAAACCTATTAGTTCTCAAATGTACATGATTACAGGTTTGTCTGTATTGATGAAGAGACCTCGTTTTTGTATAGGAAATAATTGAAGCAAATATACACACAGCACTTCCTCTGCTCACTAATAGAATAAGTGTAGACTAATGAGGATGACCATCAAACTAGTGAAGAAGAAAATGAATGATGGAAGGTTGATATCTCAGTAAGACAGCCAATGTTCTTAAAGTTGTTTTTCTCTGGTACATAGCACCTTTAAACCAAGAACTATATTTTACCATATTGACCACTGCACGACTTTATAGATCATGATCTTTCCTACCTAGAAGTATATTGCTGGTCATTCTGGGAGATTGGAAAGGTTAATAAAGATTCATAAGGAATGAAATAATTATTGATGTTACTCTCTTTCTCTCTGTAGCACATGCTCTGAGGCAACCCACTGACTTACTTGACTCCTTCAGAAGACTAAATTAGTCACTGCCAACTTCAATCTGCTTCGGTTATGTTACTCTTGGATCCCAGAGGAAAGAAGCTCTCCTCAGTGATTGCAAGCTACACTAAAGATAAACTGGCTCATTTTACGACACATCAGACCAGCACGTCTATTCTCCCAACAGCATCTCAACATACAGGAAAATCTATAAATGCTATTAACCTTGCCAAGGTATTAAGTGAAAGAGATGTATTATTGCATATTCCAGAAATTGGTTATCTACAGTAGTTCTCGGTATACATCATTTACATGTGTAAAGTATAAAATGCTACAGGAAAACGACTACTGCTATAAACATGCACCTAAACTGTAGTGGTTGCTAGTGATGGGGAATATTTCGCCGTTTCGCGAATTTTTCGGTGAAGCGAAACGGCTAAAAATTCGCGAAACTGCGCCGGCGCCCGTTTTTCGACGCCGGCGCCCGTTTTTGATGCCGGCGCCCGTTTTTTCGAAAAAAAAATTTGATGCCGGTGAATTTATTCAGTGAATTTTCGCGGGCGTTACGCGAATTTATTCACTGGCGGCGAATCGCGCAAATTCCCCGAGAATTCGCCAATCACTAGTGGTTGCTAATTAATAATACCAAGTTATATTATTAAACTTCTTACAAATGGGTTGTTTAGATGCACTTTCCTTTACCTAACACTTTTTTTTTCCACTGAAAACAACTCAACCATACTGTTTGTCAGTAGTGCCTTGAAAATTGCTGAACCATTCTGAAATCAGGCAGTTAGAGCAGATGATCTGTCAGCGACACACAGCATGAGTGTACCGTTTGCATCCAGAAACAAATGGTAGGCTGAGGAACTCACAAATAAATCATTAAATACAGGAGCAACTGTAAGAAGAAAATAACAGAATGTAATTGTGAAATGGATTTATAAAACATTTACTGGTAGTTACTAGGATTTTATAATATCAGTGGATCTCCTTTATTTCCCAGTTAAGTTACTGCATTTAGAATTTCTACATTCTTCTTATTATTTTGAAAATATCAAGAATAAAGCATAGAGCTTATATACAAATAAATTGAAGGATGCCAGTGCTAAAAATTAGATGTTACTTCAATTGAGCCAATGATTCCTCCATGGCCAATGAGAAGCCTCAAACAAAAAGATTTTTATCTCAGACAAATCACCCACAACCCTGTAAGATCACACAACAGCCATAAAGGATATCACTCCTGGGGCTCTGGGGTTATTCTTTTTGTATATAGACATTTGTAAGGATATTTTAAACAACAGCAGCTAATTTAACATGAAACTTCTAACTTGCTAATTATTACGTAGACTTAGAAAAAAAACAGTTAGAAAAATGTGTTATGTTCAGACAATCTGTAAACTGTTTAATGCAAACGTTTGTGATGGATGAATCATTAGACTGTTTAATACCGATTTAATAGCACTCTGATGTTACGCATTTAATTTTCCCTACCATTCACCATGTGGCAGATTCCACATCAGTGATAAATTTACAGCTACCATGATGGCCCGAAAGCATAGGTCTTATTCTCCCTATGCGAAGCCTCATTAATATATGACATCTCATTCTCCACTTGTCTTAGTTCATTCTTGGTGTTCCCTCAGTGAGAAACATATTCCATCCCTCCAGCTAGTAAGATTTTCTAATTGACAAGCAAATTACATGAACTTGAATTATTTAAGAAGGTTGTATTTCATTTGTTAGAAAAAAGGAACATTCTACTCTGTAGCCCAGAACCAGTTATATTATTGGGTACTAGGAACCAATATATAACATATCTAAAAAAATGTTACATCTTAAAGGGCACCTATCACAGCCAAAATCAAACACATATTAACAATCTGACCAGTACAACATAAACACGTTTAATCAAACTGCATATATAGTTTTTTGAAAAAAACTGCAGGTTTTAAAAAATCTTTGTCAAATGGGTTCTTTCACGGAGGGAGGCCATACTGAGACTATAACAGAGACTATAATATGCAAATTTCAGGAGTATGCTCAGATTGTAGCACTGCTTTGAGTATTCTACCCAGAATGCCTTGTTTTAGTAAACTCCTCCACTAGAAGTATCAGGAGATTTCCCTATCTTGTCCCCTGCTGGTGATGTTATTATGCAAATGAAGGGGACACACTAACTTCCAGCAGGTGGCAGCACTACTGTACAGCAGCTAACACACAGGTTTGGCTGATTTGAAAATAGCTTAGAAGGGTTGATAAGCAACAAGGAATTTCAACTGAGCATGTGCGAGATTTCAGAGCTGCAGTTGGCTGGGAAGGTAGGAGGAGCCAGTGAAATCCAAGATGTCTGCCTCAGCTAGAACTGCAGTGGAGATAGGGGAGATCTTGCAGAAGGTATAGTGAGCTGATGATTTACATTATACAAACAATTCTAACTGTTTTAAAAATCGGATTTCTTGAACTTTCACATAGTGTATTTACTATTTTAGTTATGATTGGCGCCCTTTAAGTCTGAATGGGGTCTTTTCTATAAGCCATAATGTTATCTCATTTAAGGGGTTACATATCAAGGTCCGAATTTAAGTTATAAATCCGAGCAACTCCGATTGCCCGAATGGAACTTATTTATGAAGAAAAAAGGACAAAAAATTGGGTCGGGCAAACTTCTGAATTTTCCCTGAAAACTCAGAATTGTTCGGAGTTTTCCGCAAAAAGTAAGATATTTTCGTAGTTTTTTGCGCAGAAACCACAAACTCATCGGATATCGGTACGAACATCAGAGCAGACACTGGGACCTTCCCAATTGACTTATACAGGGACTCGAGAGCTCTTAGATGTTGGGGTTTTTAGACCATCGGACATTAATAAATCTCTCTCGAGGTTCGGATATTTGGAGCTTGATAAATAACCAACTTAATGTTGGATGCAAAAAGTAAGTTTACACTGGGGTATCAAACATTTTACATTTCAGAAAAGCAAAGTTTAGTTCCTAAACATCTGTACTTCAGAGCATAGATTAGGGCATTATGTTTTCTGCTAAAAAGACAGAACAGAAATGGTTGTCATTAAAATGATATTAAACCATTACTGCTCTCAATAGAGTCCCTTAAGAAGTAAATGCAAGAGTGTTAAGGGCCAACCTATTTGGTGCTTAATTCAGAAGTTAATAGGAAAGAAGAAGGCATTTAAAAGTCAGAGAGAGTTTAATGAATATAAACAGTACAACAAGTTTTGTAAAATAGCAGTCAGGAAGGCAAAGATAGGAAATAAGGAATGGATTGTGGAATTTTACCCTAGGACTAACCCCCAAAGGTTTATGCAGGTTGAGAGTGTGGGTCCATTAAATAATGTATATACTGTAATATGCTTAAAAATTATACAGAAAAGGCAATTGTGCTTAATCAGATATATTCTTCAATGTATAAGTACAATAGAGGAGATTCAAGATTCACCCGAGAGGGGCACAGATGGCTCAACTCAATCAAGGAAGTGGCTGGCACAGGCTATGGTACATACAGATTTGCTTAAAAATAACTAGAACAAGGCACCATGGTTCAAATGGGTGTTCGCCCTTAGCACTGGCTGTCTTGTTTTCATATACACAGAGGCCAGCCTACAGCTTCCAACATTTTACTAAGATGGTTTCCAGCCCTTTACAGGTCAAAGTTATGTCACATCTAAACAACTGAAAGGTTATTCAGAATTGCCTTTTTTTTACTGTACAGCAATTATTGGTGGAGGACACTTTTATTCAGAAGCTTGTAAATGTATGTCTTTACATTAGTATGTAGAACACCTACAGTAACTCCAATTAAATAAATGTGATGACTGTAGGCTAATTATACTAAACAAAATATCCCACTAATTAGAAATGTGCATTTACCACCCTCATTTATTTATATAGCACCGACGCGTTACGTAGGGCTTTATTTAGTGTACAATTACTTTTAGAATTTTGTAGGGTAAAATAACATATGACCCTAAACCTTAAATGCATGCAATTTACTGTTCTACAGTATTCATTTGTTTTATGCTTTATCTCCTTAGAACTTAACAACTTCAAATCTCATGCCAAAAGAAAATTACTATTGTCATTAATACAATGCATAATGGCAAACAAAAATGGTGACATCTTACAGAAATAATGCAATGTTTTAAACTATACAGAATGTTCATTTTAACCTGTCACTTAAATGTTGACTAATGATAGCTAGCGCTAGTATAATAAAGAGTTAACATGTGTCCATACCTTGTCTAGTGCTGTAGATATAGATATTCTTTTACTTTAGCTAAAATAAAGATTCATTTATCCATTGAAAATGGCAGAATAGAAAAAGAACACCCAGTGATAAGACAGGCAGGTCATTGTAACAGCCACTATCTGTTCAGTTAATTAGCACAATATTATTCCTCAGACTGAGAGGATAAATGCAAACATTTTAAGTGCTTGTGCCACTGAACAGCAAATGTTTTAATGAGATGAGTCAGATAGTTTGACTAGTAAATTTTCCAATATTAAAACATATGTTGCAAAATTAAGAATGACATGGCAATAATCTTTATGGAGGCAGGCATTACCATATGCTGTATGAGGGAAATCAATATTGTATTTATTAGCTCATTAGTTCTTTGCTGAAAGAAACATTAAATTGGTCAAATTAATGGGAAGTGGCAAAAATATTAGTAGAATAGTCCAATGACATAAAATACCTTTTTTTGTGAGCCTTGTATTATTTTTTTCTTACCTTACTCTTGTAATTAAATAATCAAAACAAGGTTGAAGTTCCTTCTAAGCATCCACAACCAATCAACTTTACAAAATAGCAAAGCCTGCCCTCATAAAAACAACCAATTAAAAGATTCAATTGTTCTATCGAGAATTTAAGGAGCATGTTCTGTGCAAATGTTAAATGTTGAGATTTAGCAGTATATGTGACAATGGTCTACACGGAGTTTCAGAACACCAAGTGGAAGAATTTGTAACTGCTGGGTGAGTAAAGACTTGTGCTTAGCTGTAAGCGGGTCAACGACATTGGCAAGATGTCAGGGAGTAATGGGGTTCACAAAATCTATGTTAAACTTCTAACCAGAAAACTTGAGGCAGTTGTCAGGCATATCACTATAGAAGTGACCTTAATCGCATCATGAATTATTTATGAAGTAGTCGATTAACAATCATTGTCATATCTTGTAAATTATATCTTTATAAACGGTGAGTTCTGATGTCATCAGTTATAAACGGTGAGTTCTGATGTCATTTCTGTCACAAAACTCAATGAAATTTGTGTATTATAATAAATAAAGTACCCCCAGTTGAAAAATATCAGGATATTAGAAGTTACCTCGGAGTTCCATGACATGTATAAAAACACTCGGACTTTGCCCTCGTGTTTTTATTTGGTCATGAAACTCCTCAGTAACTTATAATATCCTTATATTTTACAAGAGGGGGTACTTTATTCACTATATATCCCCACTATAGTACTTTTCTAAACAACTACATGGATTTAGGAAAGCCTATTTCACTTTAAGGGGCAGATTTACTAAGGGTCGAATTTCGAAGTTAAAAAAACTTTGAAATTCGACCCACGAATTGAAATCCCTCGACTTCGAATATTGAAGTCGAGGGATTTTTACCGTATTCGATCGAACGATTTTTAGCGATCGATCGAACGATTTTTATTCGACAAAAAAAACTTCGAAAAGTGCTCTGGAAGGTCCCAATAGGCAAACATTGCACTTCGGTAGCTTTAATTTGGCGAAGTATGAAGTCGACTTTTTTTTAAAGAGACAGTACTTCGATTATCGAATGGTCGAATAGTCAAACGATTTTTACTTCGAATCATTGAATCGGAGTCGAATGGTCGAATATAGCCTATTCAATGGTCGAAGTACCCAAAAATTTACTTCGAAATTCGAAATTTTTGCAATTCAAACCATTCACTCGAGCTTAGTAAATCTGCCCCTAAATGTCAAGATGCAATTCACCCCAACATGCTATTTAGAACCTACAAAGAAATGGATACATGCCTACAAAAATGTTTGAGAGGACCTACCAATCAAAGATATCAGATTTAGGTAGATTGCTATTGACAAAACTGTAAAGAACAGTAAGAGGTGGGCTATAATGATAGTTATTTTGCTGGGGGGGGGAACTGAACAGCAAAGAAAAGTGACAAAGGCAGGAATAAACAGTAACACAACAAAGCCAATTGTAACAGCAGTTTAAAATAAGACAAAGGAGTCCGAAATCACCTCGACTGAGAAAAGCTACTTTCATTTTACTTCCAGCAAAGAAGATGATTAATTTTGAGTGTATCTTAAACAACTCATGCATGGTTTTATTACAGTTTGTCATTAAGTTTTGATACCATGAGGTGGCATAGACAGTTTATTACAAGGTTATAATGTAGCACAGATGTTGGTGCTTCCCTCTGGCAACTGTTTTAGTTGACCTTCTCTACCTAATATTAATCCGCTAGCATGCAAAGGAATCCATGCCCACAGGGACATCCCAAGGGGTGGACCAACCATGCGGATTCAGTTCAAGACTGTAAATAGATAATGAAGAACTACAGTATAAAGAAGTTGGTCGTTTAATAATAGGAATCTGTTTGTAGAGTAAAGGACAACATTGCTTTCTAAATAAAGGTATGTTTAATAAAGCCCAGAACAGCAAATCGATCTAGCCCTCATTCCACTGAATATTGGACTCCCTCAGGGGCTTATAATGCCTGTTCTAACTTAATTAATAATATTAGAATTATTTAATTTCTGAGCACATTTGAAGTTAAGAAAATATGTAGAAAAATGATATAATTTTATCCATAAGAATTATGTTGCCTAGTAGCAATTCTCACTTGCAGTTTCTTATGGTGCAAAGAAAAAACTCACAGAATCAGAATACTGGAAAGACTAGTGCTTTGCCACCTGAAGTGGCTCATGGGCAGATACAATTGTATATTACAACAATACTGTTGTTTGAAAGGGACAGAACATGCACCTTCATGCAGTAGTTGGAGCACTCATTAAAAGAGAAACTGTTAATATTTAATCACTGTGTGCATGCTTGAGAGCATGATTTGCAGCAAGAAATGTTACTTGGGCATGGGCCTTTAAATGTGCAGTCCTAATTTACATTGTAAACACTCACTTTAATTCTTCTGTGCTTATACATGTTGGCATCATTAATTCTGGCCATAGAACCTTATTGGGAAAAACATACTGGCATTCTGTCAGTTAAATATCCTTTACATAAACCTGTAGCTAAATTGTAGAGATGGTCACCCTACCAAAAAAGTGTTTTTTATGATGCACCAGATGTACTAAGGACAAGATTACTATTGGTGTAGCTCAATGATTATGGATAGGTATCTCAGGTGGTAGAACTACCATAGTTCTACAAGCCCTAAAGGTTATTAGGTGTCCTATGTGGTACCAGCATAGACAATAGTATAGGAAAGGAGGGTGGCTTTGTATATATAATTAAGGGGGCCCCTTAGTGAGTTTAGCCATAGTAGCTTAAGAGAGAGATAGCTAGAAATCTGGGCAGCCAAAAGCCTGCAGGGTTAGTGCCCGGCACCAAAATCTTCAATATGAATGACATCTGCCTATGTGACATCTTTGTGGACATGAAGTGACATGGCCCCAAAATGCTTAAGTGTATATTTATGGGTTGAAATTAGTGATGTGACCTGAAACTTCTGGTGACCCAAGGGTTTTTTTTAGCATCAGTTGGGTGGGTTCTGGTCAACATTTGGCCAACCATTGCAGGTTAGGGTTTGGTGCAATTCAGACTAGGGAAGGACACTCCTCCTCCTCAGTTCCCAAAGATTCCCTGTCTTTTAACTAGAGTAGCATACAGAGTGAGAAGACATCGGTATGGGTAGGGTGTGGGAGCATTTTGCAGATTACGGTTGGGTGTGGGTTGAGTTTTTAGTGACCCACACATCAGCAGTGACGTGGGTGGTTGCCATTCATGTCACTCTCTGCAGGCATTGGAGGATGTGGGTGAATATAATTACATTTTTAGTGACATTAGACTTAATAGTAGGGGTAGTGTGTAGACCCCAGAAATTGTCCAGATGTGACTTCACTTTGTGTATAAATGGTTATTGTTCAACTAAAAATCTGAGTTGGCAAGGAAAACTACAAATGCAATGGCAACTTGTTTACTTGCAATACAATGAATCCATACAAAGTTCTGGTATACTGTAACCCAGTCAGATTGGTAACAATTAGGGGAAATCTTATAAACGTTCCTATAATTCACTAAGCAAAAAACTTTTTTCACAGCAGCTCTTAAAATGTCTGTGCTCTTTGTACTTGGCAAATAAAAATATTTTTTGTTAATTAGTTTCAAAATGCATAACTTATGAGTATAAATGTCCCTATAATGCATTGTTCATTACTCTGAACTGCAATGCCCTGCATGCTATTGGTGAATATACATTTGAGTTCATATTCCATGCAAAACAAGGAACACTATTTTAATAAATGCAAACACAGCATTTCCCTATGAATTATAGGAAAGAAAAAAACACAATGATTATACAAAAGTTCTGCTGTTTATTCCTGTCAATTATAAAGTGGGTCATATTGTTAGAAAACTTTTCCCGTGAATGCAAGAACTTACAGTATGCCACTTTTTTTTTTAAAAGAAAAGGAAAAGGGATAAAAGTATAAAATATAAGCCGGCAAATTTTCTTGCAGAGAAAAACTCTTCCTGCCAATCTTCTACTTTTAGAACTCAGCCTGTAAACTTTATAGCATCAAACATTCATAGATTGTTGTCAATAAGACTCAACTGAAAAATAATCATAATTTCAAAATGTTTTTATAAATGATGTCTGGTTAAAAGATAACGAACAGTGTCCATAAATAGAACTAGTCAAAGCGAAAATATAATGGAGAGTGTGGGAGAAGTAAACTGCACACACTAAAAAAGATAGCCAAATATTTTCAGTAAAAAAAAAAAAAAAAAAGCAGACGAATCCATTAATAATGCAACAACAATAAAACAATAACATATTGTTTTTTCTCAATGCCATGCCTAAATTAATATGGGAAATATACTGTAGATGAATGGGTTCTCATAATGAACACAAGGCCTAAAGTTTATAAAAATAAAAGAATACATTAATGATGATAAACAACATTTATAGATGGAGAAGCTGTATAGTGGGTATGGCTGTTAGAATCTGTTATCTCATTAAAGACAAAGTTTGCTAAATAACTATTTGCCTCAGATTTGTACCCAGATTTGATATATGACTTCTTATAGTATATACAACAGCATGGCAGCATGATATGATTATTAAATAATTAACTTTTTGTTCTACAGTTGGGAATTTCAGCAGCTATCTGGTTGTTTGGTTCCAATTTACCCTTGCAACCAGGCTGTGGTTTGACTGACAGATTGCAAAATGGAGGAGAGCCTTATTAGAAAGATAAGCAATAAAAAATAACAATTACAATAAAAGTGCAGCCTCACAGAGGGTTTTTTTTTTGCCTCTGAGTCAGTAACGCCTATTAAAAAGTTGGAAAGAGCAGAAGATGAAGTTGGATACTTTGGATGATATACTTAAAGGTGAACCACATCTTTAAGGTTCTATTGAGATGCAGAGCTGCGGACATATAGAAGGTAACATACAGTAGTGTGAAGATCCATAAGATAAAGTTGAGACATTGGGGCAAATTCACTATGCGCCGAAGCGCCTAACGCTAGCGTCAATTCGCTAGCGTTGGCCATTTTCGTTACTTCGCAAATTCACTAACGGACGCTGGCGTAACTTTGCTAGTGTAACTTCGCACCCTTATGCCTGGCGAATTTGCGCAATGGACGTAACTACGTAAATTCACTAACGCGCGCATTGTACTGAACGCTACCTTTTACACTAGACTTCCTTCGCCACCTCAGACCAGGCGAAGCGCAATAGAGTAGATAGGGATTTCTTCAAAAAAAGTTAAAAATTTTTCTAAGTCCCAAAAAACGCTGGCGTTTTTTCTATATTATGGGTGATAGGCTGAAAAAGATCGAAATTTTTTTTGGGGCTCCGCTCCTTCCCCCCTACATTTCCTAACTCATGGCAACTTAACTATACAGTGGGCACATGTGTAGGGCAAAATAAACATTTTATTTGATGTTTTGAAGGTTTCCCAGGCATTTGTAGTGCTGCTACATATTCCTCCATTGAAATTTGAATTTGGCGCCGTATGCAAATTAACCATCGCTAGCTTAACTTCGCTTTGCTTCGCAACCTTACGCTACCCTTGAGCGCAACTTCGGATTTTAGTGAATTTGCGAAGAGCTGGCGAAACTACGCTTGGCGAAGTGCGGCGAAGTTACGTCTGGCGCAACTACGAATCTTAGTGAATGTCCCACATTGTATAGGCTAAACTACCCCACAAAGGACATCAATAAACAGACATATTGTGTGAAAAACAATATTGCCATTGCAATATACTTTTTTTAAAATAGAAGAAATGTGCTTTAAAAAGCAGCGTTTCAGGCTGATTTATTTAAAATTTCGGAAAAACCTTACTAGTCCCGCCAATCTGTTTCACTTCCTGCAACCTACTTTCCCAGGCTGTGCAGAGTAGCTGTCAGCACTCAGCACATTACACTGTAGGGCAGGATCCAATCAGCAGCTAGCCTGACCTGAAAGGAAACGGAAACTTGTATTCATTAGTGTGACTGTAGGGCTGGAATTGACTATTGACTACTGTGCTTCTGGCCGGGACACGGCAACCTCAAGTTCAGTGTGAAAAAATGCCAGAAAAAAAACTCAACACCAAAGAATGCTCATTTACTTCAATACAAAGTACTCATAAAATCTGTTTTGGATTTTATTTATACATTATATAAGGCTGATGGGCATAACCCAGAATCCATTAGCGGTCGAAACGTATCAAAATTCAACAACACATAGCAACACTCCACAACAATTGCCATTAACGCAGAATACAGAAAAAGGGAATTACATACTGTATTAATACTTAGAACCTGTAAATACTGCTACCAAGGGTAAATACTAAACAGTTAAGCTTGTGTATCTCAATAAAAACACTCGAACGATCCCTTGGCTTGAATAAAATTATTATGTTATCCCTCGATTGTAGTAGAGGTCTGACCTAAGTCAGTACTGGGTAGGTAACAAAAACAAAAAGAAAAAGTACCCCGCTTACAATCTTGCTAGAGCTGTTACTATATAAATTGTTTCAAAACCTGTTAGTTAAAATATACATATGTTGCCGTGCAAGCCCTGTGATTAACGTTAGACCAATCTAATAAATGGTATTGACTTAAAGTGCCGTGCTATAAATTCATTGTATAATAAATAAGAATTAAGAATGAAATTGATTATGAATAAAGTGCAGTGCAATGAAATTAGTTAATTAATTTGAAATTAAAAAACTTTGATTAAATCCAGCCACAATAAATCGATTAAAAAACTATAATAAGGCGTGATAGAGGCAATAATAAGGCGTGATAGAGGTAACTGCGTCCAAACTTGGACAACAATTCAATAATAAAGTGCTTGGCAGTGCTAATTCAATAGTTCATTATAACTCAGGTAATTGATTATAAATTAATTAGAGTAACCGCATAAATAGGGATAAAATTTAAAAACAATACTCAGGTTCGTAAAATGAAATAGGAAAATCGAAAAGGAGAGAGGTGGAGTTGTCCCAAATCTACTACCTAATTTGTTCTAATCCCTGGGACACCACAAAGGCAAAGTAGGCAGAGCAACCGGGACTGTGGTCTCGTTGGTTATTCTAAGCCCTAAACTGTCAAGGACTATGCTGGCCTAAAAAAACACAAATCCACGGCCTCTTGTAAGTTCAGTAATGCGAGAGAGAAGAGAAAGTGAACCAAGTAATGCATTAATTACCCACCACCCCTTCCATTCCCATTTAACCCAAAGTATTTGAAATTGTTAAAAGATTGAAATCAACAAGATTCAGAACGCCAACGCGCGTTTCGCTATACTGGCTTTATCAAGGCGCAAGTGTATCTCAGTTACCACATGTACACAATATATGTTGATCTTTCATACACTTCCATAACGAATTGCTAATTATGTGCAACAATGATTGCAATGTCGGTTCTAAATCTGAAGATTAATGATGCACTAAATACATTTAAAAATATAAAAAAAACATGCTTTCATTAAATCAATATTAATAATGAATCAATGTTAAATATTCAAATCATTTATTTTATGAAAACATTTAAAAGGGACTCTTGTCCAAATATACTGAGTGGGCACTAGAGGATTATACCTCTGCTTGCTTTTACCAGCTTAAGTTCTACTTTAGACGAAAATGAAGATATTGAGAATAGTGATGGGCGAATTTTTCACAGAAAAATTCACGAAACGGTGGAAAATTCACGAAATGCCGCCGTTGTCTCGTTTTTGACGCCGGCGACCGTTTTTGATGCCGGCACCCGTTTTTTCTGACGCCAGCGAAAAAATTTTTCTGGCGACGGTGAATTAATTCGCTGGAGGCGATTCGCCCCGAATTTGCTCCTGGCGAATAAATTCGCCCATCACTAATTGAGAAGTTACAAATAATGTGCCAGATAGCTTTGGTGAATCATAAGCAGCACTATGTCAAGAACATGAGAATGTTGGGCAAGTCCAATCACCCTGATGCCCCAACACAAGAAAATAAAGTTTTTTTTGATACCACAGCTCTTTTCTCCAGATGTTCAGGTTTCCTCCCAAAATATATTTGTAGTATTGGTTATTTAAAAAAACACAGTAAATGCAAAACCTAGTAATAACCATAACATTATTTTCCTTTTAAAGGAGAACTGAACCCTAAAAATGAATATGGCTAGAAATGCCATATTTTATATACTAAACTTATTGAACCATACTAAAGGTTCAGCATAGCTATATCAGTAATGATTCAGGCCTTCAAAGGTGTCACAGGAGTTTCACATCTTGGAGTCTGTTAGAAGTGTCTCCGACACGCACATGCTCAGTGAGCTCTGAGCAGCTGTTGAGAAGCTGAGCTTAGGGGCTGTTGCAAATCTTCAAGTAGAAAATGAGGTTTGCCTGTGCTAAAAGCTGCTGCTACATGGCTGATTATTAAATTCTGATTCTGCCAAGTACCAATAATCTGAATTTTTTTTACTAATTCACCTTATATTGTGACATGTATATAATATCTATGCAGTATCTTGTGCATCGGTCCCTTAGCTCAGTTAGTGACAGCAGCACAGAGCATGTGCAGTGAATCAGCAGAAAAGAAGATGGGGAGCTACAGAAGCATTACTGGAGACACAGATCTTCTCTGCTAAAGGGCTGTGGTTGCCTTGGGCTGGTACAGAAGCCCAAAACATAATGTACAACATTTCTGCCATATTTCCTTAGT
Organism: Xenopus laevis; assembly: GCF_017654675.1. Taxonomy (NCBI): domain Eukaryota; kingdom Metazoa; phylum Chordata; class Amphibia; order Anura; family Pipidae; genus Xenopus; species Xenopus laevis. The sequence goes on along the minus strand of NC_054382.1, from coordinate 90,342,218 downwards.
TAAGCTTTAGTTCTCCTTTAAAAGTTTTAAAGCTCACAATATAATATGGTTAAAGCTCCCCAAACATGTCAAGCATTAACAATATGAAACTGTGAAAAAACAATGTATTTAAAAAAAATAACAGCACAACCATGACTATTAACCAAAGCTGACTTGAAGGAACAATTTCTCAAACCCTGTTAGCCAGTGATTAATTAGAAGTTAATTGTTTCTGAAGTGCTAGCATGGATAGCAGCCCTTTTTCATTACTGAGGTTCATTTGTATTTTAAAAGGATCAATGCAGTTTCCATATTTCTTGACAGGACAATGACTATATTTTTGAAAATCAAAATGAGCAATTAAAAATATAACCTAGGAGACAGGAGGATGTTTTTATTAGGATAAAATAAATGCTTTTCTTCAGAATCAAAACGTTAACACTTGATATACTTATTATGTTATCAATGGTAAAGTACGGTATATGCTCAAATATATTTTCTACATGGCTTCATGTACAAAAAAAGAAAAAAATATTCTTACCTACATACAGTACACACACACACACACATATATATATATATATATATATATATATATATATATATATATGTGTGTGTGTGTGTGTGTGTGTGTATAAATATATATTTATATATATGTATATATAGAGACACACACAGACATACACATACCATGTTTGATTTATTTTATTAATCGTGTCTGCTTATACCACATTTCAGAATTTATGATTTTCTGTTTATTATACAAGTATAGGACCTGTTATCCAGAATGCTCGGGACCTGGGGTGTTCTGGATAACGGAACTTTCTGTAATTTGGATCTTCATTCCTTAAGTCTACTAGAAAATCATGTAAACATTAAAAAAACCAAATAAGCTGATTTTGCTTCCAATAAGGATTAATTATATCTTAGTTTGGATCAAGTACAAGGTACTGTTTTTTTACTACAGAGAAAAGGGAAATCATTTTTAAAATTTGGATTATTTGAATATAATGGAGTCTATGGGAGACAGCCTTTCCGTAATTCGGAGCTTCCTGGACAACGTATCCCATACCTGTATAGGACAGGAGAGCTCACATTATCCCCTAACACTGGCGGGTTCTTCAGTTTATCTAAGCTAGTTTACTTCCCCTACTTGTTTTCCATAACAGAAGTTCAGGAACGTTAAACTATCTTGCTGTCTCCTCTGACTTACAATTAAATGTGCCCTCACATCATTGAAAATGTTTTACATTTCCTGTTTACCAGTACTAGAGGTATCAAGGTAATTTAATAAAGGATGCACCAGCTCAACCCAAAGCAACCAATAAGCAGGAAGTACAGGTCACCAAATTTAAATTTTTTTTTTTATATTACCACATTTTTAAAGACCAATTTACAAACTGATTGTATTGCAACTTTTGTTTGCTGAGTTTATGGGGCCCATTTATTTAGTTCGAGTGAAGGAATAGAGGAAAAATAGTTCGAATTTCGAATGTTTTTTTGGCTACTTTGACCATCGAATGGGCTACTTCGACCTTGACCTTCGTCTTCGAATCGAACGATTCAAACTAAAAATCGTTCGACTATTCGACTATTCGATAGTCAAAGTACTGTCTCTTTAAAAAATTCTTCGACCCCCTAGTTTGCCATCTAAAACCTACTGAGGCCAATTTTAGCCTATGGGGAAGGTCCCCATAGGCTTCCTAACAATTTTTTGATCGAAGGAATATCCTTCGATCGATGGATTAAAATCCTTCAAATCGTTCGATTCGAAGGATTTAATCGTTCGATTGAACGATTATACCTTCGATTGTTCGATCGTAGGAATAGTGGTAAATCCTTCGACTTCGATATTCGAAGTCGACGGATTTTACTTCGACGGTCGAATACTTTGCCATTTTTATTTTATTTGAGCTTTACACATCTGCCTTAGGTGGTATTAATGACCACAAGTAGAGCTTAGAAGATTGTTGATATGCCTCTTACATGATCTGTTCATTCAAAGTGTGGTAACTACAATGAAAGCACTAGTGTACGGTAATTTTTGGTTTATAGCAGGAGTCCTCAACCTTTTATAACTGTGAGCCACATTTAAATGTAAAAAGAGTTGGGGAGCAACACAAGCATTAAAAAAGGTTTCTGTGGGTGCCAAATAAGGGCTGAGATTGGCTATTTGATTGTCCCTAGGAAGACTAACAGTAGGCTCTGTTTGACAGTACACCCGGTTTATGCAACAAAAACTTGCATCCAAGCCTGAAATAAAGAAACAAACTCCTTCTCTGAGGCCACTGGGAGCAACATTCAAGGGGTTGGTGTGTAACACGTTGCTCACGAGCCACTGGTTGGGGATCATTGGTTTGTAGTATATCAAAGTTTATAGTTATATCACAATGTGTCATCTTGTGTATTGTGCACACATGGGAGGAAAATATGCTTTTCTAAGCACTTGATTATTGTTTTACCATTGGGGGTGCAAAAATATCTTTGCCTATTTTGCATAAATGTTGCCCTATTTGAAGCAGACATATTAATATGCAATCTGTTTATATAATAGTAATAAACTGAATCATCTATGATCCACAGAAAAAAAGTTTAAGCACTATTTTTATTTGATTTGAGTCTGATTTATAGTTTGAATAGCAGTGATTGGCTGAGCAACTTATTCCATGAAACTGTTTTCAATCAATGAATTTTTTTCCAGAGTAGTCTACATTTTTTCTGAAGCCATTTTACAATTTTCATATCAAGTTACAGTATGCATCTTTTGCACTTCTCCCTGAGCAATCAACGGAAAGTAATTTGTTTCTATGGGGTCTCGCTCGAACTAACAAGTAACAATCAAGCAAGAAAAATGTTGAATCAGACAGTGGGAGGTGTAGCACTAAGTATGTGGTTTAACTGCTTAGTATGGCATTGTGAAGTACATCTACACTGACAGGTACAGGAAAGAGGGTAGACAAATATGCAGATTTGAGTATGAAACAAATGTATTCTTCTAGTTGCTGAAAATGATTCTGTATCAAAATTGCAAGGGAGGTTTGTGTTCTATGTTGTATTTTAACATCTCTTACACATTCAGGTATAACCAGATCAGTGTGGACATCTAAATGCAGGATATAATCAATTGCAAATTGTTTTTTAAATGAATAGTGGCTGGGGGATAGGAAGAAGGTTCTTGTAATTAAGATAAACTACTCTCTCAACTTGCTAAGTTCGGGCCTCAGAGGGCACCTTGTGATGATTCTGAGACATTCTGATCCTAAGGATAAGGGTAGGAGGGGCAAATAAAGATGAACCATTCTTAATAGATGAATTTTGCATACAAAGTCACTTGTTTTATTCCACTGAATGGAGAGCTATTTACACAACAGGCATTTGGTTTCCTGGTTAAGATGAAACCAATAAATCAGATTTTATAGTGGAGGGTAATATGGGTCTCTATTGGCTGAAGTTCCATAAGACACACAACAAAACTTTGATCACAGATTCATAATAAAGTGTATTAATAAAATAAGTGGTCAACTTTGACAATTATAATGGCGAGAACATTTAACTGATGTGAATATATTTGCCAGTTACAGACAATATGAGCCTCAGGCTTACAATAGCAAGGGATCCAATATTTATATAAAAAAAGATGAATTAAAAAATATTGCAGGAAAACAATGTTGCTCTTTAAATATTTTATGAAACATTTTTAAAAGCAAAAAAATGTATACAACTTTTTGTATAAGGAAATGTTGAGTCTCATACAGTCCATGGCTCGTATTGAACATACTGTATATTTTCACCCTATTTACCATCCATCCTTGCTCAAACAGTGCTTTTCTATGAAATATTTGTTAACATGTCCATGGTCCTGTTTTGTTTCTTGGAAATACCAAAAGAGTTCTGCTTGGAAATACCACCCATACCAGTCTGAATAGCCTGCACATTTTGACTATTCCAATTTAAAAAAATATATATAATTTACATAAAATAATTACTTTTTATTAAATTATTGTTTGTATTTTTTATGCCAAGCTTGATCTTACTTTCTCTATCTCATTCCTTTCCTCTTTCTGTCTCCTCTTTCTTTCGCTATATATTTAAAACACACCTGATAATAAAAAGTGTTCAGTGATGTCCCCCATTATAAGCAGTGCTTAGTTATATGTATAAATTCGAATTTAGAAAAAAATATTTTCTGCATTTATCCTCGTAACAAATAAGCACGTTCATGCATTCGGTAAAATATCAGAAATACAAAATACAAAAGCCAATGGTCAGACAAGATTATTTATCAAAATCTGAAATTTTCAGACAATTAAAAAAAATGGTCAGAACAAATTAGAATCCACGATTGGACCTAATTTATTATTAAAAAAGCACGATTTCATCTGTGTTTTTCACTGAATCGCTTGAAATTTTCTGTGGTCTGCACTGGAATTAGCCTGAAAATTATTTAGGACTTTTCAGGCTAATTCTAGCGCAAAAACTTCCAAATAGGATAGAAACCTCTCCCATTGATACACAACCTCAGTAGGTCTGAGATGCCAGATTTTTGGGTTCAAACTTTTTCCATCATTGGGATATAATAAATTTTGAAAAAGTTTTTTTTGGATTTTATAGTAAGAGTTTTTGGCATTTGGATTTTGATAAATAACCCCCTTAATCTGTCTTGTATTATAAACATGCATGATTTATTTCAATAGATGGCCATTCAGTAACATGGATCCCCATGCCTTAAAACTACAAAGACTATTTGAACATTACATAATCCTGTGTGATTACAGTCAAGTATAGGCTAGATTAGTTAACTTCAAGTGCAATGAACGTTTTATAGCATAGATAAAAGCTAATTGGTCAAGAAGTTTGTTTACACAGGACATTATGGGGAAATGACACTGCCATATTTTAAGGCTTTTCTGCAACAGATCCAGTACCTTTAATAAAACAGTTTGTACTACAAGGAGGAATGTGTTGGCACTTTACTAATAACAGCAGTCATGCATTTTCTATAGTCTAGTAAAAGAATCACGCACAGAAGCCACTTTGATCACTGCTATTTCTTAACAGCTTTAGCCTCCATGCTGTTCACTTCAGGGAAGCTAGTGCATTATTTATCATTATTTGCTTTTTCCAGAACCTGCATTAATTATGCCACCGTCTGATTATGACAGCAAACTACCTTTGCCAAAACAGCTCGAGCCACAATAATGGAACGATTAACATACAAATACTGTCAGGCTGGAGACAAATGGCACTGACCTATATTGCTAATGGAAAGTGATTCTGGATTTACTAATTCACAAAGAAGCGCCAAGATTGCCTTTCCTCCAAAGTACCCGGTCTGTCACGAAAACAAATGCTTGCCTTTATTTGCAATCAATTTGATTCCGTTCCTTTCAAATAGCTACATATAGCTTTAATTAAAACTTCTAGTTAGCAGGCATGCTGCGGAAACAAAGTTCTGTTTTTTTTAAAAGCAACAATAAAAGTTTGCTTGGCATCAAAACAAACTTGAACGTTATTGGCCTGATACTTGACCTTGTCTCCTCTTTTAATATCCAACACTGATTTTTACATTATGATGTCATTTTTAACATTAAAATGACTGGGAGGGTCTGCTTTCTCAGTAGTTACGCCCCTGCCCCAACGCATTCTGGATATTAGATGCCATACTTGTAGCAAGAAAGGTGCCACCAGGGCTTTGGGAGATACACCAAACACCTAATGCTAATATTGGGAGCAGAGGAAATATACACAGTTTACTCCTGTTCCTATTTTATTGCACTTATATTGAAATCCTTGTTCTCATTCTCCAGAATTAGGCCATATTGAATCACCTAGATGTGTCTAAAGTTTTTTCTCTCTATATTTGCACCCTTTCATTATAACCTCCCATACAAATGACAGCACAAACCTATTTTTTTTTTTTACTATGGTTCATGAATCTGCTTTATGTTTTTAGTAGTAAACTTCCCATTAGCAATCAGACATGTTTGCATAATCTAAAATCCGAGGATTGCCCACACTATGCGCTGTTTGTTGTCTGTGTAACAAATGGGTTGTTACTAATCCTTTATAAATTATTTTAACCGAGTCTTTTTCTAGGTCTGAGCACTGACAAAGACAAACTGGCTGCTGTTAAGAATTTAAGTATTCTTAAATAGCAAAGTAATAAGAACAGATGAATTTTCATTTGAGAATTCCAGAATATTGATCAATTCTTAATACACTCACATATTTCAGTGTCATTATATCAGCCTAGAAAAAAACTCTGGGCCATGCAAAATATAGAATCCCAGTGTTAATATACATTCTGGAGTTTTCTGCTATGTGAATTTAGAAATGCATTTAAAGGATTATAATACAACTGGATTACAAATCAGCACAAAAGCACAGAGTGAACCACATGGGAAACCTGTAATGAATGCCAGCCATAAATGACTTGAAAGTTAGGGGCATGGCAGGAGTTGCAAGGAGCAGCTTTTAAAGCAAATGCCTTCAAGCAATAGCATATTGTGTGACAGCAACTGCACTTGCATGTTGTAAATGACCTCTTTTATCTCTAGCACTAGAGTAGGTGAGAATTTATAGGAAACATGATCATTACCTGGTCTATTTGATATTGTGTTGAATAGATACCGGTATAAGGAAGTGCCTAAGACACTACATTTTAAAAGAGCAAACTTTAAGGGGCAGATTTATCAAGGGTCGAATTTCGAAGTGTAAAATACCTAGAAATTCGACCATCGAATTGAAATACTTCGAATATTGAAGTCGAAGTATTTTTCACCGAATTTGGCCATCTTACGATCGAAGTAAAATCGTTGGAATCAAACAATTCGAACGATTTTAGCGTACGATCGAACGATTTTACTTCGATGTGTAAAGACTTAGAAAATGGTTGTAGAAGGTCACCATTGGCTAACATAGCACTTCGGCAGGTTTCATTTGGCGAAGTACTGAAGTCGAAGTTTTTTTAAAGAGACAGTACTTCGATTATCGAATGGACGAATATTCAAAATATTTTTACTTCGAATTGAATTAGAAGTAAATTCGAACTCGTAGTATCCTATTCGATGGTCGAAGTATCCAAAAAATTACTTTGAATTTCAAATTTTTTTATTTCGAAAATTCCCTTGAATTCACTTCGACCCTTGATAAATCTGCCCCTAACAGTATAAGGTCATTTCTGCAACATATTAACTGGGAAAGGTTTTACAGGGTTAAACACAAAAGGCAAATAAAAAGCTATTTATCAAATATACCTCTCTGTATATTCCCCTTGCAAGCAAAGAATTAAGTAGTAAAGCAAAACCATTATGGTTAGATAGAAAGGTCACCCTTGAGGTTGAAATAAATGCATTTAAGGCATTCATGTTAGCTGTGTCAGCTGAACCTTTTATTTGGTACAGGGAGGCAACAGAGCATACAAAAAAGCAATGGGGCAGGCATTCATGAAAAATGAAATGTGCACAACTTAGAAGAGTAAAACAAATCTACTGTAGGTATACAAAAAATGAAATCATGTCATGGCTAGTGATGAGCGAATAAATTAGCAGCGAATTTCCATGTTTCGCCGCCAGAGAATAAATTCGCAAATCTCCCGAGAAAATTCGCTGGTGAAAATTCGCCGGCATCAGTTTCCGGTTTTCACGATTTTTTAGTGACAATGTATGAAATGCTCAATTTTTTCAGGAAAAGGTTTGAATTGCTAGGTTTTTAGTGAAAACGTTCGAATTGCTAGATTTTTTTGTTGAAATGTTCGAATTGCTAGATTTTTTCGTGAAAACATTTGAATTTCACACATTTTTTGTGAAGATGTTCGAATTTCACGATTTTTTCCTAATTTTTCGCCGGGAGAGATTCGCCCATCACTAGTCATGGCTCTACTTATTTGAGGAAGAATTGTTTTTTTTATGGATAACAGACTTTGCAACATTAGGCAATGTCAGTCATTGTCTGCTAAAGTAAGTAAAGCACTTGCTTGAATAAAAAGGGCATTGACTTGAGTAAAGAAAACTATAATGTTGCCTTTTGATAGATCGATGGTAAAGCCTTGTATTGAGTATGCAGTGCAGTTTAGGGTGCAAGTCCTTAGGAAGGATATTAATGAGCTGGTATTTAAAGGAGCAGTAACAGCAAAAACTGAAAACGTTGTAAAGGTATGACAATATAATGTCCTGTTTCCCTGCACTGACACAACTGGTGTGTTTGCTTCAGAAACTATAGTTGATATTATCAAGCTGCTCTGCTGCAATGGGGGCAGCCAATGAAATATATAAACTATAGTTGTGTTTCTGAAGAAAACACGCCAGTGCAGGGTAACAGTTAGTGATGGGCGAATTTGTCCTGTTTGGCATTGCCGAAAAAATTTGCTAAAAATTCAAAAAAATGTGTGAAACGTCGAATAATTTGAGCATTGAAGTCAATGAGCGCCAAAATATTTTGACGCAAGACAATATTTTCCGATATATTGTTAAATACTAATATTGACTAGGTATATGGGTGAAAAAATGTCCTCCACAACTACATATGCTGTGCCTTAAATACTTCAAGCTCTCATTTGTGTATTTCTAGCAACCACTTACATGGCTATTTTACTATAGCACATGTAGATAGCAATCTCACATGAGAGGATCTCTGGTTGCTGCAATCCATTTCTTTGCTTACTGTTTCTACATTTAGGGGCACATTTACTAAGGGTCGAATATCGAGGGTTAATTAACCCTCGATATTCGACCCTTGAAGTAAAATCCTTCAACTTCGAATATACCTGTAGAAGTTGAAGGATTTACCGCAAATACTTTGATTGATCGATCAAAGTAAAAATCGTTCGATTGAACGATTAAATCCTTCGAATCGAACGATTCAAAGGATTTTAATCCATCGATCCAACGATTTTTCTTCGATCAGAAATAGCTTAGAAAACTTATGGGGAAAGTCCCCATAGGCTAACATTGTAGCTCGGTGAGTTTAAAGTGGCGAAGTATGTAGTCGAAGTTTTTTTTAAAGAGACAGTACTTCGACTCTCAAATGGTCGAATAGTCGAACGATTTTTACTTCGAATCGTTAGAATCGAAGTCGAAGTCATAGTCGAAGGTCGAAGTAGCCTATTCGACAGTCGAAGAACCCAAAAAAAACTTCCAAATTCTACGTTTTTTATATTAGAATCCTTCACTCGAGTTTAGTAAATGTGCCCGTTAGAGTCGGCTGTGGGGTTTTAAATAACATTGATGATTTTATACTAAGTTTACCACTGTCATAATGTAATACAGACAGCCATCAAAATAATGTTTAATAATGAAAGATGAAGCAAGAAATTGTAAAAAAAAAAAACCCCCAAAAACTATAGAGCTGAAAAGAAAAATGTAGGATGGGAGATAATTAATAATTAAAAAGAAGACAACAAAATAAACAGAATAAGAATAATAATGAATACAATAAAAATCCACTTTTAAATCCACTTCAAGGATCTGAACAATGGGATAAGATATAAATATTTAACAGCACCGAAAGGCCTTAAACATGCAGTGAATTGGAAATGCTGCTATCAAACAAATGACTCTTCAGGGAGCGCTACTTAGTATGAGCTAAAGAAGGAGTCCCTACACACTAAACAAACAAAAAAGAAGCCAAACAACTACAAAAGAATTACTGTTTTGTATTCATAATCATAATGCTCATTCACGTACAAGCCCAAACTCTGCACAATCCAAATACTTTGTTTAATATGCAGAATAAAATAACAACATAACTTGTAAGAAAGTCATAAAAAGTTCCATGTTCTGCAAGTGTTATTTGTCCACATATCCAAAGAAAACATGCTCATACTTTAATATGTAGTTAATTAAAAATATTACAGGGGAGGAGCAATTCAATGGGACACTGGCATTTGAGAGAGGGGGTCTGCCTTAAACCATTGAAAACCTGCAAATTTACTGTACATCCCTATGCTTTTACAAAAGGGCTAAAACAAATAAATCTTAGCTTTTGAACTCTGTTGTTTCATGGTTCAAGAATACATTTTCTGCTTCTGAGAAAACCTTACAGAATTTTTCCATGCAAAAAAAAAGGCAAAGGTAGACACATTTTAAAAGGCCAATACCAGTTCGAAATAAGGCAGAACGCTTTCCATATTCACTTGTGGAATCAATTTCACAGTTCTATAACACATCACTCAGAATATTAACAATGATGAATGTCCCCCTAAAAATTCTAATGACTGGGAGAGTGAAGATGTGAAAGGTTAACTGCAAAGGTATTAAAAAAACTCACTGTTCAGGCAAGATGTGGAAAAAATCAATTTCAAGCAATAATGAAACATATTTATATATTGTCCAATGGGACGCCTAAAACTAGCGACTACTGAAATCACCACCAACTGGAATTGTGTGAAAGAGTAAATACAGAGGGTCTGATTTAGTATTGAAAAATGAAAAAATAAAGACATAAAGAGAAATAAGCAAAACAAGACAAGCAAGACTTAGTGAGGAATGAAGGCATATAATGGGCAGATGTTTCCTTAAACCGGATTAACTGTAATCTAGAAACAATAATTCTCTTTAGGTAAATAATAATACTCAGGTCTGGATATCATTAGGTGCACAGGGGATTAAGGATTAGTGAGTTTCATTAAAATACTTAGCCATTCTAATACAATGCTAATACTGTACTTACCAATTCATTGGAGTTTTATTGTCTATGTTACCCAAGGCCATAACTACAAATATTTTAAAAGTGTCTTAAAAGTGGGTTTAGAACAATGCTAGTGTATTTTTAACCTAAAATAGTAAATATGGCTACCTGTACTGCAGCAGAGCAACCATCATGATTAGGATGAGAAGAGGGAAAAGGAGCCAAAGAGCAATTCTCAAATACAAGACATACAATTAAAATTTTCTTAAAGCCTCACACTGGATCACTTATTACACCCTCTGACACGTAATAGCATATATAAATCCTAATTTAGAGCCTTTAAAGGAGAACCAACCCGTTTAATTAAAATCCCCTACCTCCTACCCTACATAGACCCCTCCCTGCTCCCCCCACCCAGCCTAGGTGTTACCCTGGGTAAATGCCCCTAACTCTTTACTTGCCCCTCGTTGCAGATTCAGGGCATCAGAGTTCACAGGCGTCATCTTTTCTCTTCGGTAATCTTCGGGTCTTCTTCCGGAGATTCAGCAATTTCCGTGGCTTTTGGCGCATGCTCCGTTGTTTGGGACTGGCAAATTGCGCCGATCTCTTCCTGAAGATTACCGAAGAGAAGCAGATGGAGCACGTGAACTCTGATGCCTTGAATCTGCAACGAGGGGTAAGTAAAGATTTAGGGCCATTTACCCAGGGTAACACCTAGGCTGGGAGGAGGGAAGCAGGGAGGGGGGTCTATATAGGGTAGAGGGTAGGGGATTTTAATATAAAGGGTTTGGTTCTCCTTTAAGGAAAACTATACCCCCAGAATGAATACTTAACCAACAGATTGTTCAGATCATATTACAATCATTCACCTGACCAGAAATAATACAGTTCTAACTGTCACAGGAAAATGCATGGGAGTAAAAGTCAGAACTTTGGCCATTAATTGGCTCATGTGACTTAACATGTATGGTTTGTTTGTGTGCACTGTGAACCATAGGACCCGAGGGATGGCTCTTGTTTCTTAAAATGGCAATTTTCTATTTACAATTACCTAAAGGCACATACTACTAAAAAGTATATTTTTATGAAAATTGTTTATTGAGATATAACAGGGTTTTACATAAGAGCTATATTTTTTAGATTGTCTAGGGCAGGGGTGTCCAAACTGCGGCCCGAGGGCCAAATGCGGCCCAGGATGCATATGAATGCGGCCCAGTTTGGTTCCCGAGGAAACGTCATGTCGCAAAGGATATAGGAGGAGGGGGGACTCTGCCCATTGTCCAGTTAGTAATAATAATAATAAGTCTATTTAATATCCAGGTGTCCCATATTACAGTGTATAGCTCCATCTGGTTATCCAACTGGCATTGTATTTCTTTTCTGTGCATTTCCTTTACTTTTACAAATCAAACGTGTTTGTGTATATCATGTGTGGCCCCAGACAAATTTTTCTTTTTCCAATGTGGCCCTGCGAGCCAAAAGTTTGGACACCCCTGGTCTAGGGGTATAGTTTTCCTTTAAAGCCATACTTTCACATAGTCTGTTTTGATCTACTAAGATCTCATTGTATATCGGAACATGTCCTTGGGACATTTATAATTATGCTGTCAAGATACATGGTCTCTGATTATTGATTGGGCTAGAGTTGTAATGTGGCTGTTAGCAACACAGTCAGTAAAAAACAATAGTTGATGCCAATGTTAATAACCTGTAAGAAAGCTATGGAGGCAACTTTCCTTGAAAAGTGACAAGTTTAGCTAAGGGATGCACTACTTGTTCATTTAAAAAGTCCTTGTGTGTACACAGGGTTGGTGAGCACAGTGCAGCCCTGTCCTTGCCACCTGCAGTAGGGTTCATTTACAATGGCAACCATAGTTGTGGTGACATTTATGAACTGAAGGTATTAATTAAAGGTGCATGCATCCCTATAGTGTGCTTGGCACTCTACTGAACCTATAGACACACAGAAACCCTTCAGTTACCACCACAGAGCTGGCAGTAATTCTAGAGTTCCCTATGTGAGCTGTGTTAATAGGTACATCAGGCTTCTAAAGCATTACTTTTACACCAGGAAATTATGCAATTCTGACCAAATTTATGACACATTAGCCTCCATTGTGTTAGATGCAACTCCCCTTGCAGCTGCAAATACACTGGAATTGTAGAAAAAGAGGCTAGATTGTTGGACAAAAATGCGTCAGAAATTGCATTATGGGGATTGTTTGTCTATTATATCTTTTTAAATGTTAACTCTAACTCATCACAATGCGATCAAGCTCATGAGTTGTCCACACATCGACCACAAACAAAACAGGCATGAAATGATCTGCTTGTCCAAGTATGGTCAGTATAAATAAAAATGTAACTATTTATATGGCAATTCAGTGCCATAACTGTTTTTCCTGTAATATGAAAATCAAACATAAACTCTGGTCCCTGTCTGAGCCTTAAGATTTGTTTATAAGGAACATTAAATTCTTTTCTCACAGCTTCATCAGGCGGTCAGCTTTCTTGGTTCAATATTTCATTAAACTCTACTGAGAAAGCATAACTCAATCTATTTAAAAAACTGCAGGCTTTAGAAAAAAATCTAAATTGCAACACAAGCAATGCTTGTTTTATACAATACGGGTAGCTGGATGAATAGCTCTTTGTATCGTTTCTGAATTCAGCTGGGAAAAATGTTCTTTTAGAAGAATACCTATTCTTTGTTTGAGCCCTGTCTGGGATATACAGTAATGGTAACTATAAGTTGAAGAAAAGGTGTAAACAGTTATTCTGATACTAATGTTAAAAGGAAAGTTGTCGATGTATGGAACAGCAATACAAAGCACCTTTGTTCAATTTTTTTTTTAGAGGCTGTGAAATCAGTATATGATCCTGTCATAAAAATTGGGGGAAAAAAGCAATTTGGGGGCACTAGAGAGATATTGTAGGGTAATATGCTCTAGACAGTGTTTCAAATACACTACAATATGAAGTGGCTGTCATGAGTATAGAAGCATTATAGCTTAATGCACATAAATGGTGGGCTTTTAAGCAAGGCTTGCAGAAGATGGCACCTATCAAGGGTATGATTTAATGCAGCTTTAATTGGGAAGGCATCGTTAAGCTTAAAATATACACTGCAATATTTATAGGTAATAACCACCTGTCTGTATTAGCTCTTTAAAATGATCCTATATCAGGACCTGTCAGGAATAAACCCTTAGAGTATGTTGAATGGCACTTGCATTACTCCAATGATCTACAAGAGGGCTTTGGGTCTCGTGTTAGCTAATAGGCTTCCAGTATCTTTCCCTTCAGATCAGTTTATTCCTCCTACATTGTTTACTACATGCAATTTATCAATGAAGGGCCTTTATAAGCCTGTCCCATGAAACTTCCAGTTGCTTGCTCATGAAAGCTCATGAGATCTAGCCTGTGATTCCTGGTTTCTGTGGCCCTGCTTGATTCTTGCCTCATTCCTTGCTCCCTGCCTGGTTCTTTGTTCCTGTTCTCTAGTCCCCATTCATTGCATTATTCCTGTTTCTGTGGATTCCCTGGTTTGACCTCCAGCCTGGTTCTCGACTCTTCTGGTCTTCTGCCCGACCAGACTTCAACCTGGTTTTTGGATCTCACCAGTCTTTTGCCAGTCTTGACCTTCCAACCTGTTACCAGATTCTGTTTTTGTCTGTCTCTAGCCTCAACCACAGGCCTATATATGGACTATTGTTTCCTTGGTTTGCACTTCTTCCATTATTGTTTTTTTTCTTATATAAGTTACTCAGCCCACAGGTTCCAAACTGCCAGTCATACTGAAGTCACACTTTGGACAAGAGGAAAAGGATGGCATACAGAACACCAGAAATCTCCCTGCCAGCCACTGCCCTGTAATTAGTTTGCTTTCTATTGATCATGCTGTCATTTATAGACTGCTAGATGGAATGATTCCTTATACCAGGGAATATTGTAAGGCCTGGGCTATAAGGAGGGTGTTTGAAAGAATGACAAATCATAGGGTTACTTCACTTGCTGGAGTCTGTGTGCCCAGGAGCTTGTGACGATTGCCACATGCATCTAAGCTGGCTGAGAGCAATATTGTGCCCTGCAATAAACAAACAATCAATTTTTCTCTAAAAAAACCCTTTCAAATGCACTTTCATGTTATTACTGTACCTCTGCTCAGGGAACAGTTGCAAATGCTCTTTAAGATTACGATAATATTTTGTAGAAAGAAACTTCTATCTTTTTATTTTTATTTTTGCTACATGGCCTACTTTTAAGTCAGCTGAAATAATGTCTCAGGTCTAATTTCTACATTGCCGCTGACATTTTTATACTTTATCTGCTGATGTATGACAAAATAGTTTTCACAGAGAATATGTAATTTATTTACAGTGTTTTTTAAAGGACATTTCCGCAGTCTTAAGAGCTTTTGTAAGAGCATATGTACTACTATTGTACAGAAATGTTTATGTTTGCCATGGGTGCTTTCACTCCATTAAGCTATAAATGGTACCCAAGCAACTCATAGAAAATAGAAAAATAGGCGCTATTATTTTTAAGTGAATTTCACAAGTTTAGTTCCACGTACAAGAGAAAATAGTACTTTAAGTGCAGCGAATATGTTTTTTTACAGCTTTATTATAAAAGTTAAGATTTATTTGTTTCCATTTCTGCATCAAGAAAATTTTCACATACGGCTATCAACACATTTTATTGATCCTCAACAGGGCACGTCCATCTCACTAGACTCAAAGCAGAGAAAGCAGTGGAATACAGAAATGTGACCCACAGTGGAAAATACTTAGTATGGGAGAGATTTCTGTCAATGGAAACTGGTCAAAATATGGTAAATTTTCAAAATGTTTTTTATATTTTTTATATACATTTTTTAGAGTTTTTAAAGTGGGCATAAACTGTCAGTAGTAGTGTTACTCTATCCTAATGTCGCTTGCTTAAATTCAACATTAAAATCTCAAGTATGATGGAAGATATAGTCCCAAAACTCTAGGGATGAATTTTTTTAAAGATACACAGCATGATGACATTTTCCTAGGTCTTCCATGGCCTGTGACCCAAATGATGCAAGAGGATCTTCCAGTGTGAACCCTGCCTGCTCTATTTATGCCTTACTTTGTTTTCTTGGTTTACTACTATCATCATCATCATCAAAGGCACTGTGCAGCAATATATCTTACCTTATGAAGTTTGACCAAAAATTGCCTGATAATGTCAATGGAGCCGATTTATTAACATCTGTAATTTTTCCTTTTTCCGGAATTGTGCTTTTTACCACTGAAAATTATCAGTGGTAAAATTACCATTGATGAATCTGATAGTTGGTCAGAGGTGACCAAATAAGAGACTATTTATACACCTGTCCTTAAGTTAAGAATGCCTATGCTGGAGAGCTACGATTGTTACAACGTTGATGATTTTTTTAGCAAACGTTTTTACTTGCTCCCTAAGTTTATGCAATTTTTGTATATATTATCGCTAGATCCGTCAGTCGAATTCAGTAAATCTTATCATAACTGCCTTAAATGCTAATTAAACTAGCATAACAAATAACAATTTTAATGTGAAGACAGGTAGGGATTTTAGAAATACATAAGGTTCTATGAAAATGTGATACTTCCACATTCTTTGCCTTATGCTTTTAATCTAGTAAAATCGAAGGAGAAAATGACTCCAGTATATCTTTATACAGTTCTAAGAATGTGGTTTATGATGTAATTAGAATAAATCAAGAAGAGCCTTGGGTTTAAAGATGGAAATACAAAACAGAAAATGTGTGCCTGAAAGAATAGTGAGAATGATCTCAAAGTCATTTCTACATGAATTAGAATGATACTGAAATTCATTGACATTATCAAGGCTCTGTTTTCCCCAGTCCAAAGTAATTACATGGATATCAAATAAACTAAACAAAATAGTAAGTGTGAAATACACAGGCTTTGTACAGTAATTAGCAAATAAGTTTAACTTGCATGGATTTACATAAATCAGAATTTACATGGTATAATTTTTTCCACCTCCAGTCACTTCTCCCAAACTTAAAAAAGAAACGAATTTTGAGGAACTGATGGAAACTAAGGGAAGGCAGATGTGACTACCAGTACTACAAAGCATAATTATGCATTCAACAGATACTGCAGACCTTTATGACTACCTGACTGTGATTAGCTGCCTGTCTCCATTTATCAGAGAGCCTACAGCTGTATCTGACATCACTGAGCTAGCACATACAGTAGATAGATAGCACAGTAGGTGGTTGGAATAAAAATCGGAAGGAGTCAGGGCACCACTGGCTTCAAACACTACATACACCATCTCTTACTCAGGCATTTGCGTAGCTTTAATCCTACTGGCTTGATGTTGTGCTGCCTCACTCTTTCTACTCTGTATAAGTGTTGTAAAGGAAATGGTTAATACCTGCCTCCTCCACAGAGATGTTACTCAATGCAATGATTGTAGAAGCACTTAAACTCAAAGTATTAGTGTTATGAATCAACACCAGTGTGGACTGGCTCACCGGGATACCAGGAAAACTCCCGATGGGCCCTTTTGCTTCTAAACATTTGGCCTATTTCATGGTCATTCCCTATTTCTTTATGGGGAAAATGTGTAATAATGGAAGAATATAGTAAGTAGAAGTTGAGTGAGGATAGGAGGAATTATAGTTTGGAAAGTGGGCCCACAGTCTAAGGTTTTCTGGTGGGCCCCTGGCACCCCAGTCCGACACTGATCAACCCTACAAACATTATCATCCTAGGAATGGCAATTGCTAAAGAAATGGAGTAAATAAAGGTGAACTTTCTCTTAGAGAATGCAAGGTAGTAGACAGTTTTTGTTAATTACTAAGAAAAGGATAAATAAGGTTTGTCTACATTTTATTTTATTACTCCAGGTACTGGATGTATAATTAATAATACTTAACAATGCATATTTTGCTGTGTACATTTTTATGAGTTTTATGATGCCTTCTTGATTAAAGCTACTTTCAATCAAACCAAACTCTTGATAAGTGCCGCCTTCTGCAAGGCTTGCTTAAAAGGTTTTAGTCATCCAATCATGACATGTTCTAAACTCCCAAATGAATGTTTCAGCCAAGGATTTGCCCCTTAATAATATATTTCATAGCTTTTAAGAGAAGTACTGAGTATGTGGCTACACTGTGGTCCAGGATAGCTGCCGTAATGGGAAGAATGTCTTGGCAGGCATTTTGGTTGCACCATCATCTGAGGATTACTGAATACCAACTTCCTTTAATACTGAGTCACTGAGTGGCTTTGACTTGTGGTTTTCTGAAAATCTAAATTCATTGTGGTTTAACATTATATTTTCCCTGGCAAGCCAAGCAGCTTAATGAGGCTGCATCTTCTACAATTTGTAGTTGGGAAGCACAAAATACCAGGAGGTTAATTTTGGTGATCCGTAGGCAATTACGTTAGGCTCATGACACATCTGATGGAAGGCAAGGAATAACATTCTCATCTATACAAATTTCTTGGATCTTTTCAGTTAAGAGAATTACAAATATTTTGTATTCATATATTTTTTTCATCTATACCCTAACTTACTATATATATATACTATAGTTACATCAAGAACTGGATTGGCTATTGACAAGGGCCTATTTCATGTACAAGTTCTAAGTGTATTTCATCACATTACAAATTGTGTCAATATAAGAATATACATTAAAAATTTCATTTTAGTACTCCCAGAACATATCTTCTTTCAAATATGTTTGGTTGCTGTAGGAATTTGTATATCACTTGCACAAACGCCGTTGACCCAATATATAAATGAATTTAAGTGTGTCAGTGTCAGGGCTTCATCATTACTAAATAAGTGGTACGTTGTCCTTTGTGCTTTTTTTGCACCGTATTTCAGTTGTAGCAGATGTGGCAGAAATTAGACTGCATTAAAAGGACAAAAAAACGAGAATCTTGGTGCTGATATTGATAGCAAACAACTAAACCTGCAATAGAAGATCCATCCAAAGAAGCTAGGCCAGCATTAAATTATTAGATGGATCTAGGAGTGTATATATTACTATACATTTTTTGCTATATAATTATAACAGTATTTCTGCACAGTCTATTCTAACTATAGAACCTGGTTGACATGAGGAGTGTGGCTAAACCAATTGCCAGACATAGGCAACCACACAAACATTAATAAACAGAAGAATGATACGTTTGGTGTATTATGGGTACATTGTAGTAATTATGTTAATTCCAAAATGAGATCATTCTCCAGTAACACCTACAGAAATAAGTGGCAATTGTGTTGCAGGCATTAAGGATGAATAATTCACAGCTTCAAGCATGTAAACCTTAGAAATATTTTCTTTTCTTTTTTACACACTATGCATTCATTTGTATTCATTTGTGCGCTGGATTAAATAATAGAGAAACTACTGAACTGGAGAATATGGAAATGAATCATGTAAACCATACGCACTCTCCATGTGATATACCGATGAACTGCGTGAAATGTACATGTACATCCATACGCATCCTAAAGACATTATCATGGACTGTTAATGAAATGCTCAGTGGTAATCTGATGCTATAATTGCCAAATCTACCATCAACCTGTTCTCCTTTGTTTTAATATAAATGTTACTAGTGAAATAACACATTTACTGGGAGCAGATTGCAATCTTGCATTATTCCACACGGCCACTCTCTTTGGTTCATGTCTCAGATGACAGCATATGTTTCGGACAGCAGACATAAGTCAAGATGAGAGTCTTGGATTCATCTTGATCCTTGCTATGATTAATTCAATCATCTGAAGAGCTCAGATCTGCTTGGCTCATTGAATTTGAGCTCAGATGAGAATACAACATTGTCATTCATCTGCAGAGGCAGTAGTACTATGAAAATGGTAGCACTCAAAAGTATTATCTATCAACTGGGATGTAAACCTAATCCCCGGGACCTTAAAGAATAATAGAAGCAAATCCAACCATACGGGAATATTCATTTGGTATGGTAAATGTAGTCATTTAGCAGTACTGACATTATCTCAGTAAAGTAAACTACATATAGATAAATTAGAACAAGGCTTTTTCAAGACTACCGCTCCCAGTAATCCACCTCCCCAGCATGCTGGAAGTTGTTATTCTGCAGGAGAATTGAATGTTAACTATGCTTGACTTATTCTATTGTAACATCCCATTTGTTCATAGAATGGGCATAAAAAAGGCTCTGATTACTTGCACACAATTCACTCAAATTCAGTGTGAAAGTACACATACAGACAGCATTACGGCATTCAATAGTCATGCATGGAAAATATGGCAGAAAGCATGTCACCGCTTATGCACAAATAATTACTTACAGGTAGTAAGTGTAGGAGTTATAGCTTCTTCTGTCATGATGAAGCAAGGGTTTAGGCAGTGGTAGAAAAAAGATGAAATGGAAGGAAAGAAAAGCCAGATATTAATGTATGAAAAATCATAATGAACGAGAACAGATCAGGTGGCATGAATGACAGATTCTGAAAGTAAATTACTTCTAAGACATAACATGCACCACATCACAATAATGACCATATACAATACATCGACAATGTAATGGCTACATCTTTCCTTTTAAGTGGAAAACATCCTAAAGATTTGCTTTCTATTATACATTGAGGCAGTTAAGGGTGTTGGTACTGTCTCATCCAATATTTTAGGTTGGCAATGGACCTACTGCTGCTACCAAAGAGGGGGAAACAGTTATAAATCAGTACGCATTAAAGTCAGTTTAATATAATTAACTTGTGACTTTGTGAACAAGTATTGCATTAGAACATGCACCACTGAGCTAAGATTAATACCAAAAATGGTATCTTGTTGCTAGAACTTTTTCTCAATAAGTTATGGCATCACAATATTGACATGTGTTAAAGATGCCATTTTAAGTCAATGGGATTGCCTGTAGAGGACAGTGTATAAGTGCGACCATCTATATTTTGATCAATACCGATGTACTGTTTAAACCAGCTGTGACTACAATATAATGGGAAGAGATTCACAACAACATCTCACATTTGGCAGTATGGATGAAATGTACAATAAAACACTGGAGAGAAATGGAATCTTTTTGTACTCTACAATGCCATGGCTGCCACAGTATAGCAAAATCCTTTGGGACCAGATACACTAAGGGAATATTCAGGGGATGCATCTACAGAAGTGTAACCCATTGTGTACAAGTAAGGAATTTTAATTGCCAATATTCAGGGAAAGTATGTCTTATATAGAAGTAAACTGTGTTGTTTTGTACCTGAGCTATGGTCAAAGTACCTCCGCTAATAAAAGAGTGTCACTGAGTTTTATTAGATAAAGAATCGAAGTCAAACTCCAGGAATTCTCAGAAGCCAAAGTTTTCTGCTTATGTGTAATGCTTATAACCCAATCATAGTTTGTAGTCTGGCCTAAAGAGTTAGCACGTGTGCTTATACCAGCCAAGGGACTGAGATTGTGAAAATCTAAAATTTTTATAATTACATTTACCATACATAAATTTCATGTAAAATCCTGCCTTGAGTTGAACCAGGGACCTCGTGTTTTGTGCTGTCTGAGTTACCACTGCTCTATGTGAGCAGATAGCTAAGACCCTGGTTCACTCCTATTTGTTTCCTTGTAATTGCACGTAGGCATGGCTTGTCTAACCTGTTACCAAGATGGCCACAGGTGATCAGTGTAAGCCATTAGGCTGACTATAAAACACCCTGCTCTGCACTGACAGCATAGGTCTATTTCCTGATAGTTCCTGTGTGTGATTCTTGTCTGAGCTTCTGTTCCTGACCCCGGCCTATTTTGACCTTTTGCTGGATCACTGCCTGAACAGAATCTTGCCTGTTGTTGACCACTCTTCTGGATTCCAATTCAGATTCCCTGGCCTGTTTATCCTGACTATGCTCCTGGTTCCTGATCCTGTACTGCACTGCACTGCATGCCTGGTACTATCCATTCACTCTCTGTTCCCCGTCCTTCCAGTATACGGTTCCCTAGCCTGTCCAGAACTCCCCCTTGGTCCTCCCACTTTAAGACCTGGTGGCATCCGAGAAATGGAGGGCTCCTCCCAAAGCAAAAGGCGGTTGTTAGAGGCAGAAATGTGAGCCGAGACTGGGACCTTGGGGTTTGTTCTGGGTTTTGGGATATCATACGTTACATTTCAGTTTATGCAATGGTTCTTTTAAATAAACTAAAGGTGCTCACTGGGACATTCTTTTTAACCTTTACTATAAACCAAATTGCTATGTAATAGGCTCTGTAAGTGGCAACAAATTGAATCCATTGATGATTTAATAATTGGCCCCTGTGGGTAAAAAAATTCCTAGATTAGGGCCATCATTTTATGTTGTGTGCCAAAGTGAGTTTAGAAAAAAACATTCACAGGTGGATCTGCTAAGGACAGCTGCCTGTTGATACAAAGTAACAGTAGTCAGCCAGCTCAGCAAAGTAGTCAGAGAGATCAGCAGGAGAGCAGGGGGCTAGGCTTAGGGAACAGTTCCAAACCATTACAAAATCATGAAAAGTCTGCATATTTTTTAATTGATTAATTGAATTAATTGAATGATTGATCAATTGAAATTATGTTTACTTTTCAAAAAACTTAAATTATGTTTTTGTGGAGTTCCCCTTTAATAATCAACATTATAAAAGGGAATGCACTGGATTAACTGGGAATACTGAAGGAAACATAACATACAGTTCAACCTAATTCATCTTCAAGATGAAATTTATTTTATCTCCTTCCATGATAATTGCTATATGACAGTTTCAGAGCATTTTCTGAAGCCAAGTTTATCCTGTATTTGGCTAAATAATCTGGTTGGCTGCTTTGGGTGCCTGCCTTCAATCGCAGAGATGGCTTTAGATCTGCCATTTACCGAAACAAGCCCACAGCTTAAAGCTGCAATGAATTTTGAGAGCCAAATCCATCTCAATAATTTTAATACAGACACACTGAATTATTATGTTAAAGACTGCTGTTTATTCATATGTAGTGCATGTTCATTTTTTTTTATCTAGTTAAATAAATATGAATGTCCTGATCCCACATTTTTGCCACAATGATTAATTTATATCCTGTACACAGCCCTAAACCCAGCTGTCAGTTATTTTATTTTTAATTTCCGTTACCTAATTGTTTTCATTTTCACCTGTTGTAGTTGTATGAGATAAATTGTGTAAATCAAATCTACACAGCCAACATGAACATGAAAAGGTCAGCAAAGCAATCCAAGGTAGAAAATGCAATTCCTCTAATTAGTACAAATGCTTTTGCAATATATATATGAAAATATAGTCATTCAGGATGCTATATTAAATATCATTTATCAAAACAACTTGTTTGGGTGGGAGGATTACATTCAGTGCTACATACACGGTAATTGAGATAAATAGGTTTAGAAAAACTGATGATAAAGCACATAATGTACGCTGGAAAGATTTATCATAGAGTTCAAAGCAACATGTAAATTACTAAGCAGATTTTATTCTTAGGTTATGGCTTAAATGTTTTAATTGAGATAACTTAATAATGATAGCTATGCAAGAAATGCACCCTTTTGTTTGCCCATCATCCATAGACATGTAAAATATAACATTTTAAACAAAATAGAACCATCCAATTATTAAAAAGTAGGCACAATGATGGGCGCAATGCTATAAAGTACTCCCTTAGCATATTACACCCACAGTTCCTTGCACTTGCTATATAGCCATATAGTGTGTATTATGAAATCAGTAGGGCTGTTTATATCTAAGTTTGAGAAAATATGCATGGTGGATGCAACACTGCATTCACACTAACATTTGAAAACATAGTTGTGTTTATTGGAAGTGCACAGTTGTTCTCCAGCTGTAGGGTTAGCGGTAATACCTACCCATGTATTATAGGTATGGGATCCGTCATCTAGAAACCCATGATCTAGAAAGTTCTGAATTACAGGAAGGCCATCTCCCATAGATTTCTTTTTTGAATGATCCAAGTTTTTAAAAATTATTTCCTTTTTCTCTATAATATTAAAACAGTACCTTGTCCAAACTAGATATGTTTACGCCCTATTGGAAGCAAAACCAGTCTACTGGGTTTATTTGATGATTTTCTAGGAGGTATGGAGAGCCAAATTAAAGTAGACCTGTCACCCAGACATAAAAAGCTGTAAAATAAAAGTCCTTTTCAAATCAAACCTGAAATCTAAATTATTTTTTTTATTAAAGCATATATATAGGTTTTGTAAACTCATTTAAAAATCTCGGCTGTCAATTATATATTGCCTGCCCCTCCTCCATGCCTTTGTCATAGAGTCGAGGCAGGCAATTACTTTCACTTTCCATTCAGCACTTCCTAGATGTCACTGCTCTCCCCACATAACCCAGATCTCTTAACCATTTAATTGTGTAGCTAGGGCATGGGGGTGGACATCAGGTCCCCATTTCTGGTGCACAAACAAGATTTAGAGATAATGGAAGGCTTGCCTTAATAACAGTGTCCACAAAATGGCTCCTGCCTGCTTGCTATAACTATGAATTCCCAGAATGATGGAAACAAGATTCAAATAATTTATACAGTGTAATTAAAGTTAATTTTGCTTGACTAACATGATGAAATAGGATTTGGAATGATTTTTTTGGGTGATGGGTCCCCTTTAAGGAAAGACTTGCTATCCCTTAAACCCATGGTCCCGAGAATTCTGAATAACAGGTCCCATATCTGTACCATCAAAGTGGTTTGAAGGAATGTACTGATAAGAACTATTGGCCAAATTACAAAACAAGTTATTTGTTCAAGCAACAAGCCAACAAATTTTGAAACTGATCATGTAAGTAATGTAAAGAAATATAGCGAATGTGATTTCATGGCGCACTTCTTTGAGATGTTGCTCAAGTAATGACTGAAGCTCCAAAAGTTTTTCAGTTTGTAAGCACAACTACACAAACAATGCAACAAATGCTGCTCTAAAGTTTACCAGCATTAAAAAGGAAGTTTACCCTTAAAGTATAGGTAATTTTAAGAACTTTACAGTATACATTAAAAGGGAACTATCACCTTATAACAAATCCAAATTATTTTCTATTGTGTTTGTCAAGCAAAATAACCATTTTGTGAACACTGTTATTCACTTAAGCAAGTTTAGTATCATACCAAACATTTGTGTATTTGCCAGAATGGGAGACCAAGTGTTTCAATAAAATAAAGAATTTGGCTTTTATATTTAACTTAAAAATAACTTTTATTATACAGCTTTTTTGTCTTGGTGACAGGTCCCCTTTACAAAGTCACTTGATTTACTTATTTGCATAGGTAATTGCTACCGAAAGAAGCATTTGTTTGTCTCTGTCTATTCACTGTTTTGACTCCTGAAGCAGTGTAGCAGAAGTCACTTTTTAACCACATCTATTATGGGGCATATTTATGTCACCACAGAAAAACTGGCTGTCACGCTACTACTGCGTGTCTGGCAGGAACTGTTAAGATACACCCACCACTCATTTGAAACATGGACAGAGACCAGAGAACATCTATAGGGAGCTCCAATAAAGGGGCCATTTTTGAAGACAATATTCATTTACAGCCAAAAGTAAAGGCAGCACCATATATTATACATTATTGCCTCCAAAATAAGTTTTTTTTTCATTTATCCTATATGTCTCCTTTAAGAAAATAACTTATAACTTTAAAACCACTGGTAATTTGGAATCAAGGTATATTGCAAAGTTGTTTAGAATGGCATGTTCTACCATTAAGCAAAACGGTTTGGGGTAGACACCTCTTTAAAGGTTTATGGAAAAAATAGGTTATTGGAAATTAAACAGGGAATAAGTGTTGCCCCGAGCACTTTAATGAGTGAAATGCAAGGACATTAGCATTTGCAGATACCAGCAATCTAAAACTAAATCTGACAGTTAACTGCCTACCATATAAAACATTCAGTTTATATTATTCAGATATACATTATTGTCCTTAGCTTGCATCTTTATAAATATATGCTCCCTAACCAAAACAAACAAATAAATCCTTGTGTACTTCATGTGTTAAGCAATAGAATATTGTCTGAGATGGATTCTTCTAAGAACCCATGAAACAGTCCTCCCTGTTTATATTTACCGGATATTCCTATTTTCTTAAAGCAGAATAGGTCCAACAACCTACAATGTATGTCTCATTTAGCACATGCCCTCACAGTCAATGACTCTCGTAGATGGCAGTTTCCCTAAAAATGGCATGAATATTAAAGATAACCATTTACAAAATACAGTGGATGTCATTTATTTACACTGGGCAAATTTGCACCTGGATAGTAACCCATGGCAACCAATCAGATGATTGCTTTCAGTGTTCAACCTGCAGTTGGCTGAAAAAAGCTAATCACTGATTGGTTGCTATAGGTTACTGCCCAGGTGCAAATTTGCCCAGTATTTATAAATGAGCCCCAGTATGTTATGCATTATTTCCCTAAACTAGAATTATGCAATTGTGCGGAAATATCTGCAATTAATACTCTATTGCTGCCAATTATTGCAGTGACGATAATTACTGATCCATAATGTTTCAAGTGGAGCAAATGTTGTATTAACCTTCTGTAAATTAATCTAATTTTGTAAAATCATGAAAAAGACAATAGTGGTTTCTGTACATTATGCCAAATGTAAAGTTAGATGTATGCTGTATGTTATTCCTTGATAGAAACTCCCTTAAAAATAAAAAAATAATTATTAGGGCTATGGAGCCTAGTTTTGAATATTTCATTGCCAGTGTTTGCTAGGGGGCAGCACAAGTATAGCACTTGGACATTCGCTGGCTGTGCTTAGGCATATTAGACAAGGTAGAAGAGAGTCCTATACTTGCCATAGGCAGACATTAATTACAGGGCTATCTTTCAGCTGACAGCACCAGATTTATAATTTGGCAGAGCTTCATTGCTTCAGATGCAGATTTGCACTTTGTGCTCTTGAAGTTTCGCTAAACTATGGCGAAAATTTGCTAAATTCACTAAACTACAGCAAAAATTGGCATTTGGACAAAATAGTCACGCATATAAGAATTGTTGATCGCGTCAAAATTGATGTGCGTCAAAATTATTTTGACGCCCATTGACTTCAGTGTGTTTTGCAAATTTTTTGCCATTTCGCAAATGGGACAAATTCACACATCACTACTCATTTACTATTCCCCCCCCCCCCAGTAACCCAGAAGGGGAAAGAATGCAGATAATCTCTAATCAACATTCTGTCCCTTGGCCCTAACAGTGCTGAAATATAATTTTGCATCTTCTCTAGCAATGGACCATGGATTGGATTAACACCCTCACAGTGTTCTACAGGGGCACCATAGAGAGCGTCCTGACGAGCTGCATCTCCTGGTCTGGTACAGTAGTGCCAGCTCTGCTGACCGGAAAAGTCTACAGCAGACTGTCAGAGCAGCTGGCAACATCATTGGAGCAGCTCTTCCATCACTGCAGAACATCTTCCACAAATGCTGTGCAAGAAAGGCCTCCTGCTTTGCACTGGACTCCACACACCACTGTTCACGCTGCTCCCATCCGGCAGACGCTTTTGAAGTATTAAAGTCCGATCAACCATGCTACGCGACAGCTTTTTCAGACTCCTCAACTCACTGCCTGCCCTCCCACTACATTCCAGACACACCTGAACTAAACTAAACGTTTAATTACACACTGGGACTACTGAGACACTCTGATATCTGACTAGCTGGAGCCACGTCGTCTCGTCTCACTGTGTATTCGTATTCTGCTGAGATGACAATAAAGTTTACTTTGACTTGACATCTTCTCCCCAGCTCCACCCTGTAGTTTATCAACACAATTTCTCTATGTGGAATTTCTTCCCTTTAATACCCTGTGATATTCAGTACAACTTCTCTTTCCTGCAATTGTTTCATCTTATCTTCCTGAACAGCCAATTGTAATTAGTTTTCCTAATTGGCTTGGGGAAAGAGATTCAGTAAGCAAAGTGGGAAGATAGAGGGATACGTGTAATATGTGTAAAGTATTTTTACAGTTAAAAAAATATACTTAAAAAAATGTCATGGGTGCTAGTGATGGACGAATCTGCGCCGTTTCACAAAACGCATTGAAGTCAATGGGCGTCAAAATAATTTTGACGCGAGCGACAAATTTTATATTCGTGCGACTATTTGGTCCAAATGCATTAAAATCAATGGGTGCGGCAATTTTTATGTGTGCGACAATTTTGACACACAGCAATTTTTTTTGCTGCAAGAATATATAAGTAACAGCAAAATATTATACATGGCAAGCTGCTCTCCTGTGCCAGAGAAAATTCATTTGTACTGGGCCAATTAAGTTTATCATGACATCTTCCATTTTGTTATGGGATCCATTATCCAGGAACCTGTTATTCAGAAAGCTCCAAATTACAGGAAGGCCATGTCCCATAGACTACATGACTCCATCAAATACTTAAAACATTTTTTTCTTTTTCTCCATAATAATATCAATATTATTATTATTACTATTATTGTTATTATTATATGTTAATCTATATTACAAGCAAACTAATCTTATTGGGTTTAATTAACATTTACATTATTTTTAGTAGACAAAATAGGGAGATCCAAATTATCTAAAGATCTGGAAAAACCCAGGTCCCAAGCATTTTGGATAGCAGTCCCCATACCTGTATAGTAAATGGAGTTCTCTGTTGACATACAGTAGGTTTTTCAAATGTAGGTCATCATATAGTACTATATGAATCTGTCTGGCCACCATATTGTTTTCCTTTGGCCACCATATTGTTTTCTTCTGACCATTGTTTAATATTTTGCTTAGTTCACAATTCTGATTATATTATGGTTGACTCTTTTCAAGATTTATTGAAATTAGATGATTTTTTTATGTGCACTTGGCCATGATTCTATAGTTCTGCATTGTAAATGTTCAAAGGGCAGCACCTCTCACTCACCTCTTCTTCATGCCTAAGACAACTCCAAGGAATATGATAACAAACAGGAGGATTCCAGCTATACCCCCAGCGATTTTGACTGTGTGGTCAGATTGGCTTCCTAGTTCTGGATCCGGCTTGCTTGTTGCCGCTCCTAAAGAGTGAATGACACACACACATGAGAAAAAAACCACACATCTTTTAAATTGTAGCCCTATCTTTTCATACTTCATTTAATAGACACTACTCACATTTCCAATGTATTTAACGGCAATGGCCTCCATGTTAAACAGTAAGTTCTACCTCATTTTAGCCATATCTCTGAGGCATCACATATAAAAAAGCTTTTATGTGCAGAGACAGAAAAGAGATTACACCTATTTTTCTTCAGATCTATGTAAGTGGTTGTGTATAAAACATACATAATTTACAATGTACAATATATCTTCCAGTACATTTCATTATCCTCTGTTCTTTCTTTTGTAATGGGGAAAAAATCCTTGCTCACAGCAGAATAACTACCCTATGCCTTTACCCAAACTTGATTTGCTGCAGTGCTATCCTTAATTATGTTTCTTAAGTGGAGCAGTAATTCCATGACACATTAACTCAAACACCTGGAGAACTCTGATAAGCCCATTCACCATGCATTTTACCAGTGATTGTTTTTCAACACAATAGCCTATTTTTGCCTTTGGAAATTTAAATCTAGGTCACATCTGGTAGTCAAAAGACTCCTTCTAAGCAATTTATTCACAAAGTGGGAAGCAGCTGATGATCACACCATTGGCACCCACATTTAATATCTGTTTAAATGAGATAACGTGTGCCTTGCAGCAGCAACTGTCTTAGCTCCCTAATGCTCTGTTTATAATGTTTACTGTATAATGTGATGGAATGTCAAATCGATGTCTGATGAAATATCCATTTCCTCCGCTAAATGAGTTCAAGATGAAAAATATACGAAACGCGATGTTCAATGCACTAACCCCAATCCCTCCTTGGACCTGTTTTATTCATATGCTTCCATTTTTTAAAATCTGAATGTGACAGTACTCATCACATGCCATTAAACAGAAACATAAATTTATTTTGAAAATCCCAATTACCTCTTTTTAGTTCCTTTTCATGCTACCTAACAACATTCTTATATCATACAAACACATGGATTAAGCTCTATATCCCCACTGTTACTATTTAACTTTATTTATCTGTCCCTCTATCTGGCTATCTCTACTGTATTCTACCATTTGGCCATTCTGCCTTACTATACAATTCTCAAAGGCTACTCACATACAGAAAATATTTTTGATAATTTCTATGATTTGGACATGGATGTGAATGTCCAACATTAACTGACCTAACTGAATATTCCACTGGCTACTTGGGTTGATTGATTCAAAGAACCAGGGCTTCAGTACAACCAAAAACACCATACCAATGCAGAGAGTCAGGTCACTGGTTAGCCAAGTTGTCCATCGGGCCAGTAAGTTTAGAATCTTACCAGGTGGTTCACCTTTAACTTAACTTTTAGTATGTTATAGAATGGCTTATTCTAAGCATCTTTTCAAGTGATTTTCATTATTTATTTTTTATAGTTTGACCCCATTTAAAACAAATTCTCTGTAAGGCTACACATTTATTGTTATTGTACTTTTTGTTAATCTCCTTTCTATTCAGGCCCTCTACTATTCATATTTAAGTCTCTTATGCAAATGTATGCATGGTTGCTAAGGACAGTGGAACCCTAGCAACCAGATTATTGACATTGCAAACTGGAGAGCTGCCGAATAAAAAGCTAAATAAATCAAAAATCACAAATAATAAAAAATTAAAACCCATTGCAAATTGTCTCAGAATATCTCAGAGAGAGAGAGAGACTTCCATACTGAAGGGGAAATGAGTGGTTTAGATGTATAAGATAATGAAGTTGCGTTGCAGCAATGAAGACGGTTGGCAATGGATGGAGATGAGAATACGAGAGACCAGGAAGATACACAGGTACTGAGCATAACAGAGTGTGACCTGAAGCGGCATTAACTATATGAAATATTGGTGCTTGACACTAACTAAAAAACTGAAGGCTGAACCCCTATTTATATAATATAGTATTAAAGTATACTTTACCCTTAAGCATTAAGCTCACCCTTTTTTCATTAAAAGGCTCTTCTTTTCTTATTTCTGTCCATCTCTTAAAAATGTGAACACAACTCTTAAACCATGGCTTTACAGTGACATCAAACATGTCTAGACAAAAAAACCCACGTTGCACTTCAGTGATTTGCTGTCCAGTGGTCCATGAAAAATATCATGCTGTGCCATAAAAACAACCATGCAACTATATATCTGCTGATAAATACTGCTAACTTTTATTGAAAATGTTACCTCCATGAGTGCAGGACATATCTCGCTATGTATAGTTTGTGTAAGCTTAGCAAATCAACTGTTTCTGTGAGCTAAATCCAAGTTTAATATTTCCTCACACTGCACAATAAAACAGTAGCATTTCAAGTCATCTACTGATGATCTACGTTTCCTATTCAATATAATGTGGCTCTTCTATAACATGAGGGCTGTGACAGACAAAACCACCACTGCCCTTAACAACTACATATAAAAGTAAGTTATGAAGAACAAACATGAATTACTGTGTGCTTGACTCACTACTAATGGATTTATAACTCAGCTCTATGTTTGATAATTATAGTTTCTTTGCAGCTTGTCAGTTTCATGATTTCAGTTTTGATGCAGCCTAATCTGATGTTGCTTGTTTGTAGCTGTTACTGCTCTTCATTGGTTGGCCCATTAAATGTTTCATGCATTGTCATTATGTAGTAAAATAACACAGCCTTGACTATTGCAGATATTTGTAGTGTCATTGTTTTAGTTTTAAAACACCTCTGTCATGTTTCATGCCATTCATCAAGATCCTTAGCATTCCCAGCTCTCTCTCTCCCCTATTCAGTCCCAGTTATCTTAGTTCCATCACAATCATGGCTTGTCTCCCCCTATTTAATGTTAGTTCTGTCTACTGCAATTTAATCAAGAATCTTAAATCCTACTCTCTTTCTGACCTTCCAAAAAAGTTGAAGAAATCCCAAGACCTACTATCACCTCCAGTATAGGTAAAGTATATATTCCCAGGCAAGGGAGCAATACACATTACACATCTTTAACAAAAAAAATTATTTGAGAGCATAACATTGGGGTTCTTGATTACATATTCAAATGATTTTTTTGTTATAGCAATGAAGTGCTTTGCAGTTATTAGATAACAATTCCATGTTTAAAACAAGAAAAGAGGAATAAATATGTTTCTATCCCTACATGGCTGGTATTTGTTTGCAATGAGACAGTAAGCAGCACTTTGTAGAAGTCACCTTCAAGTTATGAAAACCATACTTGATTGCCTTAATAAAAGCCATCTGTCCCACAGCTACAAAAAAATAAGAAGACTTAAAAAGCACCTATAGAGTAACTGTGCATGATGTGTTACTGTACTTATCATGGGAAGCATGCTATTCCGATCCAGCAACTATAATACTTTTCCAATACAACACCTCTTAGCACAGTTAAGAGCCATAATCTATATTTACTGTCTTCTTCCTGAGTTTTGTTGATAAGAAACACTCTCTTTCTAAAATCTTTAAGTTGTTTTTTAACCCCCTTTATAACTGAAATGCTGTGATTTAAAAATGTAATTGTTTAGCCCTGAGGAAATATCTGTGAGGCTTTAGGCAATAATCACGCTACATAAAGTACAAATGACAACAGTGCTACCACGCACAAAAATGAATGATCATTCTGGACTCAGGAGATAAGGGGCAAAATTCTCTTAGGAAGAATTGGCTAAGAAAAAGGCCATATAAAGGTATCTGATATGGCTTTCGTTTATCATAAGAAGGCAGCTTTACTTATCATGGGGAAAGCAGGCTGCTGTTATTTTATAGTAGAACAGTATGGGGAATCTGTGTTTAACTAGGGCAGGGAGATCAGGAACAGGTAGGAAAGTTATGAAGCAACCTAATAATGCAGGAAACATAGAAATCAGCGGGTGAGTAGCTGAAGTAGAGTAGATAGGGAATAGGTTCTGCAATACAAATAATTGTAGAAGAAATCAATTATATGCAAAATATGCCTATATCCTATCTATCATAATTATACCTAATTACTCCTTTAAAGAGGCATTCCAATCTCCTGTTCAACTCAAATTAAACCTGGCAAACAAGAAGATTAAAACTACCCTATGTTTGGTCCTTGTGCAGTGGATAGTCAGCTTATTAGTAAATAACAAAGCTCTTCACCCTTTGTTGTGATTGTTTTATTAGCAGAAGTCCATTATGCAGGGGGGTTATCTGTGCACTGGTAATCAAATTATCTACTTCACAAGGGCCTACATTCATGGTTTGGCTCAAAAACCAGTATGTTTATGTTCAGTACAGGTCCTATTTATTGAACTCATATTGAACAAGGGAGCATACAGTACTTCCCTTTTAATGCTAGTGAAGCTTTTGATAATGGGGGTAATTCTTTATTACTGTATTCAACATATATTGGGATCGGTTCACTGATTTTGGCTGTTGCTGTGTGTATATATAAACACAATGCTATGATCAGCAGGGCAGGTTTGCACATGGCCTCCCCATGGTGTATCCTGATAAAGCTATAGTAGAGTAACAATACTGTTACAGCTGTGAGACACACCCGCCCACTTGTTATCCTGTTTTCAGTTATTTCAATTAAGAGAAATAGAATCTGATTAACCCAATAGATTGGAACACTACAATAGTATTTAGCCTTCAATTTGACAATATTGCATAGAGAAAGAAGCCAGTAGGCAAGAACATTGACACTACACCTCTTACATCATCATTAAGTTAAATCATTTGTGAATAGTGTATGTATCTAACTTTATTTTTAGTACCCTCTATTTTGGTAAGTCATTGTCTAAGTTCTGTTTGTGTCAGAGGTTAAAGGTCAGAAACAGTCATGGCCTGAAATCCCTTGAGAAAGGAGGCTTTAATCAAGTGCTAAAGAAGGGATGGGGTAGAAAGATGGCAAAACGAAGGGTGGTCTGATGAAAATTGAAAATGTGTTGATAAATTGGTAAGTAAGGTGAAATAGTAAGAATTTGTGGGAATATGAAACATTAATGTAAAAGTTGGGGTAGATTGCTGAAAATGTGTGGAATAGAACTGTAGAAATAGACTGCTGAGAATATGAGAGTTTTGAGAGTTTGGAAGTGTATGAAATGTGTGAGACAGAATCAAGTACAAGTGTAATTATGAAACATGATAAAAATCCCTTTACATTTGAATCAAGATCTTTTGAAACAACTACAAATAGACACAACAAAAGGTTGGCATCTTCAAAGCACAACAAGCACATCTCTGAGCTGGCAACAATATTGGAATTGTTCATTTACTGGCTGCCATTGTGGACTATTATAAAATGAAGTTCTAAATTTGTTTTTAACAGGAAATTAAAATGCTTTCTGTAAATAAAATATATTAATATATATATATATATATATATAATGAGATGATTAATCTCTCCCCATCCTCAGCAGTCACAATGCTAGGCATGCACAGTCTCTAAAGCATTAGTTTTTGAAGGTGAATATTTGCATCTCCAATATCCTGGGTAAAATTTAGCTTCTGGTTGTGCACAAAAATTTTGGAATCATGGGGAAGACGTTGCATTGTGAGTAAAAACATATCAAACTGAACCAATATTTACTCCTTTAGTAGATAAGTCCTTCAATATGGAGGCCAAAACAAGGGAAAACACATTTTGTGCACAGCAACAGGCTTTGGGCAAAGCTTTTATCTATCTACAATCAAAATAGGCAATTGTGTCAAACATGCAAAGAGGCAGAAGCAAAGGATCCTACAGATTTTTAGCCAAGTAAGGTCATTAACACTGAATTTCAATTTATATAGGTATGAGCCCCAGTCAGGCATTTAGCACAGCAAACATCAGGTGTCAGAATAAGCAGGAGATAGCAGGTTACAGACTGGTATTACAGTGCTACATCGTCACAAGTTAATAAAAAGGACTTCCTGGGACTATATACACTCAAATACAAAATCCATTAAGCATACAGAGCTAAAAGTGGTTGGGTAGATGCATTATTGCTGAAAAGTAACAGCAGATAATGTGTGTAGTCTAATAACTCAAAGGTTTGTGTAACCCAGCATCACATTTCCTAGCTAACTTCAACACTAAAAGTGGTTGTGAACACAGTAAACAACAGACAGTAAATCCATGAATTCCTCTGGATTTTGTTCCTATAATCCAACATGGATAAAGACTTAACCCATGATAGAAACGGTAGCTCAAACACAGCTAAAGAACTATAGGTTGTCTATATCGTCCATAAACAATAAGGGGCACATTTACTTAGTTCGAGTGAAGGAATAGAGGAAAAACAGTTCGAATTTCGAATGTTTTTTATTTGCTACTTCGACCATCGAATGGGCTACTTCGACCTTTGACTACGACCTTCGACTTCGAATCGAATGATTCGAACTAAAAATCATTCGACTATTCGACCATTCGATAGTCGAAGTACTGTCCCTTTAAAAAATTCTTCGACCCCCTAGTTCGCCACCTAAAACCTACCAAGGCCAATGTTAGCCTATGGGGAAGGTCCCCATAGGCTTCCTAACAATTTTCTGATCGAAGGAATATCCTTCGATCGATCGATCGATTAAAATCCTTCGAATCGTTCGATTCGAAGGATTTAATCGTTCGATCGAACGATTATTCCTTCGATCGCTCGATCGTAGGAATAGCACAAAATCCTTTGACTTCGATATTCGAAGTCGAAGGATTTTACTTCGATGGTCGAATATCGAGGGTTAATTAATTCGACCCTAGGTAAATCTGCCCCTAAATCATACATACTGTATTTTATTCAACTGAAACAATATTAGTATATATAGTAGTGGATACAGTTCATTAATATTATTAAAAAATCCCTGCCAATAGTTATCGCTGAAAATAACATAAGTACACTAGACAGCAGGTACATATCCTGTACTGTGTAATATGGGGCATGTGTATTGCTTGGTAAGGATTACACATCATGAAACATTTTAATTGTTATTTGGAATAGACTGAATTAAGTCTTTCCAGCTGTCCAAAATACCAGGTCGACTGCTAGGGGACAACCATTCACTTATAACAATAAAAAGAACAATCTTGCAGAGCATCTGAAAAAAATAAAAAACATTGTACACAAAGGGTACATGCAGCGAGTTGCACAGATATGTATGGAATGACTGACTTTGCAGCATAAAAAGCCAATGAAAACGTAAAAAGGAACACACCCACATAGCAAGAAACTAGTGATGGGATGAAGGATGAGAGTGGTATGAGGCAGGAGGAAATGAAAATGACTTGTGTGTAGTTGAATGTCTGACCTGTTAGTTGGTCGTCGCCTGCAGCAGGGGCGACGCGAATGTATGGTGTTGTAAGCTGAGTCACGATTATCGCAGCTAAGGCAAAGGAAGATGTCCAGGTCAGCATGCATGAGGAAAAGAAAAGCCAGACTGAAGCAAGGTGGACAAGAAGACTGTGAGTGTTTACCATCTCAATCTCAAGCAAAACACCACCCATTCTATTATTAGAAAGGTATATCTTTCATGCTTGCTAATATATGAAAGACAACAAAGGGGGGGGGGGAATAAAATAATATATTTGGCAGCAGTAACCCTTACTTTTACTGTATATATTAAAGAATTAATCTGCAGAATGGACCAAATGTTTGAGATTGCTGTATGAACAACATAAATCTGAAAAATAAATTGAAAAATGTATCCAGTTATACCACTAAACTCAATGACCATTAAAGGAAAACTATACCCCCAAAATGAATACTTAAACAACATACAGTTTATATCAAATTAAGTGGCATATTAAAGAATTTTACCAAACTGGTATGTTTAAGTAAATATTGCCCTTTTACATCTCTTGCCTTGAACCACTGTGTCTGTGTGCTGCCTCAGAGATCACCTGACCAGAAATACTACAACTCTAACTGTAACAGGAAGAAGTGTGGAAGCAAAAGATAATTGGCTCATGTGACCTAACATGTATGGTTTGTTTGTGTGCACCGTGAATCCTAGGATCCCAGGGGGCAGCCCTTATTTTTTAAAATGGCAATTTTCTATTTATGATTACCCAATGGCAAATACTACTAAAAAAGTATATTATTATGAAAATAGTTTATTTACATGAAGCAGGGTTTTACATATGAGCTGTTTTATGCAATATATTTTTATTGTTTGGGGGTATCGTTTTCCTTTAAATCATGTGCTGAGCTTCACATAAGTCACTATGTATGATTAGGTTCTGGTGTCATAACAAGATAGTTCATTTGCCAAATATGATAAACCTTATAGCATGTTAACTTCAGGCAACCAGGAAGAGCATGGGCCTATACCTTCAAAAAAGGTCATCCAATCAACTAGCCTATTGACTGATAGGTAAATTTAGTGCAAATGGGCATTTATATGTAATGCTATATAATGCTTAAAAAGTATACAATGTGGCCAGTGTGATTAATGATCTTCCTCTGATAATAGAATGAGACCATGGACTGAATAGATCCTGGTGTCAGCTGAATGTAACCAAAATAAATGGAACAAAGCCATGACAGAGAATAGTAAAGAAAAGCATTGTTAAACAGCATGCATCCATTTTGGTTGGAAGAAACTCTGTATTATGGGTAGAAAGTATAGTTTTTGATGCTGCTTACGTTACTCTTTTGTTTCTAAATTTGCCATTTTGACCCATCAAAGCCAACTCTTAATTATCCCTATACTTACAGAAATCTATGTCCACTTTACAACACTACTTTTAACTCTACAGCTAACTCTAGAATCAACTGACTGTAGCTGCCATTGTTTGCTTTAGGAAGAAATAATCCTAATCATCAAAAAGGTCAGCTATAACAGCTGGGAAGTGATGCAGTTAAGATGCAAAGGATCATTAAGGACAGACTTCTCCAGAAAGACTCCTCATTTACATAGAACAGCCTGGGTGCTATTAGAAATGTGGCAACAAGCGAGGGGAAATAGATCATCTACCATCTGCAGACAATTAAACGCAAAACTGCTGCTGCATAATATTTTGAAATATCCCTCTGCAATGTTCAAATAAAGTGATGCTACTGGATGCCTTCAAGTTACCGCTACGTGCTCTAAATATCTTAATGCCATTTTACTCTTTATTAATATAAATATTTATGAGCAAGGGCAATGGTTTCTAAGTCCAGATCAAGTGGGTGAGTTCCATGTGGTTTTGTCTGTGCCAGGCAAAAAGCAACACTTTTGATAGGGATAAAAAGTGTGGGGAGAGAACACATAGCTCTGAATGCTGTGCTTTGTATTCTTTCATGACACAATAAACGTTTGCCTTGCTGTTACTTTTTAATCTCATCTATGCAATACATTACACATTTCAAATTAATTCATTCTGTGCTATTCTATTCCCAAAGTTGCTTCTTGGTGCTTCTGTAACACAAATGGAAACCCATCCTACCAATCGTGCTGCTATGAACAGCATCTGAACGACTGCACCAGCATGGAACAGATTAGGGGGGAGTACTCTTCATCAGCTCTCATACCGTATCAGAATGTAAAAAGAAAGAAAACTAGCCCTGTACTTCAAAAACAATTTTCTTTACATTAAGGTGATTATAGCTGCTTGCCCACAATAGTCACGTTCAAGATGATTATTCTCTTGATTGAAATTAGATGGAAATAATTAAACGACACTATTGCTACATTCAGACAAGTGCATTTCGATCATTACCATCTTTGCAAGTAAGTCATGAATAGGATGATAGCTTTGAAGGGGGCATAAAGAATAGACATATAATATAAGGATGTATTGCAGTCATTACTTTTTACAGTTCTGAAGCACATTTCAGTTCTTCTTGTTTCTGTTACTGCTGCCTTAGTTTTGTAGTTCCCTACCAAGAGCTGGAGATTCCCTGCACTTACTATGCAAAAGGCATCCACCAATCACAGGGATGACTGCTTGACCGCAAATAGGCAGCCGCTACAGTAAATTCAATCCACTTAATGCAGAAACATCAATTAACCCCATATGATCCAGGTGTTAATGAGATTTTTTTAAGACCGGAGTTAGGTTTTTATTGACATCTTGTTTAATGTCTGACAGGGAAAACAAATACTTTTGTCCCCCTTCCTTCTCCCTGCTGTCCCTAAAGCGTTTACTGCTCAAATGCCAAGACTCTGAACAGCAACTTCTCAGCATATATAGCTTGTCTCTGTGTAATAGGGAAAGAGGAATAACTAATTATGGTTCTTTGGTATTGGATGGTGTGGACTCTGGATCAACTGAAGTTGATTCAGGAGGAATGCTTTATCTTTAGCATGCTCAATATACATGCAACGTGCTCATTGTTAAATATGCATGCAAAATTAGGTTATGCACTATTTGTTAATTTACTGTTAACCCACTTAAAGTTGGCGCTTTCTTTAAACACTGGTTGTTTTTGCATTTTACCATTCCTCTTCTATGTGCCAACCCAACAAACATAACCACATGCTATTTCACCCTTTGGCTTCTTTTACTTTTACCCTTTCAAAATGATTATGCCACAGTTATTTTACTAGGGATGCCATTTCAATTGATGGAACTCTTGATATGCTCAATATAATATTAAATCTCAATACCATCCACGATTGTATACTCGCAGATGGCATATCTAATGTCATTTGAGGACATGTTGTGGATGCAGACCATCTTTTGGTACAGTAATGTTCTAAACATTGTCCAAAATGGCAGTTAAGGGATTTTAAGCGGCTTAATTACAAATGATTTAGACAAGCTGCTAAAAATAAAAGTCATTTCAGACCCCACCCAATTATTTTAATCTGCTACAATATAAATCAAATATTTGGTTTTCCCGTTAATTTATATAAACCTCTCCTTTTTTCCTACTGACCCCAAAACTAACAACCTCGCTCATTACATTTGCCTTCAGAACATCCATACAATTCAACAGATGGAGCACATTTTGCAAGAATGCAATGTAAAAGAATGAGCCAATCATCATTATAGCTACAGCAGCACAGGCATTGATTGCTCAGCGATTCTGTAGCCACCGTTCAAGGCCAGATGGGAAACTTTCATGCAAAATGTAAGTGCAATAAAGACTCTGGAAATGTCCTGCAGTGTGAAAGTGTCCATCCCATGCTTTACAGTGTCACTGAAACATGCCCATGTATTTCCTCGTATATTATATTATTATTGTAGCATGTCGTTTGCCCATAGGACTACAATAAAGTGAAACCTTTGGTATCATTCTGCTACACCTTTTGTCTAAATTCTATTGTAGTGTTCCCAACCCAGTTACAAAATGACTACACCAAAGGCCTTAATAATATTGTTTAGAAGTATCCAGGAGATTTATTGCAGTGTGAGGAGGTTTACTATAGAGTTCTGATGCTGGATCTCTCTAATACATTACAATGATAAAAAAAATGAATTGTTTTCTGACTGAAATTATGAAAAACCTAATTAGAGAGTTTATATTTGCATACTTTGGCTCATTAGAAGCTGATATTAAGGATTTCAACTGCATTAAACAGCATTGTGGCAAACTTTCAATTTGTTTAACTTTTTTCAACTCAAAGCAGCTCAAAAATCTAAATCTTTTTCAGTATTTTATTAAAATTGGCATTAAAAAATGTCAATACTTCTTAAATACTTAAATGTGTAAATATGTTTTTAACTGTGCAGTATTCATTAGACTTAAAAATTTAACATTACTGGCTAAACACCTCACTTTCTAACCTCAGACAGAGAAGAGCTGCAGGAAAAGCATCTCATGAGCAAGTGATGGAGTCAAGAAGCTCATACGACCTTCAAAGTGCCAATCCCTTTTAGAGAAATTCCACTACCCACAAAAGTAGAGCTCAGCACCAAATGCAGTAGGTACATAAAATGTGTAGTTTTTTAAAAGAAAAAAGCTAACATTCAATTCCAACTACACAAAAATACAATCCAATTTCATGAGAACTTTTGCACAGCCCTTCTCCATGTAGGAATCTGGGAAACAGCTGTGAAAAAAAACGTGCCCATAATTGTTAGTGAACTTCATTCAAAAAATGTTTGTTAGCTATCGGCTATTTTACTTCCATGTCAAGTGGTCCAAGTGTTGTTTGCAAGTGAGAGTTGTTTGCTGTCTGGTATCTGTGACCTGTAGCATATGCCTTGGGATCATCAGTGCTCCTGCCGTAGTCACTGATTACTAAGTTGTATTTCAGCAACTGTTGAATACTAATTCAACCCTGCCTAGATTTTTGAATGATCTGGTCTCAGATGTTATGGATTTCCTTTACTTTATGCCTATACATTGGCTTATATAGAACCTTATTTTCTATAGACATCCACTGGGTATCTCTTTTTTATATTTGAAATAAAAATTCACTGTTCATCTTCTGTCATCTCTATCATGTTGCACATTTATAGATAATTCCTTTTTAAACTGCACACAAAGCACGGATACGCTATAACAGTCGCAAAGAGGCCAGCTGCAACTTTTTACAATTTACAATGATTTGATGTGTAATCAGGGCCGGACTGGGAGTAAAAAGCAGCCCGGGCAAAAAAATCAAAGCAGCCCTCATGTAAACACACAATAGTTTTGTACTCATTCACACATATATTGGGGTAAAACTGCAAAAATTATGTACATAAAGAGCTGCCTTTCTCGCTTAACTGTAATTAATGTAAAATATTAGTTATTCATTTATTATTATTATGTTACAGTACAGTAAAATATTCTTTACCGGCACCGCACCAATCTAGTGTGTCCTTATTAACTATTTTGTTGATTTGCCATTTATTATACGCTGAACGTCTTATTTAATAATGACAAGGATTCAATAGTTTACCATTACAGTAGGTGGTACATTACTTCTTTTAATATGCAAGTGATACTCAGAAACCTGCAGCCTGCATGTATACCTGCAGCCTTGTGCC
Organism: Xenopus laevis; assembly: GCF_017654675.1. Lineage (NCBI taxonomy): Eukaryota > Metazoa > Chordata > Amphibia > Anura > Pipidae > Xenopus > Xenopus laevis. The sequence continues at coordinate 90,300,661 of NC_054382.1, read as the reverse complement.
TTTATATGGTCACAGAACCCCTCAGTGACTTCTAATATCCTTATCATTTACAGTAGGGGGTACATTATCCCTTATAATACATGAGTGATACTCAGAGTTCCCTGTATAACTCAGCCTGCAGCCTTGTGCCTTTATATGGTCACAGAACCCCTCAGTGACTTCTAATATCCTTATCATTTACAGTAGGGGGTACATTATCCCTTATAATACATGAGTAATACTCAGAGTTCCCTGTATAACTCAGCCTGCAGCCTTGTGCCTTTATATGGTCACAGAACAACCCCTCAGTGACTTCTATTATCCTTATCATTTACAGTAGGGGGTACATTATCCCTTATAATACATGAGTATTTTGACACTAGTCATAATAAAACATATAATTCAATGGTGCAGAACCACATTATTTAATCAAAATATCACATTAATTCACCTTCAAGCTGGACTTGTGTCACAACACACACCAAAATTCAAATACTATGTCAGCGTTTACTGTGACAGACCAGAAAAATAGCACCATGTTTAGGGGCCTGGATGCAGTATGGGAGCAGACTTACTGTTCTTTGCTCCTCTTCTGCCCAGCTACCTCGTTCCTTAGTTTGTGCAGAAAGTTTGTGCTTGCTTCCCGACTCCGCCCCCGACTCCGCCCCCATGCTCCGTGCAGCAGATCTGCACACACAGGCTGTCTAGTGTTGTGCCTGGTTTTTTTTTTGCACAGCAACCGAGGGAGGGAGGAAGGTACCTCGGAGCAGCCCACTATCATAAAAAATTGAGCGGCCCGTCGGGCATTTGCCCGAACGGGTACATTGCCAGTCCGGGCCTGTGTGTAATAGACTTGGACATAGCAGGTCAGAAGCTAAGCACAGAAGGGAACTTTTGAAGTGAATCCCCAAAAAGTAAAGCATGCTTCATAAGGATAAATAAACTTCAAACACAATTCCCTTGTCAAGATTGATTACCCCTGCCAGAAATGCAGAGACATTAACTAAAGGGATGTGGTCAGGGGCGAAATTGCTACTACATTGCTATAATAACAGGTATCAGTAAAATAATGCAAAATTTCTGTAAACGAATCGCTTATTGGGCCTCAAAAACCACAAGATCTTGTTATGTGAATTGATTGGAAATTTTTCAATATTATCCTAGATTTTCTGTAAATAAGCAAATTAATGGAAATTTCGGAATCAGAGAAAATAAAATAAGCATAATGATTGTACCTTATGAGGTCTTCATTCAGTAAAACACAAATGTACAGGACAAAGTATATGAACAAATTGCATTTAATACATTTTTGTCTTAAATATCAGCAATAAATGTTTGGAAAAGCCCCTGAAAGAACACAATATGTGGTTAAAATATTGCCCTTGGAGCCTGCATCTTTATATCCACTGAACAAATCAGATCTATAAAGGAAATGTGGTTCAGTTTAAAGCAGGTTCTCCTTATGGGGCATCATGCTGACAAATTCATTAAATGAGGGCTCCTGCTGAGCGTTCTGGCCTCTTTACACTTAAAAAAAGCACTTTGTATATGAATGTATTTAAAAATGAAGCACAAGTGCATAAACAATATGGTGTAGGATGTTACTGTAAAAATTGCAGAATGAACAGTTGTTTTTAGCATACCTTTGGTGGCTATCCTGACACAGTCTATCTTGGTTTCCTGGAACAGAGAAAGAAAATAAGGTTATTTACAACCCGTTATGTGGAACTTATAATATGCTTAAGATGTCCTTACATCTTTTGCACGACGGGCCATGTAAGCTATTGCATCCTTTCAACTTTGCCTGAAGGATTGGATCAAAATAGAATCATAAATACTGAGAGTTGATGGTTTTCAGTAGAATTCTTAGGTCTCAAAGTAAAGACTCACCAGTTTAGAAGACTCACCCTGAGCCTTCAGCTAAAGGAGCGGATAACCGTATAGAAAAAATGCTGAGCAGGCACTTCCAAAGACCAATCTTCCAGGCAGACTTGTCAGTAAAAAAGTATTTTTATTTCAGTGCACTAGGATACAGCCTTACGCGTTTTGTATCAATAGGATACTTAATCAGCCTATGATTATGTATCCTATTGATATGAAACGCGTAAGGCTGTATCCTAGTGCACTGAAATAAAAATAATTTTTAACTGACAAGTCTGCCTGGTCTTTGGAAGTGCCTGCTCAGCATTTTTTCTGAAGGAAAGTCCGGGAACTTTTCAGTTCGTCATCTGCTGATACACCATATGCCATACAGACATGTTTTATTTCTAACCTCCCAATCTACAAACTGATATCCTTAGCATAAGGATATTAGTCGGGATTGTTGGGCTGCTATACATAGTATACATAACTGTATTTCTGATAATTTTATCTGTGTATATATCAAATCAGAGGCAAGCTGCTCTGGGGGACCAGTTTACTACAAGGGATGGTTTCATTTGCCACTTTTGTACTATTTTTCAAAGATTTTATCAGAGAGTTTTCTCTAGAGAATGCAGACAAATATTTATAGTTTAAAATAATAGGTATCAATATTAACAGGCTAATTTTGTTTCCAGTATCTTTCCTCAGCTGCATATGTTCTGTATCAATTTGATTTGTATGGTTTAAAGTAAAAATCAAATAAAATATTTCATACATAAAAATAATAGGTAGAGTACAAAAACAATTAAATCAAATAAACTCAAATTCCAATGAGAAAAAAAAGTTAGGCTGATGAATTAATCTTTTTGATAACAAAGGTTTGCAAAAAAAAAAATACTGGATCGATGAATTTTTCTTTAAAATTAGGAAAATGTGAATAAATGTGGACACGTTTGAATATATAAGGTTTACACATTTAAAATAATAGTTAATCTGCCCCTAAAAGTGCTAATGTCCTTTTATGGTAAGCAGGTACATTTTATGTTAAAATAAAATAACAAACGTTAAAATAAAACCCAATAAATACAGACCCAATGGTTTATTTCTGCTACTTCGTGCTTGAACACAACGGTGAAGCAGATCGACCTTGAAAAACTTCTTTTTTTTTTTAATCAGTGAGTGAATTACAATGCAAAATACCATGTCAGAGAAGTGAAGTAAACCTAAATCAATGGGGTTTCAGAATCCTTCATTGTCACTATGCTGCACAGTAAAGGCCATTATGGAATCTGGCAGAAACATTTCCAAGCTGTCAGCAAACAGCCATACCTTATCAGGATCTGTAGTGCGCCTGAAAAACGGAGCAATGAGTTAGCCGCTGCTAAACTCCATTTGCTTGATGTCTTGTGAATTTTGTAATTATCTCCTGATTAAACATGGACTATGAGTAAAAAGGTAATTTAAGGCAAGAGGTAAGTGTAAGGGACAATTTTTTTCCTATATATAACATTTTATGATTATTTAAATGTTCTCCCATTGAGATTTAGAGATTTATTTTGGCCACTCTAAGCAAAAAATCAGTTCAATTCAATCTGACTCCTATTTGATTCACTGGGGGATCACAACTGATTTGTAGTCAAATCAGTGAGATTCACAATCTGTAAATCAGTACAAACTAAACGGTGCGTGAATTGTTTATCAGTCTGCACCACTGAATTAATGCATCACAACAAATACATTAGAAATGAAAAGAAAAATGTGTTTATACTTTAGGAACAGCCAGAAAAGCTGTAGAACAGTAGACTCTCTGAACACATTTTAATTAAACGAGCAGAAAAGAAACTACAATCTCGTCATCTGACTCCCCAATTCACAAGCTCAGTAGGTGACAAAGTCTACTAATTTCAACCTTTGCTTATTATCCTGAGAACAAACTAACACATACAAGGTGCCCAGCAGAGCACATCATTTAACTTTACTCACTGCTGTCTGGAATTGACAAAAGCAACACCTGTTAGACATCTTACCCCATTTGCTCTGCTAGCTGCTTGAAAATAAATACTGTAGCTTTTATGCGGAAGAAGTGGAGTGTTCCAGTAACCGTTGTAGGTTCTATTATCTCCAATGGTGAATAACAGGGAGGACAGCAGGCTGCTGGGTGGGAATTCTGCAGCAAAATAGTACTGGGAGTTCAGCAGTGAAGAGTTCTGATAGTGGACGGGGATTGGATAACACTTCGACATTTCTGTCGTCTTTTTGGTTCTTCGAGGACGTTCTTCTTCAACCACGACCTGATAAACACTGAAACAAATGACAAAGTTATATACCATACAGAAACACAAAGAACTAAACCGTCACATCCAGATGAAAGTGAGTAATTTTAAACGAATGGTAGGGCTACAGTACATGGGATGTGTTTTTGTAAGCAATAAATTTGGTGCAGACGGTATATGACCCCTTTATTAGGATCATCCTCCCTCTCTTTGCCAATGCTTGCAGCACTTCTTATTATAGAAAGTGGGAAGCTGCATCTAGTTATCTAGTTATTATTAATTATTACAGTTCGATTTTATCTCAACATTTTCTGCTGCAAATCAGCTCGGTTTTTTTACGCTTATTTATTATTATATTTTCCCAGATTTTCAAGATTTTTTTAGATTTTTTAATCCAATTTTCAAGATTTTTTCGATTTTTTACCAGAAAACTCAGTTTTCTTTTGTTTTTTGCCCTGAAAACTCAGAGAACTTTGGGGGAATTGCACGAAACCCAGCGCACATCAAAATATCATTGTGACTTCTCCCATTGACTTACAGTATATGCAACCTCGACAAGTCTGAGATGCCGGATTTTCTGATTCAAACCTTTCCATCCTCAGGTTTTAATAAATTACGAAAAATTCAGATTTTATAAAAAAAAAAAAAAATCATGGATTTTTCGTCATTTTTGCATTCAGAGTTTAGTAAATAACTCCCTAAGTGTCATGTTGCTCACTTGTCTGTAAGTGGGAAAAACACAACTGCATGTCAGGGGGACTGTCATTTTTTGCTTCTGTGCAATAGTAAAGATTCAAACATCTTTAGTCTAAAGCTAATTATGCTTGGCTCTACAATCAACTTAGGGGGCTCTTAGATATTCTAGCAGCCACAGGACCAAAAAGAATTTGCAAATTGGTTAAGACATAAAGGAGGATTAGTGAGGGCACTGTAATACACTTTATAATCAATATGTTTTCATTTAGCAGAAAGCACCCTTTAATAGGTTATTGCATTAGGATATCCAACCAGTTCCCACAAATATTTACAAAACTTTAATGCAATTACCATTTATCATACCCTGCTGAAATATCCTTAATATGTCTGGAGGGTGCCCCCTCTTTAAATTGAACAGTTGCATACCCCCTCATACTGTATAGGGGAGCACACATATTAGGGTAGTGCCAGTCTGATTAATAAATTACTTTGGATTCAAAAAGATTGCCTTTATAAGTCAGCCAATATAAAACATGGTTTGGCTTGTGGTCAGAAAGATGAAAATATATCCATATATCCATTCAGAATTGGATGGAGTACCCTGGTATCTGACTCAAGGGCCCACCGCCCAGAAGGGCCCACCACCCAGCTGCTCCCCCAGCCAAAGCCACTCCCACTCTGCACTACTTACTTTGCTGTTAAAAGTTAAAGATGAATGTGCACTCCACTGTGGAATGCATGACAGCAGAGCAGGGAGTAGTGGTGGCTGGTTTGCAGGGGAGGGCCCAAAAGGGTTGGACCCACCAACCCGGTGCGCAATCCATTTTCCCTTTCCTATATTAAAAACACAACCATTCAACAAGCCTTCCTGTGTTCAAATAAAAATTCACAATAAATAAAGTTATTATTATATACAAGACATTCAGAAAGAATTCAAAAACATTCTGACTTTTTCAGTGCAGCTTGTTTAAATTTAAACACTATGTGGCAGATGTATTAAGGGTCGAATATCAAGGGTTAATTAACCCTCGATATTCGACTGGCGAATTAAAATCCTTCGGATATCGAAGTCGAAGGATTTTGCGCAATCTTGTTATCAAGCGATTGAAGGAATAATCGTTCGATCGACTGATTAAATCCTTAGAATCGAACGATTCGAAGGATTTTAATCCATCGATCGAAGGATTATCCTTCGATCAGAAAAAACTTGGAAAGCCTATGGGGACCTTCCCCATAGGCTAACATGGACTTCGGTAGCTTTTAGGCGGCGAACTAGGGGGTCGAAGTTTTTTCTTAAAGAGAGAGTACTTCGACTATCGAATGGTCAAATATTCGAACGATTTTTAGTTCGAAACGTTCGATTCAAAGTCGTAGTCGAAGTTCGAAGTAGCCCATTCGATGGTTGAAAGTAGCCAAAAAAACACTTCAAAATTCGAAGTTTTTTTTCTTCTATTCCTTCACTCGAACTTAGTGAATGGGCCCCTGAGTCTACAACTATTGTACACAATGTTGATTAATATTTGAATTGATTACGACTTTTGTCTTTACAGCTCCCTGTGCCCATATTTTAAAGGAACCCAGTTTGGAAGAAGAAGCAAATAAATGCAATGATTAACCATACGCAGGTCTGCTCTTAAGTCACCTGAATTTTAGCTGTTACAAATATATATACCTGTAAGTTTTCCAACATGCTACTAACTTTCTTCTGTATAGTGGCACTTATTGTCATTGTGCCAGTGGTAAATAACATTAGTTCTTACACTGGTCTTAGAACTCTGAGATCATGCTTATACCTTTTATATTTTATTTCTTATTTTTACTATTTCTTATAAGCCAATAATAAATCTCATAAAAATTATTCAGGTGAACGGGAGTTTTTTGGGTTTTTTTTATAGAACGACTTCATTCCTTTTTTTAACAAGGTTTGTTCAGACAATTTATGTAAAATATGAATAAATGAGCTGTAGCAATCTCTAATGTAAAGCAAGAAACTACCATAGTTAAGTGGTCACACAATGCATCTTTGGTTTGTTATTATACATCTCATTAGGTTATTGAAGTCAAATTTGGAAGAGCCTTAAAAGAACAATACAGATGTAGAATGTCTCTTGGAAACTATTTCAGGTGAAAAGTAATTATCTAAGGTACTTGCACAGGGGGAAAAGTAATTATCCTAGGTACTCAAACAGGAAAAAAAAATATAAATTGAAAACGCTGCTCGGGAAATGCATTAAATCATGTAATGCATGTTTCAAATGAACATTTAATCAGGTTTTACAATCCAGTATTAAGAGAGAAATTGTACTCTTCAGACAAGAAACACTTTAACATTTTAGTCCAACGTGATGAAGCTCTTTATTTATTTTCCTACAAAAAGGCCATAAAACAACTAAGGATCTGAAAAGTCAGTCTTGAGTTGCCCTGGCGACTTCAAGCAGCCACCAAAGCAACAGAAGACAGAGCAAGGAGATGAAACAGAAGGCAGAGCAAGGAGATCATCTGACCAGAGGCCATTCCTTTAGACTAGAGAAAATGAACTTTTATTTGAATGTGCGTAGGTGGCTCTTCACAGTGAGGACAGTGAGGTTGTGGAATGCATATGTTTTATATGGCATATGAAAGCAACTACGTTCAAACAAAAACCTCCAGTCAGTGGTGTCATGCACCTGTGGGCTATTCCTATTTATCTTGTATTTATAATTTTTACATGATTAGACTGTAATCTGGCTACCAATCTTGCTACAGGCCTTAGAGGCAATGGTGCCAATCTGTCTGCTATATCTAACCTTTCTATGTAGAAGCTCCATCCCCTAGTGTAAGTATTGCCTGTCCAAGCGTTGACTATAATTCAGATTTACAGTCCAGAACAGGTATTAGAATGAAATCCTGTTTCTGGGGGAAGGAGTTTGGAAAGGCAAAGGATATATTAGGGAGAATGTTCTTAGAGAGAAGTGTGTGTGTTTCTGGGTGAGACTGGGACAATGGGTCCTAAAATCCATCATGGCAATTTTAAAAATCCTTAAAGGAGAAGGAAACCCCCAGGGCGCTAAACCCCTCCCCCCCTCCCCTGTGCTGCCCCCCCTCCCTCCTCCCCCCTGGCCTACCTGTCCCCCTGGGCAAATGCCCCTAACTTTTTACTCACCCCTCTGCGCAGGTCCTGTCCACGGAGTTTGCAGTCGCCATCTTCTCCCACGCGCGTCTTCTTCCTGCTCTGATCGGCGTTTTCTGGCGCATGCGCAGTAGGAACAGGTACCGGTACGGCTCTACTGCGCATGCGCCGAATGTCACGAAGTTTTCCGATTTCACTTCGTGACATTCGGCGCATGCGCAGTAGAGCCGTACCGGTACCTGTTCCTACTGCGCATGCGCCAGAAAACGCCGATCAGAGCAGGAAGAAGACGCGCGTGGGAGAAGATGGCGACTGCGAACTCCGTGGACAGGACCTGCGCAGAGGGGTGAGTAAAAAGTTAGGGGCATTTGCCCAGGGAAACAGGTAGGCCAGGGGGGAGGAGGGAGGGGGGGCAGCACAGGGGAGGGGGGGAGGGGTTTAGCGCCCTGGGGGTTTCCTTCTCCTTTAAAGAAATTGTTCAGGGTAAAAATAAAAACTAAGTAAATAGGCTGTGCAAAATAAAAAATGTTTCTAATATAGTTAGTTAGCCAAAAATGTAATCAATTGCAAACTCACTCAACAGTTATGTCCCATGTGGCCCCCTTCAAGTCACTTAGTAATTCAGGGTTAGAGAGTAGGAAATAGTGTTCTGTTCTGATAGACATCCAGTCACTCCAGCCTTTATAGATAACATTTTTGGCTAACTAACTATATTAGGAACATTTTTTATCAGAGGTTTCCGATTTTTTTTTTGCTAGAATTGTTTAGAAAACTTGAATTTTAGAGGTTTTCAAAGTATTCGTATTTTTGTAGTGCATTATTCAGTGCTTTTTTTCATTCATACTTTTTTATATTCAGATATTTTCATAAATTAAATGACATTCATGGTTTTAGAGGTTGCAAGTTTAGTCAGGGGTTCCAAACCCCACTAAAATTTGACCTTCTGAGCAACCTGGAGGCGCAATGAGATCAAGGACAACAAAATACCAGCTTTTTGGTGGTTGGCTAGACACAGGCTGTGGGACACTCCGGCTAGTTGAATTTCTGAGCATATCTTAAAAATGGCATTTTATGCTTATTGCTAAGTACAATTACTTATTCTTTACTAACATATATATTAGTAAAGTATATGTAATTTTATTCAGCAATAAGACCTCCAAAAGTTCCCTTGCCACATAAATATAACATTTATGGCTGGGGGTTGTGTTGGCTGTTACTATTAGTTCCTCTTGTGTATCATAAGACCAATTAGTTTTAAATAATGAAAAATGACTTGAGATAATTTCTACTGTACTGTGACCTTTATTCTAAAAAAACAAGTTTGGCAAACCAGACAGCCTTCAAAGAAAATGCTAGATACAATAAGTACTATACGGAAAGTTTATATCTTGGTTATGTCTTGCCAGAATGAAAGACTACCTTGATATTTAAAACATGTGATTTCAGTATGTATATTTATAACTAGGTCTTCTAACATTATTTGAGATTGCTTTTTATATTGTGACATTTTTATAATTTAAACTCATTTGATCTGTGAGAATGTTTAGAATATACAAAGATCTACATTTTTCCTAAAAAGGTCAAAGCTTCAGTGACAAAAAAGATTCCCAGAGTCAGGTAGGTAAAGCAGTTAAGTGGGATGTTATCATTAGGAATTATTATAATTATTCTGCAGTGTAGTACGATAAATGGGTATATACATTAAAAATACAAATAAACATACAAACAACTAAACACCGATACAAGAAGTACAGAGAGCCCTGCCCAAAAGAGCTTACAATCTTGAAAAGTTTAAGCTAGAGACTCTCTGGTTCTTTAGTAATCATAGATTTAACAAATGTTTTTACAGTCAGAACAGCAATGCTATGAAATTGTAGCAGCTGATACAGTAGATATAGTGATGAGCAAATCTGTCGATAAAATTCATTAAATGGGAAATGCATTGAAGTCTATAGGCGACAAAACTTTTTTTTTTACGTGCAACAAATTTTTACGCACACAATTTATTTTCTCACTTCAAATGTTTTAAAGTCAAAGGGTGTTTTTTCTCATGGCAACTTTTTCTTGTCTCAGCGGCAACTTTGTCTCGGAGACTTTTTTTGTCGCAGGTAATTCTTCGCTGCAAAATTTTTCCCAGTTTTGAAAAAATATTTGCAGATGGCGAAATGCAGTATTGCACCGCAAATCTATCCTGGCAAAAAGAATTAACTTATCACTAAGTAGATATAATGATGGCTTTTAAAACCTTCACATGCCCTGCAATTCTTTTGAGGAAGTGAGAATATAAGATAAATGGGAATAGTACTGGTTTCATTGCTGTTCTAGAGTCAGTTACCACTTCTGTGATTTACTAGGACAGCTCCATATTCAGTTTTGCAAGGTGAACTTATGCCAATCTCAAATTCAAGATTTTGCTTTAAGGAACCATGAAACATTATATCTTAACACATTTTATGACCCATTGCATTAAAATCTTGATCTTATACCTCTATTCAAATAATAATGCTATAAATGGTAATTCGGCATGATTTTTACATTCTTTGCTCCATTTCCACTATTTAAATGCCCAGAAAAAAAGCATTTTATCCAGTGCATCTCTCAATCAGGAGGAATCTTCCAGAGGTCAGGTGAGCATTTTTGTAAAAAGCTCCAGTGTACTTATCACTGGTGAAGCTTTTCATAATCTTTTGTTAGACTCTTTGATGTATCTTTTCTGAAATGATTGTGAAAGAGAAGATAGTCTCCCTGGAACTTACATTAGTATCTAATAATCCTCAAATGCTTATCTGTTCTGGGGAAAACACTAGACAACTTCAACGCTGACATACAGTATTTTACCCAAAGTGCTGTTTGAGTTTAATATTTGTCGCAGAATGGAACATCTTCAAGACTCTATGCATTTTTTTTTAAAGGGTTATTTTGAATTTTGTTTACTTTTGCTTGTATTTTTTAACAGTAACTCTTACACAAAACATGTATGTGTAAATGTACAGTATGTATTTACCAAGATTTACCAGACCAGACCCTCTAGACATTTTGGGGACCTGAAAAATAATTTGCTGTGGGCCCAGTAATATCTAGTTACGCCACTGACAAAATTGCTTCAGAAGATCTAGTTACAAACATATGATAAGTTACAGTGCACAGTTAAACACAAGATTCATCAATAATCATTTGCCAAACAGAATATGAGAGTAATCAAAATAACCATTTAATGCTAAAATTATGTTAAAATTAATTAAGGTAAATTTGAATACCTAAGGTAGATAAATGTTCAGTGAATATGATGAATACGAAGTTCGGCATGCATCAACGAAATGCAGGCAGCAAGTCGGATGTAGTCACAGGCTTCAAAAAATAATGGGACTCACAGGTAAAAACTACATGTATGACTTTTGGATGAAGATGCTGCTTTCTGCGTTCAAATCCGACAGTCGCGTAGTTTTTACCTTCGACTTTCGGTTGAGTCCAATTATATTTTAATTGCATCCGACTTTCCTTCTGTGTTTCGTCTCCACGTACAGATCCATCAAAAAACGTCCTTGGAGTTCAGTCCTAACACTAACGGCGCAGCAAATTTTTGGCAACGTTCTGCAAAAATTTTTGCCAGCGGCAGATTTGCTGGAAACCACGCATGGTGCAAAAATTCACTCATCACTAGTCAATATGTACTGCATTAACAATGGCATGAGCAAGGTATCTTCCTAGTGCAAGTAAGTACCATCTAATAATGCAACATTCTAGAGCAACCCTGGAAATACCAGGGTTCCCATGCATTAATATGTGCACTTCTGGAGCAGACTTAGTGGGCACATCGGCACTCCCTGCAAGAAGTGTATGTATTAACATCAATACTGGTGTATTTATTATTTGGTTTATATGTAGAGCAACCCTAAGCTACAAATACTGTGCTTGTTATTATTGGCTTTTTAATAAAGTAAAGGAAAAAATATTTCACATTGTGCTGTTTTTGTAAATGAGGCTTGTAATGTGTAAAACTTGCCTTGTGAACCTTTCTTATGCTTGTATAAAAACAATATATGTTGATAAGGGATGTGATGAGCATGAAATAGAAAGATAAATGAAGAACAAAAACATGTTGAATACAGTGATCTACCCCAAAAGCAAGTGCTGTTTAGGGGGCACTGATAATACACCACTGTATGCCAATAAGCACACATAGCTACTAATTGAGCCCTATAAAAAGCTGTTAAATTAATCTTAGAATTACAGTAGATTCTAAGCAATAGATAAATAACTAGAAGCAGAGACACAATGGCTTACATTTAACAGGTTATAACAGTTTTGTTTTATCTTGCTTAATTTTATATATTTGTACCCTCCATCAAATGTACAAACTGAATATTACAGTTGAAATACCAGCCATTTATTTGCCTTGAGATACATCCTTGCAAAAAGTCAACTGGAGCAATTTCAAACCCGAAATGTCTTTTCATCTTTTCACCACAAGACAAATTAAATTTGCTAGTAACCAGACCTCAAATCTATTTGCTATTTAATAATTTAAGCACTTAAAGGTCAAGCAGCTCTTTTCTGTTCTCCTTTATCAAAGTCCAAGTGCTAATGAAAAATAACTAAATCCCATCGTCTGTCTAATTTCCTCCCGTTGGTGTCTACCTGATGTAAATTAACACATTATTACTTTCCGAGTCAGGACTACTTGGAGAGAATCTTGAATTTTATTGGGTTGTACTGGGAACATGTTATATGAGTAAAAGGCTATTATCTTTTAACCAAAATATTTAACCATTTAAAGGGGACCCGTCACCCAAAACATTATTCGAAATCCTATTTTATCACATTAGTCAAGCAAAATGAACTTTAATTACTTGCTTCCTTCAGTCTGGGATTTCATAATTATAGCAAGTAGGCAGCAGCCATTTTGTGGACACTGTTATTAAGACAAGCCTTGCATCATCTCAGAATCTTGTTTGTGCACCAGAATGGGGGACCTGATGTCCATCCCCATGCCCTGGCTACACAATTAAATGGTAAAGAGAACAGGGGAATGTGAGGAGAGCAGTGACATCTAGGAAGTGCTGAATGGAAAGTGAAAGTAATTGTCTGCCCCGCCTCTATGCCCATGGCATAGAGGAGTGGCAGACAATATTTGATTGACAGCTGAGATTTTTAAATGAGCTTACAACAGCTATGAATGCTTTAATAAAAAATAAAAATTGGATTTCATGTTTAATTTGAAAAAGACATTTATTATACCGATTTTTGTGTCTGGGTGACAGGTCCACTTTAAGCCTACATGTAACATATATTATCATATCACATGTCACCATAATAACTTGCATACTTTTTATCTAGCGTTAGTCTTTGCTTTGGAGATATGCGGATACTAGTGTTGTCATCTAGACAATTTTTTGCTTGGCTAATTTGGCTAGAAGAAATGATGTTCAATGCCAACGTTTATAATTGAGAAGCTAAAGGAGAAAGCTAAAGAACAGTATTTTTTCCTGGTAGTGCTGACCCAAGCAGGCCTGGGGGATAAAAATGATACTTGATGCTAATGTTAATTTAACCACGATGGAAGATAAAAAAAGAAAAAGTTAAGCTGAGAAAATGTTTCAATGTTTCAGCTGCTGACTACAGTTCCCACCACCACTTTGTTGTGCAAGGCTAGGCCAATGTTACATTTACAGTATTTCATTCCCTTTACACTTCACTTTAATACTCATTAAGCAGAATAAACAGACCTCTAGGGATGTAGCGAACTGTTCGCCCGCGAATGTTCGTGAACGTTTGGGAACGTTCGCATTTTGAGTTCGCGTTCGATCGTTCGACCATTCGACCATTCGAATTCCTTCGACCGCTAAAAATCAAACGATTTCCATTCGTTCGAACGATTGTAAGCATTCGATTCAATGAAAAGCATTCGATCGAATGGCTTCGATCGTTCGATTCGAATGAAAATCCTTCGATCGAACGATTAAAATCCTTCGATCGTTCGAATCGAACGATTTTAGCGGTGTTCGAAGTTCGCGAACTGTTCGCGAACGTTCGCATTTTTTGCCGGTGTTCGCGAACGGCGTTCGCGAACACCAAATCGGCAGTTCGCTACATCCCTACAGACCTCCCTCAATCTGATTTTACTTGAAATTCCACCCACATGATACAATCGACATGTATAGGCTGAATATTCCTGCTAGCCCACACTCAACTAAATACAAAAGATCTTCTAAGATCTTAATTTTTAGTAGTTAGGAGGAAAACACATTCTATTCTATCCTTTAAGTCAATACTTATAAAACAAATAAGGAGTTGTATGGTTGCATTTTATTTAGCTCAGAGAGAATTTGGTCAAATTTGTGTCCAGACAGAGCCCTTTGCATATGCATTGGCCTACTAATTACTACATGCAATCTGAGTGTGATAATGTCATTTAATAACATTGGAAATTTATTTGAATTTAACAACTGTTACAGGAAAAAGAATGTCAGCTCAGCAGTCAGTCTGCCTGGCTGCCAAAGATGGTGATGGGAGGGTTAGTTAACAGAAACAACTATATGAGCAATTTGGATGTAGTAAGATAAATTTTTGGAGCCATGTACAGTGCTCAGCAAGACCAGGCTGAAAATAGGAGAAAACAGACAAGTAAGGAACAGAAATTCAGAAAGTAAGCAGCAAGGACAGGAACACAGCAAAAGAGCAAACAAAGAAGGTACAACTTTTCATAAAATCTGACCTTTGAGACTGGCACTAGGCAGAAAGATAATGAGATATGACGCTACTGCCCACAATATACACAACACACCATTATGCAGTGACTATAGGAAAGCAGGTGGCACGATTTCCTCAGCAATCATTTTTTAGAACTATAAGAACTGAAAATAACTTAAAAGCATATGGTTTCCTAGACTTAGGACATAAATATTTAAAATCACAGGGATTAGTCAACCTTGTCTTTTCATTCCACAATTTCCGCAGGGGGTTCTGCTTAATAATGTCACCATACTGCCATCAGATACAGCCTTAGAGCAGTGTATTGTACAGAGAAGGAAAGTCTAATTTATTTAAAAATGGCAACCGCAAAGAGAACTACAGCTTGCTTCTCTAGTATAATGGATGGCCACTGCTGAGCGTATCGTTATCTAACAGAGTAGAGAAGATTGACATGTTGTAGAGGCACCAGAAGGGAACCCAGGCTGCCTCTCTTGTTACTCTTTAAAGCCATTTATACCTTTGGTTTCCTTTCAGTGGTTCTGAAACATATTGTGGTCATGCAGGGAAAGTTGTTTGGCCCTGTGCTCAATGCAATAAATAGTTTTTGCAAAAATCAATTCAAATACTTCCCATTTCTTATAATATTTGCCCTTTCTAAAACAGTGCTGTGTGTCGGATTTTTTTCTAGAACAATATCTAAGAAGCCAAGATTTCAGCACTACTGATGCTTTTCTATTCACTAAATGCCTATAGAAGAGAGTGTCAAAGAATTAAAACTTCTCAAACGCCTCTACATTTTTATCACTGCTATTATCAGCTATTTATGATGTGAATTTGTACATGAAGGAGGATCATTCGAAAGATTTCTATTATTCTACACTGGCATCTATTCTAGTTCTTTTTACTTCACCTCCTTTTCTCCTACTCAGCTCCTGATTTGCATTAGAAATTCTCACTCACTGTGCTACACTTGAAGATTCACCATTGGAAATAACTTATTTAGATCACAAACAATCTTTGAATTATTCGCATTCTCTGTGTGGTACCAGTTAATAAGCAGCACTAGCACTGAAGCTAAATTTTTCATGTGATGCCCGTTACTAATAATGTAGTCAAGGGATTTAATATTTGAATACAACTAAAAGTTCATTATATTCAATAGTATAATGTCCACAGAAGTCCCAGTCATTTTTAGGTATACACTACAGTATAAGTACTGTATATGATAAGACTAGATTCTACAACTAGACTAGACACACAGTACACTCTGTGAATTAACATGCCTAATACAATTCTTAGTCTGTGGGGCAGATTGAATGGTAAATTCATATTTGAATTTTCAAAAATATTTTGGTCAAAACTCACAAATTCAAATTTAAAATCACCAATTCATATTTGAATTTGAGATTTATCACACCTCAACCCTGGAAACAGTTCTAATTTGAATATTCACATCTAGTTCGAGGTTTTTGTTCGGAGGAAAATTAAATTTGAATTTGATTCGAATTTTCGGGTCGTTTGTATTCAATCGAATATTAGACATTCAAGTTTTTTCATAACTGACCTCCCATTCAAGTTGTGAGTACATTCAAACTTATTAGTGTTAAGAAAATCCACATAACTTTGAAATTCGACCTTTCATAAATCTGCCCTTGTTTGTTTTTATTCAACCGTTATTTGCGTACAACATCATTGCAAAATTTATCTGGGAGTCTTGTTTCTTTACTGTTCTTTGGGATATACTGTACATCACTACTTGAACCATAATGGTAAATGATTCATGTTTGTACAGTATTTCTTTTAAAAACAGGCCATATGAGCATGTTGTGATCAATAAGATATTTCCAGAAAAAAACATGATATTATAGCGATGAGCAAAATATTTCACTAGGTTTCACCACTAAAAAAAACCCGTAGACTCCAATAGCTGCCAAAAAGGTTGTGTGGAAGCTGTGATTTTTTTGGCAAACTGAATTGGGACAGATTTGCTCATCATTAATGATATTTAATTAAAGTTAAACTTTTTTTTTCAAGTAAAACCTGTTTAACTTCTTGTTGATTCAGAGAAAGGCAAAAGCACCGATAATGAGTGTAATCAGAGTGGGGCATAATAATGTAATAGATAATAATAGTGAATAATTTTCGATTTTGCAAAAATGCTTCCTTTAAACACTAAAATAGTATTTTAATTTCCTTTAAAAATGTAACACGGCTTTTGCAAAGCCGCTAAAGTATTTAGCCACCTATATCTGCTCCCAGAGGACAAAAGATTGTTCATTTTATAGTGCTTATTGCACTAAAAAAGTAATAGTAATGTCTTTAAAAATGTTGTGTGTAGTGAAATTATTTATGCAAATGTTTCTACATATATGACTTAATTTACCACAAGTGTTTAGTTTAAGGTTATCTTGTATATTTTTGCATCGTTATCATATCCACCCCCCAATCATCTCTTCTGCAGTGCAAACAATCCAAACTTGGCCAGATATTCTCCATGACGGAGACCTTCCTTTCCCTTTATCAGTTTAGCAACCCTACTATAGACATTTTTCTATTTCAGTAGTAGCCCTTCTGAGCACTGGAGAAAGCTTCCTATTACTACTTGTAGCCAATTAGAATCAAAAAAGATATTTGCAAGAAATGCCACTGGGGATATTCCTGGTCTGCTCCTTGGTATGCTCATAGCATCATCCAAGTCCAACATGCCGCACATGCTGTAAGTTTATCAGTGGGTTATTTATTAAAACTAAATTTTTTTCCTCTGAGGGGGTTATTTATCAAACTCTGAAATGTTCTCACTTTTTTTCCAACCAAATCCGCACAGACTTTTCCCCCTTATTTATTAATCATTTTTCACAAATTTTATTTGTGCTCAAATTTTCCGAGTTTTTTTGATCCAATTTTTTTTAGTTTAATTAATAGTAAAATAGACAAATTCGAATTCGCGGCGAATTTGCGGGATTCGTTGCCAGCAAATAAATTATCGAAACGCCCGCAAAAATTCACGCCAAAAATTCGCTGCGGGCGTCAAAAACAGGCGCCGGCTAATTTTTCGCCGTTTCGCGAATTTCACGAATTTTCAGGCGAATCGAAATGGCGCAAATTCGCCCATCACTAATGGTTAGGAGTTAGGTTGAGTATATTTCTGGTAAAATATGAGAAGATAACGAGTTTTAGTAAATAACCCCCAAATAAACTGAGGGGTTTGCAGTCTATTCCTTTGTCTCTGTAAAGCTGGCCATAGACGCAAAGATCCGATCTTACGAATCAACGTACGATTGGACTTTCCCATCTCCCGACCCGCCACTAACCGTTCAGATCAAAGTCTTACCATTCCAATCAAATAAAGTAGAAAAGAACAGATCAGCCAATGTTCTGCCCCTGACAGCAATCGTACGATATCTATGTCCAACCAAAGCTAGTGACAGTCTCCCACTGAAAATCGTACGATCGGCAATACATGCAGAGATTTTATCGGCAGGAGACAAAAATTTTCTAACCTGTACGATCGACCAAACAACCGATCTCCGCCGGACGAAAAATGTCGGGACTCTCCACACACAGTCCGAAAATCGTACGAATCCACGATTCGTATGATCGGATTGTTGCGTCTATGGCAACTTTACACTAAGCAAATTTGCATATATATATTAACATGTAGCAACCAGTAAGTGATTAGCTCAGCTACAGGAAGTATAATGGAAGAAAAAATGTGATTGGATGTCATAGGATACTGGGCTAATGCCAATTTGCTAATAAGCCCCAGTGTAAGCCTTACCCTTGACCAGGATAGTTAGAATGATTATTGAATTGCATGAGTTTTATTTAGTTGTTTTTTAGTGCCAAGACAATTAACAAGCACACGTTCAAATTTCCTTTGCATATTCTTTTCATTTTTTAGGCATCACAAAAACGAACCCATGATCACTAACATTCAATAAGGTACAAAAAAAAACCAAATGAAAGCAGACGTTTTTGAGATTCTCTGGTGATTGGTGTAGTCATTTAATGCTATTACTTTGGAATCCGCAAAATGAAAGTCGTAGATCAAAATGTCACTGGGAGGTACAAGTCACTTTCAATTAGATATGTGTTTAATAGAGAAATCTACCAAAGTTTTGTTGTTATCCTTTATATTTTCATAAACGGATGTTGCCAAAATCCTGTCTGGTGTAAATAAATGCAATAAATTTGAAATCTCAATAAGAAAATGTGCTATAATAAGTAAAGTGCTTCTTCCCAGGCTGCACAACAACACCTTTATGTGCAAAATACACACTTTATTTTATTTACAGCATGGGCTCCAAATTTTGCTCATCTATCCTATACTATAGTTTGCAAATAATCAAGAAGATAAATCTATTAGGGTATCACCAACTACAGATCAGAGAAAATGGACAACAGGAACATCCCATTAAACTCCTGCACAAAGAAATAATAATGAAGAGAAACAAACATACTGAGCAGTCATTCCACTAGCTTGAAATATTATCACTATATGGTTCATTGACTTTTCCCCATGGCACAAGTACTAGAGCACTAAGGTGTGCAAGAGAAAGAGCTACACGTGCAGTTTCATTTTGGAGGGTCAATTGTTGGTCCAACATTAGTGGGATGTCTACATGCCCCCCACCTGCCCTTCTTGTACAAAGTGCTGACAAACAACAGACAGTACTCTATTCAAAGAGTAAGTTGAAGGCCTGGATCACAGAAACCATCAGCAATTAAGCAAAAGCAGAATTCACTGTGCGAAGTGCAAAAAACAGGCACATTGCACCCATTTTTTTTTTAACCTGGAACACAGCCAAGATGGTCATAAATTACACCTAGGGGCCGATTCACTAACTTCGAGTGAAGGATTCGAAGTTAAAAAACTTCAAATTTTTTTGGGCTACTTCGACCATCGAATGGGCTACTTCCGACCTTCGACTACGACTATCGAAGGATTCGAAGTAAAAATCGTTCGACTATTCGACGATTCGTTAGTCGAAGTACTGTCTCTTTAAAAAAAACTTTGACCCCCTAGTTCGGCATCTAAAAGCTACCGAAGTCAATGTTAGCCTATGGGGAAGGTCCCCATAGGCTTGGCTAACTTTTTTTGATCGAAGGATATTCCTTCGATCGTTGGATTAAAATCCTTCGAATCGTTCGATTTGAAGGATTTTATCGTTCGATCGAAGGAATAATCCTTCGATCGTTCGATCATACTATCTGCCCTAAATCCTTCGACTTCGATATTCGAAGTCGAAGGATTTTAGTTCCTAGTTGAATATCGAGGGTTAATTAACCCTCGATATTCGACCCTTAGTGAATCGGCCCCCTATTGTGTTAAAATTAATCAGATTTACCACTGGGCTTTTTCTTTCTATATTTATTCCTACAAAATATTCTCTAAAAATGTGTATTTGTCCTTTCATTTTAACTGGCCATTTATGTATCCCTATAACTCATATGCCATGAACAGTTGGTCAGTGTTACATATTTAATTTTAGAAACATTCATTTCTCTATACGTCTTGCGCTGACAGAAATTAGATCAGTCATAAATTGCTTTGGTGTATTAGCTGGGTACAGTAAATGTATTTTGTGTTCTGCCGACCATAACTTATTACAAAGAACTAGCACTGCATCGATATGTGGCAATTGCTCATTTTTCTGTGGCTCAATACACCACTGCTGTGCTGCTTAGTCCTGAAATTCAATGCAATAAAATATTAATTATGGCTGAAAAGCTTGGAGAAAAATGTGAACTCAATTACAGGCCTATATTGCTAGCAAAGTGCATGGTGGATAAAAAACTTTAGTGATGGACGCTTGCAACAATAAAAGCATAACATTGGGATCACACTGAAATCTCCATGCAAGGCCTCCTGTTATTAATCTTCCAAGCAGCATGAAGCCCTAAATGAATTAACTTTAAATAACAGTTGTATTCCTGAAGGCTTTATTGCTTAATTAATTTAAAGATTGCTGCGTCCATGCATTCTCAAAATATTCTCAATGGGAAGCCTACCTTGGAATATTAAGGTTATATAATATACATATGTGGACACAACATAACATAATAAGATTAATACTCAGAATATGTAGACTATATAATGTTTTCAGCAGTGCCAAACTTATGCACCAGGATACTATTTTAAGGACACTGAGGGTCAATTTAAGAACAGGCAGTTCTGACTTCATGTAACAATCAAACTTGATTTAAAATGCACTAAAATAATTTCGTTAAAGGGGTTATTCACCTTCAAACACCTTTTTCAGTTTAGTTGTTCACTAGAAACAAATACTTTTTGAATTACTTTCTATATTATATTTGTGACCGTTTTTCTAATATTGAGGTGTAAAGTTTCATTTTTCACCTTCTAAAGCAACTCTGGGGGGGGGTCGTCGATTTTTTAACTGTTGTAAATGTATGCATTTATACATTTATGAATCCCTGAGTTTCATTTAAAGGCAGCTGTTAGAATTGATACAATAGTTGCTAATATTCCCCATAGAACTTACTGAGAAATGTAGCAACTAATTGTATCAATTAAGGGGCAGATTTATCAAAGGTCGAGGTGAATTTTCGAATGAAAAAAATTTGAATTTCAAGCAATTTTTTTTGTACTTCGACTAGGGAATAGTCCAAAATTCTATTGAAATTTGGAAAAAATGCGATGATTCAAATTTTGAAATTTATCATGAACGGTCTCTTTAAAAATTCGACTTCGACTATGTGCCATCTAAAACCTGCCGAATTGTTGTTTTAGCCTGTGAGGACCTTCTAGAACCTATTTGGAGTCAATTGGTGGACTTTGAAAAATCAAGGTTTTTTTTGGAAAAACCTCAAATCGAAAGCACTATTCCTTCGATTCAAACTATTCGAATTCGGCCGAATACAGACCTATTCGATCGAAAATGGACCTATTTGACCAAAAAAAAAACTTTTTCGGTTGGTCTTTGTGAAATCGATTTTAATTTTAAATTCAAAATTCGACCCTTGATAAATGCCCCAAAAATATAGCAAATTGTAACCGTTCAGAATGCTCCTGGATCACCGAGTTGCCAGACTGTGTCTCCAGAGACAAGAAACTTCAATTTTGGAAAAACAATAAAAAATAAAAATGCAAAGCAATTTTAAAAAGTCTTTATTTCTGGTGAACAATCTGAAAACTCACCTGAAAAAAAAAGTGTTTGGAAGGTGGACAACTATTTTAAATCAAAAGAAAGACATCAGAACATTTGCCAGTGGTTGCATATCTATCTGCTGGCACCTCATAGGCCAAAGAGTTGGCAAGTCTTTATTTGTGTATGTTAAGCAAGAGATTGAAAAAATGATCAGAGGATGTACACATCTCTAAGAGGTAAACAGTTATGTCACAAATAAGACATTTTTTGGGATGCTCTCATCTGAACTCTGAAGTCTTATTACATTAAGGGAGTTGTTTATTAAAGTCCACTTTTTTCTGGTCGGACTTTTAAAGGGCAGAAACAAATTGGAAAAAAAAATTTGATTTTTTTTTTTTGGAGATTTAATAAACTCCGATAAAAAAGTACTCCAACTCAGACCTGCCGAGTTCATGTATAAGTCAATGGTAGATGTCCCATTGATATCCTGATCTATGCTAGGATTCATTCAATAATCTGAAGATTTTTTTTGGTTTCTGGCGTCAAATCTGAAAAAAATCACCGTTTTCGGCGACAAATCCGAGTTTTTTCCCACATAGGAAATTTTTGGAAAAATGTATTGATAAATAGAGGGGGAAGTCCGTGTAGATTTGGTCTGAGTAGTTTTTAGAAAATAGTGAGAAGTTTTCGGAAATAACCCCCTACATATGTAATTTATATACATATAATACACAGAAGCTATAAATTATATCCTTATAAACGGTGAGTTCTGATGTCAGCAGTTATAAACAGTGAGTTCTGATGTCATTTCTGTCACATGACTCACTAAAACTTGTGTATTATAATAAATAAAGTACCCCCTGTTGCAAAATATGAGGATATTAGAAGTTACCTCGGAGTTCCTTGACATGTATAAAAACACTCGTTCGGCCTCGTTTTTTTACATGGTCATGAAACTCCTCAGTAATTATAATATCCTTATATTTAAAAGAGGGGGTACTTTATTCACTATATTACGATTTTTTTTTAAGTTATTGCAACCATATACCTTGAGCAAATATATACAGTAGAACCCCCATTTTACGTTTTTCAGGGGACAAGAAAAAAATGGTGTAAAATACAGGAAAATGTAAAATCATGGAAAAGTATCAAGCATAATACAGTATATAAGTGAGACCACAAAACAACAATGTAAAATTAGGGAAAACTTCAAATCGGAGGATGTAAAATTGAGGTTTCACTGTATTCAAAAAAATGTATAGTACTATAACATGACAATTCTGAGCCCTGATTTGAACTTCTAAATGTTTCAGTTTTCATTTGTTCATGTAGTACTCAAGTACATCTTTGAATAGCAGTGGTTTTAATTCAAGCAATTCTGGATGATAAAGTGCCTTAATAACAATATTACAAGAACACGTTAGAATATGTAACTTTGCCTGACTCAAGCATAGCTTTGATTAAGATGTAATAAACTGTACATCGCACACTGCAAATCTGGAGCAAGGAGAGGTTCTTGTATCACAAGAGAATATAATGAAACCAGAAAACTTTTTATCTTCAAAATTAGAAAAGTGACAAAACCTTTATTCCAGCCAACACAATGGTAATTTAATTCTCCTGAGCTCCTGCCACTTAAGCATTCCAAGCGTAGAGGAAAATAATACACTGAAGCATAAAATATGACAGCCGAATGTAACCATCATGTTTGTCTGGTATATAGTTTCAATTTTTGTGTAGTGGTTCGGGGGAGGGGGACAAGTAAGTGGTTTTACTGCTGAAGTATCAGTCTTTGGACATGGTTGACACATCTGCCTTACTATCTTGAGTTAAAGGAGTCTTATAGAACTGACACCAGCATAAAAAGGAGAATACGATCATCAAGTGTACCCATAAGCAAAAAATCACCCACACCACATTTGAAAAATTCATAAGGAACACAAGCGCCATGTTTTACCAACAAAATGTCTAAAAAACATGTTGTACCAAACAGGAATCTTTACATGCAGGTCTTACCCAATATTGAATTCTTAGCCCTATTGTAGGTGGGTCATACACCTGAATAACTCAGACAGGGGTTTAGTTAATGTATCTTTTGTTAGGGTACTGGGCTTTTCAACCACACTAAACTCTCTAAGGTAGTTAGACATATACAGTACATGAATAAAAGCTAACAGTAACAACAAGTTAGCTTTAAACTAAGGAAGAAGATCAAATTACAGATATTGCTTTCATGCAATGTTCAGGCATTATAAAAAGACGCATTTGGCATCAATATATATCCAGGAAGAACTTATATATACTATTATACACACTATACAATACAACACAAGATCATCTTCGGGTCATCCCAGATAAATAAAATACAGAATACTTGTTTAATCTGAGAATAATTCATTGTTTTACAGAGGCCTTTCATGTACTGCAAACTGTCCCAAATAACCTCATTTAACATCCTCATACATCCATCAAGGGTAGAGAGGTCCTATTTAGGTAGTGGAAGTAAATTAACCTGTGGCTCATTTGCATCAAGGGTTAAAGGGGTGGTTCACCTTTAAAGGAGAATTCAACCCGTAATAAAAAAAATCCTCCCCCTACCCTGGCTAGACCCCCCTCCTTCCTCCCCCCCAGCCTACCTGCCCCCCGTATGTGCAGATTCTGGCCTCAGAGCTCATGGCAGCCATCTCCTTCTTCTCTGGTAATCTTTGTGTATTGATGGCATTTTTGGCGCATGCGCAGTTGGAGTAAATTTCCGGTCCCGAACAACTGCACATGCGCCGAAAGTCACAAACATTTCTGAAATTTTCGTGACTTTCGGCTAATGTGCAGTGGTTCAGGGCCGGAAACGCACTCCAACTTCGCATGCACCAAAACTTCAGAAGAAAGAAGATGGCTGCCATGAACTCTGAGGCCAGAATCTGCATGGAAGGTTTAGTAAAAAATTAGGGCCATTTTGGGGGATTTACCCAGGGTAGGGGGGAAGGTTTTTTTTATCACAGGTTGAATTCTCCTTTATGTTAACTTTTAGTATATTATAGAATATCACTCTCTACAACCCCTTTAAAAGGGATTTTGGACCAAGCAGTATGGTTTACTACATGAGTAACCCACCCCCTGGCTTTTCTATCTCAACTGAAAGGTTGCTTTTTTTTTATAGTGACTTTTTAGAGAATCACCCTACCCTAACAAGTGGAGTAAATTCTTTTGACCTTATGATGGATAATTTCTTGCACTGACATATTCATTACAATTACAGTTATGCTGTACTAATATGTTTGCCCTTGTTAAGTTGTGTCTTAGTCCAAAAATAGAAGTTGCCTGCAATTCGAAAGGAAATCACTTATAAGTTGATTTGAATTTTTTTCAACTATTTTCAGTTATTGACTTACTGGATGTATTCAATTATTGCTAGTTAAACCCTTGAAACTTGAAATTCACATTGACCTTAATTATATAGACACATATCCATCTTACCAGTAAAACACTGCTCTTTCTTCAGCAATAGATCACTCCTAGATTACCTGTATCTTTTCATCTCTAAACTTAATACTGATATTTCATGACTAATAATTTTGTAGGCTTTTCCCACAAGAAAATGCTACATAAAATGGTGAGTTCCTTTAGCACATCCACAATAACTGACTCTTAATTTATATGCACATTTGATCCTCTGCAATGTCTATGAAGGTCTTACCTAATTTTGCATTCAAATACAACATTCCTATAAAGCATAAGTGATGGGGAAGGTGACCACCTCAGACTGAGCATAGTGGAACCACAAGCTATGAGTTCATGAGCACATTTTATTGACTCTACATCATAATGTTTTAATGGGACCTTCTTTTAAGGATGCAGAAATACATTTGTGAAATCAAAATGTCCTTTGTTATAAAGTGAGCCATTTCAGGACATTAAAGTGTATACAAACTAGCAGATGTTTTACTTTTATATCTGACATTCATTCTACAGATCCAGGAATCCTGTCATTTTCCCTTTGGGAACAAGCATGTTACTGTAGGTATTTTAGCAAAATCTGCAACAACAGCATATTTCATAAAGTCTTATTGATTGGACTTGATTCTGCATTTTCTTGTTGACACATTTTGCTTGTGTATATACAGAAATGATACAAGTTATCATAAATTATTCCATAACTGGCTTACAGCACAGGGATCCAACTTTATTATATGGAATATATGTATATATGTATGCATCACTTGGTCAGATCACCTTATATTTTAAACAGCTTTTTGTGTTTACAATAAATTAGGTGGGATCTGATGATGGTCTGGGAGATCCGGGCTTGGCTTGGGTGGATCAGACATGTCTAAATATTGTTCAGTTAAAAAAGCTGGCAAGAATGTGCACATGCATACAATTATGGTTCCTACACATTATGGGGCAGATTTATCAAGGGTCAAATTATAAATTTTAATTTTTAAATTCGAATTTCAAGTTTATTTTAATGTAATTTGACTAGAGGAATCCAAATTTGATTTGAGTTTAAATCATGTATTGTCTCTTTAAGAGTTCAAATTTGACGATTCGCCATCTAAAACCTGGCGAATTGGTGTTTTAGCCCATCGGGAGCCTCCTACAATCAATTTGAGTCATTTGTTGGACTCAATTTTTTTTTTTGGTAAAAAAACATTAATCAAATTCGATTCTAATTCAATTCGAGTTTGCAGGTCGATCCTATTCACCCGAATTTAAAAAATTCTAATTTTTAATAAATTTCGATTGGTCTTTTTTTTTGAATTTCGAGTTCATGGGAGTGTATAGGAGTTTTTATAAACTCCCATAAACTCTAAATTTGACCCTTGATAAATATGCCGCTATGTATATAAATACACATATAATAAAGCATGCTTACAGTTTATAACAACATCCTCAT
The DNA here is from genome assembly GCF_017654675.1 of Xenopus laevis. Classification (NCBI taxonomy): domain Eukaryota; kingdom Metazoa; phylum Chordata; class Amphibia; order Anura; family Pipidae; genus Xenopus; species Xenopus laevis. Next base: position 90,274,042 of record NC_054382.1, on the reverse strand, counting down.
GTAACCGAGCCAGCTGGCAAATATATTCACTGCAAATATATTCCCATAACTAAAATCTGACAGATGAACATCATTTAACCCAACCACTGCTACACAGTTTTCAGTAAACTGCACATAAACATTAAAAGGAGACTGATATATGACTTGCAATAGAGATGTAAGCTACATTGGTGCCTCTTTTATATTCATGTACATGTCCTGTGCACTCACCATTACATTATACTGAGGTCTAGCAATAGTCAGCTTGGACCTAAATGTCAGAAATCAATAACATCTTAAAGGAAAGCTATACCCAATGTAGGTCTCTATTAAAATATTTTGCATAAAATAGCTCGTATGTAAAACCCTGCTTTGTGTAAATAAACCATTTTCATAATAATATATTTTTTAAGTAGTATGTGCCATTGGGTAATCACAAATAGAAAATTGCCATTTTAAAAAATAAGGGCGGCCCCCGGGTATCCTACGATTCACGGTGCACACAAACATACCAAACAAACATACACGTTAGGTCACATGAGCCAATTAACAGACAGAGTTGTGTCTTTTGCTTCAACACTTCTTCCTGTTACAGATAGAGCTGTAGTATTTCTGGTCAGCACACCGACCATCACAAAATGGTGGTTCAAGAGGTGTAAAATGGCAATATTTACTTAAATATATATTCCAGTTTAATAAGATTCTTTAATATATAATTTAATTATAAACTGTCTATTGTTTAAGTATTTATTTTGGTGGTATAATTTTCCTTTGACAGGTTTTCCATTTTTTTTATATAATCAGAAGATACAACATATAAGATAAAACAAACAGGAGAAGACATTTCTCATACCAATGGAATCCTTTATGTTTTGGCCTTACTTGAATTCCTAACTTTGCCTTTGGTTCTAATATCAACTAGATCAACTTGATTACATAGGGTAAGTATCATCAACTTTCTATTTAGATTAAGACTGGTGATTCTCTATCTGGGAAAAATCGATCTGAAAAAAATGGTTTATCATTTTTTGGTTTTAGCACAAAATGGGAAGCATTAAAAATAGTGGGATATAGTAAAGAAAATGAGCATTGTACATACATACACATAAATTATATTATTCTGAGTACTACATTTCTAAAACAGTGGGAACAAAATACCCCAAACGGCCACTATACCCTCAGGAAAACACCTATTCTGGTTTAGATATCTGAACAGGCTGAGACATATTATATCCTATGAAGGGTTACATTTACATCTAAATTCAGCTTTTAGCAATTCTAAAGTCACCATGTCACATTCTGAAGTGTAGGGTGATACACAGATTTGGCTTCTTGTAATGTGATAGTATTTTATAAGAGGTAATAAAAAAGCTAAGCAAGCAGAAATTACAAAGTCAGCTTTTAATATTTCTTTTATTTTAAAAGAAAAAAAGGATGAAGTTATCGTGGTCATTTAACAGTGCATCAAAAATTCTACTTTTTAATAAAAGAAGGAAAGTAAAGGAATTACCCTTTAATATAGATGTCTTTTGGTAGCTATCGGTGAATCATCAGATACAAAGCCTGGTTATTACTGTGCTAAAGGCTAACTACAGCAGAAATCACAACATGACCTGAATAGAGACATGAAAGCATTTGGGAACAACATTCTTATTGGAAATAACAGGAGTCTTCCCAGCTTGAATTATATTTTTATTTCACGCCACACTGACATAATCAATAAGATGGTTGTTTTCTGAGGTCAGTTACAAATAATTGAGAAGCCATGAGGCCTCTCTGTAGCTGATCCTATCAATAAACTCAAATGGCAAATCAGAAGGAAGCCAAAGAGCGGCTCTTTATAGCACCAAGCAAGTTCCATAAAAATATAACCTCTTCCACTGTTATCTCTGCTGATTAAGCATTTGTTACAAAGCTGATATTTTGGTGTCAGTGTTTCCTTTAATATAGCCTTAACAGTATTATTTTACACATAACTATTAGTAGGGATGCACCGAATCCAGGAAACAAGGAATTAAAAAATGTTTTCCCCTTCCCAGTCCTAATTTGCATATGCAAATTAGGATTCGGATTCGGTTCAGTATTCGGCCGAATCTTTTGTGAAGGATTCGGGCGTTCGGCCAATCCAAAATAGTCGATTCGGTGCATCCCTAACTATTAGTGATGTGCGAATTTTTCCCGTTTTGCTTTTGCCGAAAAATTCGTGAATTTCCTGCGAAACTCGCAAAATGCATTAAATTCAATTGGTGTCAAAATTATCTTGAAGCGCTGCAATTTGAGGCACCTGCGACAATTTTTACACGCGCTCCTATTTGTCTAAATGTATTAAAGTCAATGGGCGCCCGAATAATTTTGATGCGCAACTATTTTTATTTGCACAACTGTTCTGACGTGTGGGCAAATTTTTTTTGCGTGCCCGATTTTTTCGCTAGCGCACTTTCTCAGCAGATTTGCGCATTTATTCACTGGTGGCAAAATGCGGAAATTAGCCCCGAATTCACTCCTTGCGAATTTATTCGCCCATCACTAATAACTGTCATTGCTTTGCTTTGACAGATAAAAAAAACATAGTTTTTGTTTGTTAAATGTTTTCATTTAATTTGTCTATTCCCCTTCCAGTTTATACAGTTGCATAACAATGTTGGAAATACCAAATAATTGCACTTTCCAGCACCTAACGTTTGTCCCTGGAAAACTTCAATAATGGCAAAAGCCTAAAACCTCATTTCAAAAGCCTAGCTATGTTGTGGCGATAAAAATCTACTTTGCTCTGCTCTTTGTCACTTAAATTGTCCCTTAGTTTGAACTAAAATTTAAATATAGGCAGTCCCTGGGTTATGTATGAGATAGGGTCTGTAGTAGTGATGGGCGAATCTGTGGCGTTTCCCTTCGCCGAATAATTTGCGAATTTCCCGAAATGGTGAAAAATTCACAAAACGGCGTAGAAAAAAACAGCGGCAACTAGCGGGAATTCGCCGAGAATTAGTGCCTGGCGAATAAATTCGCCCATCACTAGTCTGTAGATTTGTTCTTAAGTTGAATTTGTATGTAAGTTGAAACATATACATTTACTTATTAAATGCAATTTAGATGTCTGTCTTAACACAGTATTTATTTTTACCTTTCTGTTCTCCGCAGTAGACAACACACACACCAGGGGGGATTGGGGCAGGTGGTTTACTAAAGCTAAATGCTAATAAAAGTCAAGCAAACCATAGTATGTTACTGTAATAGTCCCCATCTGTAAGTGTGAGTTGTATGTAAGTCTGGTGTATGTACTGTAACTCAAGGACTGTCTGTATATGACCTATATTAATTTAGAGGCCTATATTGTACCTGTATTGTTTGGGTCATATTATCAAATTTTCATTAAAGGGATGCTTCACCTTCAGGTTAACTTATCACTTGGTCTTATTTTTAATTTTTTATAATTTTTGAATGATTTGTATTTCTCTTTCAAATGGGGGGCTGGGTCACTGACCTCTCTTTTGTACTAGTGGCTGGTTGCTAGGTTAAATTGGGCCTTAGCAACCAAAAAGCTGGCGAAATTACAAACTGAAGAGCTGCTGAACAAAAAGGTAAGAAATTCAATAACCAATTACAACGGTCGCAGAATAGCACTCTCTACGTCAATACATGCAATTAATTTAAAGGTGAACAACCCCTTTAAGTCTCTAGCTCCAGTGAAAATCTGAAGTATGACCCTGAAATGAAGGCTTTTTATTCATGTCTATTTACTTAACTTTTATAAAGTGCTGGCATTTTTTAATTTTCTTATTCTTTTCTTAATTATCAGAATATTGCCGAAAGGTTCAGTCCAATTCCACTTGCAGCTAGTTTCTAAACACTTTATGCTCCTAGCATGTGAGTGTTTTAATAGAAAATAACGGGTCATTACTGAGCTAAAAGTATTTTCTTAGACCCCATTTTTATTACAGCTTAGAGCCTAAATTACCAGGTTCTTGTTAACACTTGGTTGACTGACATAGTCCCCAAAAGTGAATTTTACAGAATGATCTTTCATGAGTGCAGTATGTGAGATGGGGCATCAATAAACATTAAATACATATTAAGGGGTAGATTTATCAAATTATCAAATTTGAAAAACTTTGAATTGAAAAAGACCCATTGAAATTTTTTTGGCTGAATAGGTCAGTTTTCGATCGAATAGGTCCGTATTCGTTTTGAATTCAAATCGTACGAATCAAAGTAATAGCACAGTCCACCAATTGACTCCAAATAGGTTGTAGGAGGTTCCCCATAGGCTAAAACAGGAATTTGGCAGGTTGTAGATGGCGAATGGTTGAAATTTAAAAATTGTAATTTTCTAATTTTTTTCATAATCAAATCGAATTTGCACTATTCCCTAGTCGAAAGTACACAAAATTAGCTCGGAATTCTAATTTTCACTTAGACCTTCGATAAATCTGTCCCTAAATGATTATCTATAGTGATGATACAGTACATATTCACTGCCTATAGCAACACCAGTATAGACTTGTTTACTGGATAAAAAGTAGAAAGTTTCAAGTTTTTGTATTACCCACATATTTTATGATTACAAGCTAATTAAACAAAGTGGCTGCAAGAACAAAAATAAAAGATATTTAATCCCTAGCATCTACCTGCCCTCTTAAAACCACGATCCTCTTATAGCCAATCAGAAAAACCAGAATGCAACAGAAGGTACAGTACTGAACATATTGTCACGATAGGTGTAATGCTGTTCATTCACTTTTTATCAGGAATATGACTAATAATAGTCATGATTGCTCAAAGGATCTTTCAAACTGCCACAGGAAGGCTAAAATGTTAGAGGGTTTTAACAAACGATGAACATTGTAAATTTGTGTCTATCAAGAGTTCTATAACAGATAATGATAACACCCAACACAAATAATGATCTGTAAAAGTGATGCATATCTAGTATATTCCCTCACTGCAATAGCAACAATTCTAAAACTGATCCATCAGGGGCTAATTAGTGGACAGTTGAAATCAGGAAAAACAAAGAATGTAGTATAATATCAAAGTAAAATCATATTTCTCCTGCTTGAGATTCACCAAGAAAAACTAGAAGAATTTAGAGTATTGAATACAAGTTATTTACTCTCATCTACTCCAGATTCCTAAACTGAGAGTTTGTCCCACCCCCCTGCCTATGGCAACATATCTTTAATGTTTTCACTCTATGTTATCTGCTAATACAGTGTCGGCTGTTCTTACAGGAATTTTCTGCACCGTTTAGAATGTGTGGGAAAGAATAGATGGTGTGTACTTCACATTGCTTTATCCTGAGGATATTGCAAGTTACCGAACAGAGACTGGTGCTGAGGTCTCAATAAATGATCGAACTTAACTATTGAGAGAGATGAATACAAATGGGCATAAGAACTGAGAACTGCACCCACTGCTGGTAAAACACTAAATTGAATGATTAAATTGAATGATTAATCCCAAAGCTGTTTCTAGTGATCCAAAATAAGGGATGACCTCGGCACATAGTGGGCCCCACAGTCAGAGTAACAGTTGCATGTAGAAAGACTGGAAACAGTAGTCATGGAGGCATATAATAATTTATGTTTTTTATTTATTTTTGTTCAATAGATGTTTTCACAAAAGGACCTGGTACATAACATGCGAGTAGAAAACTGTAGAGGTGTGGGCAATAATTTAGGTGCGTGGGGTAAGCAGAGAGGATGATTTATTGAAACTATTTCAGCCATTTGCTCCATTTTGTTTGCAGCAGTGTTACATCTGAAGCATGCCATTTGTCTTAAATCACAGTTTGTTGCCTTACAAAAAGCCAAAGAAAGCTTTTCTTGCCATGAATGACAATGTTTTTTTTTCAGTGAAAGCAAATGTATCTTGTATAGCTATGCGTAACAATGCCACCATGCTGTGTTATAAGGAGTTCAGTTAATAAGAAAAAATACGTATGAAACAGAAGGTCCCTGCAGAACAATGCCAAGGATTTTATTTTCATTAAATATATTTTTTACCTTTGCATTTTAATCTAAAATGACCTCTAACACAGGCAGAGATTAGAACATTTACCGGATAAAAGTTTTGCACACAGTTAACTTTTGACTGAGATATATGAAAAAAGTGAAAATCCTAACATGGCCAAGTCAAAGCCCTGATCTCAATTCAATATGGATCCCGTGGCACTCTTTGAAAACGGAGGTGCACCAGCATCACTTGAATAACCTTAATAGCTATTAGCATATATGCATGGCCCAAAATTGCTTCCAAACATTGTGTATAGCTAGTACAGTTTGTACTTCTGCAAAACACTTTGAGAATTAGTGTTTTAAATGAAAATATCACAGGAAAATATGATGTCAAAGGGTCAAAGGGCTGAACACATGGACAAGGAACCGTATAGATACTGAAATATGGTTTGTAAATATTTTAAATATCAATAATGTTGATTTCTTTTTGAACAGATAGTGCCATGGTCAAACACAAATGCACAGGCAACAAGAACATGTATCCAATGAACTGAAGTGTGTTTAAAATGTTTAAACTGGCTGACCCTGGCTGACACTTTAAATATCTTCCCAATATGTATTTTTGTTGCTGATATCCTCAGAATTACAACAGCATCTTTATTATTTGCAAGAACCGCAGAAGGGTTTTGCAGAATGCTGGAATACGTTTCTCACGTTTTGCCAATTCTACAGATCAATGCTCTTCTAAATCCCTTTTTTCCATTTCCACAATTGCTGATTTGTGTGCTTGTTACTAGGACTTATATGATAGGAAAAAACTCTTGTTCATTCCCCATGCTGTCAATTTTACTGATGATACATGCTCCAAAACTCTGGGTTCTGTGTATTATTTATTGTACAGGTATGAGACCTGTTGTCCAGAATGATCGGCACCTGGGATTTTTCAGATTAATGGATCTTTCCGTAATTTGGATCTACCTACTTTAAGTCTACTAGAAAATCATATGAACATTAAAGAAACCCAATAGGCTGGTTTTGCTTCCAATAAGGATGAATTATATCTTAGTTGGGATCAAGTACAAGCTACTGTTTTATTATTACAGAGAAAAAGGAAATCATTTTTAAAAACTTGGATTATCTGAATAAAATGGAGTCTATGGGAGATGGCCTTTCCATAATTCTGGATAACGGGTTTCCGGATGAAGGATCTCATACCTGTATACCCATAGCAATTTGCTAGCATTTCTCACTGCAATTATTAAGTTGTATTAAAGGAAAGCAAAAGGGTAAATCACAGGACTGAGCCAGTTTGTTAGGCACCCTTCAGTTATAATAGCTTATGAGTTGGAGATCCTTTTCACTGAACATTGCACCGGGTTATAATTCTGGTATGCAGCATGCCGCCATCTTCTTTGCATACAGAGGATATTTGTTGTGGCCCTGGACTATGCCCATATGCAGTAGAGAAACCATTTTGGTTTTTACACCTAACTTCTGTTTTTACTCTGCTGTATATGTGCACATACCAGGTTGTCCATTAAGGATCCCAAAAGAAAAGGTGCATTGCACTCTAAAATAGTACCAGGTGGAATGTCTAATAAATCTAAACACACCAGTGCTAAACCCTTACATTCTGCCATACAGCCAATCTGCTACCAGTAATATTGAGCAGAGCAAATATTCACTTATCCCCAAATGTTACCCTAACTGGTCTGCCCCATACACTGATGTAGACAGCAGCTGGGGTAGGAAGATACAGCTCCGTAGTTTGGAAGGCTGTGCCCTAAAGGGAAACACTACCAACTACCAACTGGCTGTTTTTCTTTGCATCTCTATGAGCAGGTAAACAAGCGTAAAATAATTTCCATCTGATCGTGTTCAGTCGATCAGTCTAACCTCATCACCCCCTTTAAGTATAAAAAAAATTGAAAAGATTAAAAAAAAAATGCTGCAAGAAGTTTGGAAATATGTATTTTAAATTGAAGTGATTTTTATTTTACCAAGTTAGAATGTCATTAAGAACATGCCCTGAAAGAAAAATGTCAGTAATAAGAACAGAAATTCTGCCAGCATATTGGTTGTAAACAATAAGTACATATTTGTGTTAACTAAAGTTATTTAGGAAAACATGAAATGCAAAGCAAATTGTAAAACACAGCCAACAAGTGCTACAAACATGGGTCTATTAATGGTACCCATGGAAACATAGATTCTAATTTAATGCAGGGAAAATTAGAATAAATTCATATACACTGTCAATGAAAATGTGTTTGGTTTGTCTGAAATCATTTTCTTAACCATTATTTTCCAAACAGGGTCTCCTAAAAATCAACTTTATGTGATATAATTTAATCATGTAATTGTTGTTACTCTTAACCTATAAAACACAATTTTTTTTTATCAATGTATCATAAGCCAGTCCCTTCTCTATAACAAATCTATTACCAGCTACTTCAAAACAGAGAACTCAAAAGCACAACACTAATGCAGCATCTATCCATCCCCATTGTTAATGGCAAGCATAGCCAGTCTGACAACCAAGTTTGCTTCATTACATTGCAGAGTGACATTATTGACACATACGTTTCCTCTGACAAAGATTGGCTTGACTGCCTGAAACATTACTCCACCACTGCACTCTCTGTTGCCAAATAAAGACTGGGTAAAGCCCTTTTTCACACGGCTTCTGATTTGCTAATTGCGTGCCCATTGTAAAACCAATCCAGGTGTCCAGGGAACACAGCACCACCACTTAGCTACTTCTACATATTGTGTGCAGAAAACCCTTACAAACATTTGACCCTTTCCTCTGGCTATAAAATTTACCGTGGTTATACTCAAGTACTTGTCTATCAATTGCCAAATAATTTTACATTCTTTGTATTGGAATCCCATCTACTTTCTGGAAGTGGAAATTTCAGAGGAATTCCAGTGGACGTGTTCTAGATCAGGTGTTTGTTTACTAATTACTGTTGATCTTTATAGATCAATGTGAATTGATTGTTCCATAATAATCTACCATAAATGAGCTTAGGTGAAAGAGCTTAGATTGTTTGGTGAATCCAGAAATAAGATAAGAATTTTTAGCCAAAATCTAAACAATGACTGGAACTGCTTTACCTGATGTCAAATAAAGGACTACCAGTGACTGTTTTATTAGAATTCTGTATTGGTCTTGTCTCCAGAACAAAATACAAGAAAGCAAGACAAATTCAACGACCAAAAATCTGGTGAAGAAGTTGTACTGCAACTAATTTGTTTTGCCTATTTTCAATCATTTTTACATGCTGACTAGTGATGAGCTTATTTTTTCGAAACTACAACATTTTTTGTACGCACAATTTTTTCTCACTCCAAATGCATTTAAGTCAATGTGCATTTTTTCTTATGACGACTTATTTGTCTCAGCGACAATTTTGTCTTGCCGTTTTTTTTGTCCAAAATCATTAAAGTCAATGGACATTTTTTTCTTATGGTGACTTTTTAGTCTCTGCGACAATTTTGTTTGCCGCAGTTTCGCCATAGAATTTGCATGTGGCGAAGTGCGTAATTTCGCCACAAATCCATGCCTGGCAAATAAATTTGATCATCACTAGTGCTGCCTTTTAAATGGCAGAACTATTATTGCAACCTGCTCAAATAGTTGTGTAATACAAGTAATACACTGCATGTCAGAGACACGTGGGAATTAATAAAGATCTCAAACTTGGCAGAAAAGAATTGTAACTAGGCAGCAAGTAGAGTAACATGTATCTAGACCAGAGCTATCCAACTGTGTAATTATGGAGGACCATATGTTTTATCACATGCACTTGGTGACAGACATGAGTGGCAGAGATAAAACTGTGTTCAATGTTGATCATATTTCCAATTTCAACTTCTCAAAATTCAGTATCTTGCTTTAGAGATATCAAGCTCAGCTCACGTTAATCAGATATATTGGTGAGAAGGGACGACTATATTGGTAACACAATGGTCTGAAACACTGGGCTCTGGTTGAATCCCGGTGTCATTTCTTTGTGATCTTGTGCAGGTCACTTAGTCTTCTCAGGAGAGTAGATTATAAACTTGGCAGGACACATTGCTCTTATCTAAATCTCCATATAATTCCTTTTCGATTTCCAGCAGTCCCAAGAAGACAGCGTACCTTTTCTTTTTATTAAGGTGCTAAGTTTTATCATTTTTGCATATCTTTTTCTCTTCTCTCACACTGAAAAATGAAATGAGTCAGAAGAGAGATATTTTAACCACCGTTCATTTGATTTCCTGCCGGAATTCGTGATTATATAGAAATATGAGATTTATCAGACAAAGACGTGGTATTACAGCTGCAGGAAATGTAATTTTATGATATAGACTTTAATCTTGATCCGATGACTCAACAATGGTACACAACACAAAGGCTCTGCTGAATTACAAAGTAAACTTGTAACAGCAGATAATAATGCATGATTAAATGGCAAATGATAAAATGAATGTAAAAAATGGGAAATACGATGATTGTTTAGAGAACACTATCAGATAATGACATGCAATGCATTTCTTACTGGTTAAAATATAAAATATATAACTATGCATGTACGCAATTTACTATCAATGCAGATTATCTGGCGCTGAACCACACAACCATGCAGGAATATTTATTCAATGTAAAAAATAGTATTCCCTTATGGAACTAGTCAAACATACATTTAATACTAGTATTTGTTTGCTACAGGCTTATATCTTTATGCAAAGATTGCTAGTTGCAGATTGGATTGTTTCAGGCATAAATCTTGTGGAAAAAAAAATTAAGACTTTTTTTACCTAAAATTCTAATATTTTTCCAGGCCTTATAGTGTGATTGTGACAGTCGGATGCAAAGTTGGGTAAAACCACATTACTTGTGCAAGCAATGCTCCCACTAAGCTGTGCAAATGTTGAGACCAGTGCCCAACAAAATCTTAACTAAAAATATATCAATAATCATCCTGAACTGTTAGAGCAAACAACAATATAAATCAGTATAGTAAGCCCCTCACCTCAACAAGAGTTCACCCCTCCCTGAGTGAGAAGAAAAGAGTTTCAAATATAACTTTAACATATGAAAAATATAGCTCTTCCTTGCTTCTATGACATAAAGGCTGAGTGACATTAGGGTGGGAACTATCGCAAAAATGACAATTTAATATAAGCTTCATCATACTGAATTAAGAAACTTTTTAAATACAATCAATTAAATATTCTGCATCATTTCTGAAATAATCAAGTTTATCTTCACTGTTCCTCTCTCAGCATCTGTTTCTCCTTATTCTGTCTTCTTGCAGGAGTTGGGTGTCAGATATTCATTGACAGTTAGATCCATTATATATTATAGGGGGCTCCCTTTCCTGGCAGATGTATAAGAGTTCACTCAAATAAATGATTCCAATGCAAATATAATCTAACAAAATAACTGCCTTTTGCACAAATCCTGCATGTAGAGAGACAGTATTTCTGGTGATTTTAATAGAGTGAGCTCTAATACATCTTCTAGGCAAAATGAGCCCCCTATAAGATACAGTATATTGGCTCATTCATCTTTCACCCAACTCCTGAATGAAGACTGAATGAGGAGAAAAAGATGCTGAGAGAGGAACAGTGAAGATAAACTCTCATTATTTTCAGAAATGGTATTCTTATTTCTTAATTTTGTAATAGTTCCCCTTTAATACTATCCATACTAAATGACAGCATTCTTTAATTCCTTCTTCTAACTGAAGTCTGGATCCAACATATGGAATTCACATAGTTACATGCTGTAACTATATACATATTGCATAGATTTTGCATTTTTGCGTGTGCGTGTTTTTGTGTACAGAAAGCTCTGCATTATGGGAAAGCCGTCTCCCATAGACTCCATTATAATCAGTTTCTACAATACTGGAACAGTCACTTGAACTTCATTCCAAATTAAGGTATAAGTAATCCATATTGATGGCAAATTGGGTTAATTAACATTTAAATGTTTTTATTAGCAGACGTATGGTATGGTGATCCAAGTTGTGAAAAGAAAGGTATTGTGGATACGCTTCTTAAAATAAGATTCTTTATGACTATACCCCTTTAGTGCTATTAATGGGATTTAGTAGTATTTTTGTCTATACAAAAGTAAATTGGGTTTGAATCAGATTTGTATCAAATGAGCCTGGAAACTTTGCAATGATTTGTATATCATTTGTTTATGTCAGTGTGAAAATAAATGAAAATTGCCTTTAAAGTGAGTGGTGTAAAGAAAATGGAAAGCAGAAGTATAGCTGTGAGAGGGAGGCAGATTTATACTCACAGGATGGAAAGTGCATGTAGTAGATATTTTAATTTCCTAGTGGAGGCCCAAAGAGGTAATTTTATGCTCCTGATCAGAGGACATGAATGGTAGCTTGTGTCACACAAATAAACATGATCTGTACCAGCCTCTCTATCTGTCTAGATAGAGAGAAAGATTATATATCATGATAGTCCATATTGTCAAGAAAAGAGCAAGCCTTGTGTTAGCATCAACAGGATATAGCGGTGTCCTGTTCCAGAATTCTGGTCCTGGAATACTGCCAAGGCCCTCATTACATATGTACAGCAGTGATTCATACAGGCAAGTATTACTACAAGATCGACTGGGGATTCCCTCTTTATGGATGAGAACATCTCAGTCTTATTTTACAGCTGCGTAGGATAATTAGAAACAGGGAAACAGGTTTATTATCCATAATCTCCACATGTGCACATAAGCATTACCTTATTCTTAACCTTATGCAAAGTTGTAAAGGCTGACTGTATAATCCCAGGATGAGATACTTTAATTTATCCCACACCCGCTCCCATATTTATTGCTTTGCTCTGCAGCAAAATCCACACACATTTTAAAAAAACATGACAAAGAGATCAATGAATAACTGCTGCAGAATTAATCAAACATAACGTTTCTGAAGTCAATATTTAACAAATAAATTGATGATGTGATTTTACAGAGTGACACATTTCTGACCTAATTCTGTGCTCTGTGTTGTCTCCAGTTACACTGGTTTGCTTCCAGCAGGATTTGTAGACAGCTTACTGGTTTCTATTTACCCAACAACAGGTGCATATGCTGCGGTCAGAGCTCTTCAGAAAGCACCATGTTCTATCCCTAAGCTCCTAAAGGCATCAGTAAGAAATTCGTTACAGAAGTACAGTAGCCACCCACACAACTGAGCACTGACTTTGTTCTTTACCTTCAAAGGACAAGCTTCTTGCCTCTGGATCAAATGCTTTAAACAATACTCAGACACTCATCTTCAAAGTGATTTTCTATCTGTCGCTCTTTAATTTAATTAGCTAAAACACAATTTTACACACTGTTTACCACGTTGAAAGTAATCCCCAGAAACATATTAAAGAAATTAATTTCATTTCTTAAAGGGATTCTGTCTTGATTTTTACGATGTAGTTTTTATTTCTAAATTACACTTTTTACACTGCAAATAATTCACTCTACAATATAAAATTGAATTCCTGAACCAGCAAGTGTATTTTTTTTATTTATAATATTGGTGTGTAGTCAGCCATCTCAGGTCATATTGCCTGGTCATGTGCTTTCAGAAAAAGCCAGCACTTTAGGATGGCAGGCTGTTGTTTCTCCTACTCAATGTAACTGAATGTGTCGCAGTGGGACCTGGATTTTACTATTGAGTGTTGTTCTTAGATCTACCAGGAGCTGTTATCTTGTGTAAGGAAGCTGCTACCTGGTTACCTTCCCATTGTTCTGTTGTTAGGCTGCTGAGGGGGAGGGCTGATCTCACTCCAACTTGCAGTGCAGCAGTAAAGAGTGACTGAAGTTTATCAGAGCACAAGTCACGTGACTGGGGGCAGCTGGGAAACTGACAATATGTCTAGCCCCATGGCAGATTTCAAAATTAAATATAAAAAAATCTGTTTGCTCTTCTGAAAAACAGATTTCAGTGCAGGATTCTCCTGGAGCAGTTCTATTAACGATGTGTTTTGAAAAAAAAAACATTTTTTTCCAATGACAGTACTTTAAAGCAGTTTCTTTCTGCATCCCCCATCCCCTTCCGCACATTGTACCTGACAGGCGCTCCTCTGCTTTGAGCTGGCTTCAGTAAAACTGTCACTGTGCTGTCAGTCTGATTCAAAGGTGTTTCAAGTTCATACGCTGGCATGGAAGGTGCTGGGGAAAAACAAATAAGAATAAACACATTGATTTTGGAGCTTATATTAGCTAAACCTACAGGTATATAGTAGGAGCCTTTCATAAAGCCAGAATGAAAGTGAGGTTTCTGGATCAGCCACAATAGTTACCACTGCATTATACACCTCTAAAAATAGGTGCTGCTTTTTGTGCTATTATACAAAAAAATTCCCACAAAGTATTGTTAGCACCACCCAGGCATTCCACTCTTTGTTGGATACATTCCCAGGCTCTGCATTTTAGTCTGCCACCATCAGTACTTTGCACTGTAGGATGCCAGCCTATGCAGCAAGGTGGACCTGACAGGGAACCACAGTTAATCTTTTTCTGTGTCAAGGCAGAACTGTGATTGGCTACCTACATCGTACTGGGCAAGGGCTGTTAGGACACGTGAACCACTCAATTGTAACACAACATCAACCAGAGAGGATCTATGGCAATGATCCCCAACCAGTAGCTTGCGAGCAACATGTTGCTCACCAACCCCTTGGATGTTGCTCCCAGTGGCCTCAAAGCAGGTGCTTATTTTTGAATTCCAGGCTTGGAGGCAAGTTTGGTTGCATAAAAACCAGGTGTACTGCCAAACAGAGCCTCCTGTATGATGCCAGTCCACATAGGCGCTACCAAATAGCTAATCACAGCCCTTATTTGGCATCAACATGGACACTTTCATGCTTGTGTTGCTCTCCAACTCTTTTTTTACATTTAAGTGTGGCTCACGAATAAAAAAAGTTTGGGAACCCCTGATCTATTGGGTGCTCTAATAAAGGTGAATTTTTTTAAGGAAAGCTTCCTTGTACCATTATTCATCATTGTGCCAATAGATAAGAGATATTTACAGAAATGCTATACAGGTATGGAACCTATTATCCAGAATACTCAGGACCTGGATTTTCCAGATAATGGATCTTTCTGTTATTTGCATATCCATACCCTAAATCTTCTAAGAAATCATTTAAACATTAATTAAACTCAATATGATGATTAATTATATCTTAGTTTGGATCAAGTCCAAGGTATTGTTTTATCATTACAGAGAAAAAGGAAATAATTTGTAGAAATTGGGATTTATAATTTAGAGCTTTTTGGATAACGAGAGTCTGGATCCCCTTTAATCATGACCTTCGATATTCTAAAAGGAATTACTTTAGGAGTCAAATGGCACAACAGGAGAGCTTGGGAATGTGGGAAAGTTAACAATATTCAATAATATTGATTATTGAACGATATTTCCACGAACTGTACAAAAATATGGTCTAAATGCACCATGAACATGTACCACGAGGCATGGTTTAAGGGCAAGTTACATTTTATATAGTGTACTATGACTTTAAGTGGTTGGGAGTTCAAATAGTGAATGGGGTTGTGACATAAGGAAAGGTTACGGTAGGAAAAAAATACAATGTCTCATATGCAATTACATAGAACTATATAAATTAAGTCTGCACTTATCAATTCTGTATACATGCAGAACCAATGATATTTTAATTAAATGAATTGTAAACCCTCTAAACAAATTATAGTACCATTGCTCTTCTAAAAACATTTGCAATTTGCTATAATAGGATAAACATTACCATTTGTAATACTGCAAATATAAAGAATTTGAAACACTGCCTCCTGCTGTTCATTTCTGCTGATCAGAAACAGTCAGCAGAAAACTAAGTTAGTGAGAAAAGGAAAGTCTTGTGATGCTGCTTTGCTCAGAAAATCATTTTAGTGATCAGAGAAGAGTCATCTGATGTTTCTCTGGTCAATTCTAAGCACAACAACATCAATTTCCTCATCTCATTAACTTAATTTTCTGTCAACTGTGTTTAGTCAGCTGAAATCAACAGCAAGTTTCAGGTTCACAATATTAGAATCTTATACATTGCTAATATCTTGAAAACTATGAGAAATTCATTAAGGTAAAGTGTGAAAGCACACAGAAGAGCACTCAGAGCAATTTTGCATTCATTTTTTTTAAAGGGTTTAAATTTCCTTTAAAGATAACTCACAAGGATTGTTATATTTAATTTATTATGGGCTGAAGCTCTGTGCTTTGCTTGCAAGCTGTTATTGATCAAACAGTTTAACGTCAAACAGATCTTCGGCTGAGGTGTAAACGTTAAAGAAATGGAACATACTGCATATTGTATGCATAATTACGTCTGTAAACTCGTTGGGCCACAATTACTTTCTTATGCATTTACTTAACAACAATAATAGAAGACCAAAATCACCATGTTGTAAAAAATATGTTAAAATGCTCACAGGCACAAACAACAGCTGCTGTACTGGCAAACAAAAATATGCAGCTCCTGGTGTCTGTCAAAAGGACACAAATTCTTCTTGTCT
The DNA here is from genome assembly GCF_017654675.1 of Xenopus laevis. Lineage (NCBI taxonomy): Eukaryota > Metazoa > Chordata > Amphibia > Anura > Pipidae > Xenopus > Xenopus laevis. The sequence goes on along the minus strand of NC_054382.1, from coordinate 90,257,569 downwards.
TTGTCTTCTAACAGAAATTATTTTCTCCTCAGCTTCTATAATATTTTACTCCTACCCAAGGTGTATAATATGAAATCTCTAGGGGCATTACAGTTGAGCAATACAATACAACTGCAAACTGGTATAGCCTGTACTGATCATAATTCTTCAGGAAATGTAGTGGGCCATTAAAATAATAAGACACAACCAATGTAATGTAAAAAGGGTTATAATCTCCAGAGCAGGGTCATCATAAAAACTGAAAAAAATCTGCTTCCAGAAAAATTTGTGAAACTCAAATTACCGGCCAGGTAAATTTTGACGCCGGCATTAAAGTCAACGGGTGTCTGAATAGGGTTGACGCGCAGTGGTTTTGACGTGATCGACTTTTCCGATGTGCATTCAAAATTTTTTGACGCTGGCGAAAGTTTTGCAAATTTATTCACTGGTGGCGAAATGCAGAAATGTATTCGCCCGTCACTGTAGGTTAGTTCTATAAAATGACAACTTGCAAGATTCAATTCATGTGTGCTTCAAGAGCGGAATAGGCTCTTTGTAGCCCCAGGTGAAAGCTGTACCCCCTGCCAGGGCAAAACTACATGGACCAATGAAAACAGCAGCACTCTGGTATTATTGAAAAAGTGAAGTGCCTTAGGCAACGTTTTGGGCTACTCTGTCAAGTCTTTGTCTTCCCTAGGGCACTTTAAGTAAAGTTCTTCACTTTTTCAACAATACCAGAGTGCTGCTATTTTCATTGATCCACAACTTGCAAGATTATCCCCAAAATACAGCCCCATACTGAATATAATACCTGAAATCCTGGTTGTAAATTGACTAGTAATTGCAGGACCAAAGCCTTTGGCAGTGCTAGCCTTTATTGTGAAGGAATATGTTGTGCCAGGGTACAAGCCAAAGAAAAGGTAGTGCGTTTCATTTCCTCGCTTTAAATCCTGGCCACTTTGATTGGATAAATCTATGTCTGGGTCAAACGAGCTGACAGCCTTGTAGGTGATCTGAAAAAAACAAAAAAACGCAACAAGTGATGATAAAACATCTGCAGAGCCCTGTGAAATTGTATCTTTATCCAGTAAATCCTTCTGATGTATGCACTGTATGCAGATATGTTATGATAAGGTATCATATTTCCCTACACTCTTTAAAACCTGAATCCAATGAAGTGGTAGAGAAACACAATCAAAACAGTTATTGATGTTTTAGATACAGGATGTTTGCATTCATACATTATACAGTGTACATAAAGCCTACAGAAATATTCTGGTGTGACCTAATCAACCAAGTACCAGATTAAGCTCAAATACAGTAAATGTAGTCTCTTTTTAAGATAAAAGAACAGTTTTAGTTCATGAATTGCGTATATATCAACAACAGAATCTAAACCAGTGTCTCTCATATTGTGGGTCTGCTTCCTTGGGTGAGGCTGTAGCAGTGGTGGGGGGCAATTTAGAAGTTTAATGACAGGGAGATTAGAGGTAAAAAACTTGGCTCTAATAGACCATCTCCATCTTGTGGCTTAATAACTTATACTCCAATGTTTCCTGTATTCTTAGTTTTTGTTATGAACTGTGTGGGACCCTGAACAAAGTTTGGACTTCCAATTGTGGTTTGAGCTGAAAAATTCACTTTTAAAAGAACTACTGAGATAGTTTGATATGGGGCATACATAATAAATGGTCATATGTAGAGGTCCTAGACTTCCCTGTACCTACTGTACGCAAAATAACTTAGCTTTTTGCTGTGAATGTGGGGGAAAAAATCTCTGCAACTGGTGAAGTGGCAAAGATATCCCAGTATAATGGAGAATGTAAAATACAGTTGCATTGGGGAATATAGGTGTTGTAGCAGTTATACTGTAGATGGACAGAGCCGCTGAAGCTGCATGTGCAGAACACTTAAAACCACAGTTTTGTGGGCTTTATGGCACATTCAATTACTCTCTAGCATGATGTACATTACAATCTACAATATGTGTCCTTTTTGACATGTGAGTGATAGAAATTCTTTGAAATTCTCTACAAAGATTGATATTTGTAGAGAGCAGATGGGTAACTATTTTAACTTAGGCAAGAAAGTAAGCACACAGCTTTCACTCTGGTGATTTGTATCCTATGGATCCTATATGGCACCAAAAGAAATATTTCCTGGTGAAAGTGGCAGAAGATGTGCAAATAAAAATGAGCTCTAGCTGAGGATATAAAGAATTACTGTACAGTCATTTGAAAACAAACCAAGAAAACATGGAGCTCATTCAAGAAATTGTATTTGATAATCATTTCACTACTTTTGAAACAATCAATGCTGAATAAATGGTGGTTATAATTTTCATCTAAGGAATCACATTTTGTTTATCTCTCACAAGACAAAGCAAAATGGAATTGGAACCTTGCTTTTCAGAAATCCGTGTTCCAAATGCGCATCAGTAACCAATTATTTTGGATATTGCGCAAGAATTATGCTAATTGCAAACAAGTTAAATTCTCAGCATACTCTTGATGAAATTTCAAATATAAAAGAAAAACTACGACAACACTTGGCTGTAATGTTCTAAGCTGGAGGAAATGTCAACCCCCCTAAAAAATAATATAAAAATGCTCTTCGTTCCATTTTTTAATATACTCACAGTTTTTAAATGACTAATATAATACATTTTAAACAGCCCCATCTGACAGTCATTCCAGCCAACATGGCAGCTAAAACAATTTCCAAGAAAAGAAACTGCTAGGGATTTTGTTTTTGTTTGTAGAATTGGCTAGAGAATTGGCAGATAACTATTTTTGCACACTATCTAAGCAAAACAGCCTTACAAAATGTTTAATTTCTTAAAAAAAAAAAAAAATCAATTGTCAGCAATTTTCATGTATTTTTCAAATAAACAAAATAAAGCTTTTAGAAATAAAGCATTTTATTTCCTGTGAGTAAATTTTTGGCCAACAGAATAGAGATGGGATGTTCTCAACCTATAACTTCTAGTAATCTCCAGTGTAGCCTTCACATGTCAGTGGATGCCAAAAGTTGCTAGAGCTGAGCAAAAGCTCTAGTACTACAGTTTGGTAGTCTAGATACAGTTAGAATATTCTTATCTTAAGAAAAGCAAATACTTTTTGGCAGGGTTTCTCAAAAGCCTGACTGACAAGGTCAATAATACATTTAAATTTTCCTGGGCAAGGATGATAGTTATACTATTTTACACACATACGTACAAAACACATCCAATGTCTATTTCCATCAACCCATTCTATTCAAAGGACAGTTTATTTCTTAGTGCATTTAATTCCCAAATTGCACTCATTAAGGGCAAAGACATTAGCATTCATATATGATTGACAGCTTACTTATTGATGAGTTCTGCCAGAGAAAGCATATAAAAAGAATGATTTTGTGAATTACAGTGTGGTAGAACAGGGAAACAAGTGCCCTTTTCGATAGATCGGATGAGGGGGCTCCATCATGATTACTGCATGACAGCTGAACAGGTTCAATTCATTGCCAGGCTGCATATGATTTACTCAGGTGAGAGTAGAAAAGAATTTTAGAAGGAGTATATAATTTGCTCGCATTTGCATTAAAATAAATGCTAGCTCACTTTTTTAAATTGCACCTGCTTGTTGTGATTTTAATGGATTTTCCAATTAGAAATACCGAGGAGAGCAAGGAGAATGACAATAATGTTATTTCTCCTTCTTTTTTCCTTTAACAACCCACTCCAGTCAAACCTCCTCACTTGTCCATTTAAAAGGTGCTGCAAAAGACTGCTGCACGATGAAAAGAACTGACACAGATGTTGCATTTGTGGAAGGCAACAAAGAGAAATTTGTATTGAATTTTTTGTTTTATTCATAAACCTGTCTTCAAGTACAACTATTACATTTACATTCAATTTAATCTCTCTCTAACTTTTCTTGCTTTAAAACTGCAAAGGCCTCTTTCCTTATTTAGCTTCCTCTTAGAATGTTAAATTGTGGTAAACAGATTTTACATGAGAACCAGACTCTACTTTTTTAAAGGGATAAGTGTAATATTTTGCTGAGAAAAAAAGTCCATGGACTTTAATGAATAGTATATGTCATTATCACTTTAGAAGGGGATATAACATAACATTGCATTATGCTTCACTAACAATATGGAATGCCAGAAACAGGGGAACCAATGGGCTCATTGGAAACACCCATAATAACCAGGTAGAAATTGAGGTAACTGACTTAAGGAACACAGACTCATGTAAGGAATATGCTCCTACATTAATCCCAGCACTATTACAAAAATAAATAAATAAGTACAAAATCTGAGTAGTTAAGTGCTTACATCCTTTAACATTTAGCACTCCAGTTCCAGTATACAGAAGTGCAAGGAACTTTGAACTAAAATATTTCCAGTGGCATAACTATAGAGGAAGCAGCAGGGCCGCTTTAATAATGCAAGTAAGGGGCGTCTGCCCAGGGCCCACTGCGCCGAAAAATAGAGGGGGCGGGGCCAGGCACAGGGAGGGAGACGGAGGGAGGGAGGGGACGCACACGGAAGGAGGTGACACTTGCAGGGAAGAAGACGGAAGGTTGGGACAAAGGGAGGGACAGAGACGGAAGGAGGGGACACAGGGAGGGAGGGAGGAAGATGGAGGGAGGGCATGCACACAGGGAGCGAGGCGACACACGCAGGGAGGAAGACGGAAGGAGGGGACACAGGGAAGGAGGAAGATGGAGGGAGGGGACGCACACAGGGAGGAAGATGGCGGGATCGGTATCAAAAATGTTCTAGTTTACTAGTTGACTCTTTGCCCAGGGCCCACCAAGGCCTTAAAACAGCCCTGGGAAGCAGACCCCACGGTCACTGGGGGGGGGGCAGGAATGTGGGGTCAGCTTCCTCTATAGTATTAAAATCCCCCATACCCGTTATTCTTCTTCTTTAAATTGACACATGCACGATTTTTTTGGTGGTGGTTGGCGATGTGTTTATTTCCCCAAGTAATTTCACAGGATCAGGAATGTGTATCAATTGACTTCTTATTGCTAGTGATAAGAAACTGAGTTTTCTGGTGACAGTTGCTTTCGGCTACCACAATTCCAATAACCTTGATAGGAACAACCAGCCATAATTATGGTGGACAATTTGATAGTTGGCATCATAAACCATTAGCTGCCCTTTAAATGCAAAAAAGGATTTGTGCACATATGTAAATGTAGCCAGTGAAAAATAAGAGAGGTGAGCCCCAGGCATAACTCATGGGTTCACAAGGTACACTATGGGTACAAACCTTGACCCTTGTGTCTGACAAAAATAAGGAATCATCAACAACAAATCATATTTCACTCAAAACAGGTCAGAGATTGAATGAATATTCTTTTACCTCATATGAAGTAATTATGCCATATGTTTGAGCAGGCTCTCTCCACTGCAAGTAGACCTTCTCTTCAAAAGTGCTGCTTTGAATTGACTCCAGAGGCACTGCACCTGGAACTAGGAGACAAAGCAGAACACTAGTCAGAAGTATAAAAGTGAGATGCTAGGTGCAGCAATGTTTTAACCAACACCTATGAATATTACCACCACTTCTTGTGCAATATCATATTGATAATGTTAAAAATTTTCTTTATAAACAAATACTTAAATCTGCATGAACTAGTAAATGACATTTTGATTAATGGGAACTTACTGTATGTGGCTGTAGTAGTAAATGTTAGCAGTAGCCAAGTCAAGTCATCATGAAGATACAGTGGCTACTTCATGTTGTACATGGTAATAGGAGCATTTCAACTAAAAACATCTGTTCTTGGGCATTTTTATGTAGATTTATTGGTAGATTTAAGAACCTACTGTATGCCAAAAGCCCTAAGGCACTAAAGAGCTTGTCCCCTGAAGATACTACTATTTTATCTTATATAAAAACCAACTATAATGTGCCTTAGAAGGTCAAAGAAGATCTAAAATTACCTGTGAGTATTGTTACAATTAGAAGATGCCTATGTGAAGCCAAGCTATCGGCAAGAAGTCCCATTGTTGAAAGACTTATTGAAGAAGTAGCAATTTGCCAAAGGGCACATTGACTGGTCTAAAGAAAAATCGTACAACATTTTGTGGACTGATGAAAGCAAGATTGTTATTTTTGGGTCTAGGGGCTGCAGACAGTTTGTCAGATGATCCCAAACACTGAATTCAAACCACAGTACAGTATGAACACATGAAGCATGGTGACACAAGTATCATCATATGGGGATGTTTCTCATACTTTGGTGTTGGGCCTATGTATCACATCCCAGGGATCATGGATCAGTTTTAAAGGAATTGTTCAGTGTAAAAACAAAAACTGGGTAAATAGATAGGCTGTGCAAAATAAAAAATGTTTCTCATATAGTTAGTTAGGCAAAAATGTAATGTATAAAGGCTGGAGTGATTTGATTTATAACATGTCAGTCTGAACACTACTTCCTGCTTTTCAGCTCTCTTGGTTTACACTGACTGGTTACCCTGGCTACCAGGCAGTAACCAATCAGAGACTTGAGGGGGGGCCACGTGGGTCATATCTGTTGCTTTTGAATCTGAGCTGAATGCTGAGGATCAATTACAAACTCACTGAACAGAAATGTACCATGTGGCCCCCCTTAAAGTCGCTGACTAACTCAGAGTTATAGAGCTGAAAAGCAGGAAGTTGGATTCTGGCTGTTTTATTAGACATCTGTTCACTCCAGCCTTTATACATTACATTTTTGGCTAACTAACTATATTAGAAACATGTTTTATTTTGCACAGCCTATTTATTTACCCAGTTTTTATTTTTACACCAAACTATTCCTTTAATACATCAAAATATTTGTAGAGGTCATGTTGGTCAACTCTATGCAACACAGATGTGCAGCAGTTCTCAGAAACACTGCTTATACAGCTAAATATTAGTTCAGTGATTCAAAGGAAATACAAGCTGTTATAAGGATTTTGAGCTTTATTCACTTTTTTAATCACACTGCTATATATATATATATATATATATATATATATATATATATATATATATATATATATATATATATATATATATATATATATATATATATATATATATATATATATATATAGCAGTATGATTAAAAAGTCAATATATATATCAGACGTGAGCTCAAGGGTCCTTCTAATAGACTCAGGCACTGGGTGTTTTATAGAGCATCTGTTATTTCAACATTTCAAATCTAGTAGCTGCTTTCACATAAACTCATTAGAATCGGTACTTTAGTTGTTGAGATGGCAAAGCTTCCAGTTGCTCTATAAAGTTTTTTCTGTGTTGCATAAGCTATGTTAGCAAAATGATTCTGGCACTGAAGCACAAAATTATTTTATGTGACTAGCAGCTCTGCGCAGAAAGAATAATTTACTCGGCTGTTGGTGGGGTGCGGAGAGTTGTAGTTAAACAACAGCTGGAGGTTGAATATCCCTGCTGTCGACCTACAATCTGCTATACAACATCTTCTTGCTTCCCACAGAATTGCTATCTCCATACTATCATAACAATATAGTATATTCCTATTAACCAGCTGTTAAGACACCACGGCACTCTGAAATGTATGGGAATACACAATGTGACGTAGGAGCAACTAGCACAAAAAGGGAAGCACCACACTTGTTAGATGGGTTTACACTGGGGTTTATAATGGATATAAAAGAGGGAAATCAGGAACACTACATTAGCATGTGAGATCCCCAAGTCTCAGTAACACTCGCTGGCAAGAAACACAGAGCTTCCCCTGACACAGATTTACAACCCCAGCCCATCCCCAGGACAATATATTCCTCTGATACTTCCTCTCGGGCTGGACATGGCAACCACTGGGTTGGCGGTAAGCTATTGCACGGTCTGGATAACCTGCTGGCAGATATCTGGTTCTGGTGAAGAGATAGCAGCAATAGGTCAGGGAGTAGGAAGCCTTCATGTGGGCCCTTGCTGGGAAGGGTGGAGATTCAAAGCTCATGCTAAATGTAAATGGGCTAGGATCCACAATGAAAACAGGCCCGGGGTGTAGCTGCATGGACAGGTGCTGAGAGGGGTAGGATTAGGTATAGGATTTGACCGTGGAGGCTGGGGGCAGTCCATACCACGGGAGCTGACCTGTCCTAAGGCCTGGGTCAGGTAGCAAGCCTGAGTGTGGTTTTCCACATACTCATCAGCTAGCTGTGTAGCCTCTTCTAGGGTGCCTGACTTGCGTGCAGTCACTAACCCACTCCCTCACCTCAGTAGGGGTAGGGAGATCCAAGCTGCTGGAGGGAAACTTCCTGCTGCAGATAGAGTCCAAGAAAACACAGAGTAGGATGTCCTGCTGTAGTTAGGTTACACCCCAGATGAACAACAACTCCTCTCCACCCCTCCCCTCTGGTATTTCTACATTGCATCTGGTGATGTTGCCCTTCTCCACACCCCCTAGAGTTGATGGATAGGAGGCTGGCCCTGCTGCTGTTCAACCCCACCCAAGCAGGGCCAATTTGCAGGGGCCCTGCTGCATCATTATGGGAGGGGGAAATGCCTTGGAAGGGTTTGCCCAGCACCTCTGGAGGGAAATTCTGGTAGCTTTGTTTAAAGACCTCTGGCAGAAAAATAGAACAAAGAAGAAGCTTCATCTAGGATTGTGTGTGTACTAGTCAGTTAGTTATGGATAAAATGGAGCCAGTAAGAGGGGTTTGGTCACAAATACCTTTCACAGTGTTGATAAACAACTTCTGCATTTATTTCTGGGCTACACAGAAGGAAGCTGAAAAAAACAATATTTTCTGTAAACTTTTTCAACAACTTTTTAACTAATATCTGAAATTCGGGTCACTTGGATTTGCCTATATTTTTCCTTCAATATATTCCTCGTCTGATGTAATTCGTAGGTTGCATACATCCCTTGTAAATTTCCAACAAAATGTCAGAAGGTAATAAAATATCTTATTGTGTGGCTAGCAGATAGTTTTAACGGGAAAAGTTGTAGAATTACCACAGGAGAATAAAAACCAAATACAACTAGAGTTGTTTTGCTATTGAATCTTGGATTCTATTCCTCCCAGTTAAAGAACAATAACTGGATTTGTACATATCACGCTGAAATTGCTTCAATACATTCTGTATTGTCATTTGTGGACTCACAGCTTTGTTCAACTAAATCGATCTACATTAAATGTTTTGAATCAGTTGAATCTGAACTGTTAATTTGCTCACGTCTAGACGCCGCTGGATCCATATAAAGATATGGTTATATGAGGATAATTGCTCCTTGCTTTTGATTTTCAGAAAGTACAGAAAGTAAAGGGCATTTCTATGAAGACCTCTTTCTCCCTTTATGCACTTACCATCTTCATCAGTTTGTACAATAAGATCTTGGCTTTCTTTTCTTCCCTCGGGGTTCATGAGAACAAGCTTGACACTGACATTGGTAAAAGGAGTGAGGTTTGTAATTGCATGCTGAGGGTGTGAACTTTCTGTATCCCAGCTCACTTCCTCTCTCAGTTGCTCCTGACCCCCAACTTGGTATTTGTAGAGAATAGTAAGGTTATAGTGGTGACAGCGAGTGACGTTGTATCCAAAGGGTTCCCAACGGATAGTGATTTGCCTTGACTTGATTTCCACGACTTGCAATTTACGTGGCCCGTGCATAGGATCTGTACAAAATAAATATACAATATACATATTCAAACCAGGCACTGTTATTTTATATATTTTATAATAGTAAAAAATACTGACTTTATAGTTAAAATATCTAATCCACTTTATAATTACTGGCCTCCACATCTTAAAATATGCATCTAGGGTCATCCTGTTTAGGGGACAGCAATAAAGCAAAACATTTTGGTTGTATAATTTAATAGAAACCATAAACACATAATATAAAAAAAAGGGGTGGTCAGAAAACTGAGCAACCACGGGCCCAGGTCTAGACACTCCCAACTTACCCTTAAACAAGAGATACATATGCTAATTGGAAATGGTCAAAGCATCTGTAGAAGTCATACAAACCAGTTTTCTTTCTGAGGAGCATCTTACATGGGGTATTGTAAAACAAATACAAAGACCCTCCAGCACAGATGCCCCCAGGCTCATTGGGGGAGTTGTATAATATGCAATAAGGAGATTATATTCAATGCTCCGGTTGTGTATATATGAATGGAGCAATAAAGATTAGTGATGGCGAATTTATTCACCAGGCGCGAATTTGCGCGTTTCGCTGCCAGCGAATAAATTCGTGAAACACCCGCGAAAATTCGCGGCAAAAATTCGTTGGCGTCCAAAAAAATTTTTCGGAAAAACGGACGCCGGCGTCAAAAACGGGCGCCGGCGTCAAAAACGAGACGCCGGCGCCGTTTCGTGAATTTTTTGCCGTTTCGCGAATTTCGTGCGAAATTCGCAAATTTTTCGGCGAAACGGCGCAAATTCGCGTGTGTGTGTGTGTGTATTATCAACAGGTAGCAACTCCCGGTAGGCACAATATAATTAGAGTCTTTATCTTCAGGTGGGGCCCCCGTTTATGGTATGGAGGAAGGGATTACCACCTGGTATAAGCACACAGTATTCACTCTTGAACAAATAACTTTGGGCGCCAGTGGTTCTTTTAAACAGCAGAACAATTTATTGAACGGATGGTACATTTCTTCATGGTCAATCACATATTCAAGCGGTATGTTTAGATGATACACTCCAAATGCACTAAAATCCGAAGTTGCGCTCAAGGTAAGCGTAAGGTTGCAAAGTTGCGCTGGCGTTGATTCACCAAGCAAAGTTACGCTAGCGATGCTTAATTTGCATACGGCGCCAAATTGAAGTTATAATGGAGGTATATGTAGCATCACTACACAAGCCTGGGAAACCTTCAAAACAGCAAATAAAATTTTTATTTTGCCCTACACATGTGCCCACTGTATAGTTAAGGTGCCATGAGCTAGGAAATGTAGGGGGGAAGGAGGATAGCCCCACAAAAATGTTCGATCTTTTTCAGCCTATCACCCATAAAAAAAGAAAAAACGCCAGCATTTTTTTACTTTTTTGGAAGCAATCCCTATCTACTCTATGCGCACTTTAGTGAATTTGTGTAGTTACGTCTGTTGCGCAAATTTGCCAGGCGTAAGGGTGCGAAGTAACACTAGCGAATTTACACCAGCGTCCGTTAGTGAATCGGCGAATTAACGAAAATGCGATATGCTAGCGAATTAACGCTAATGTTATGCGCTTCGTCCTTTAGTGAATTTGCCCCCTTGTTGGAGCCTTGGCTGCTCACTAACTTTACTGAACTTGTCTTTCACTCCCAGTGTCGGACTGGCCCACCGGGATACCAGAAAAACTCCCGGTGGGCCCAGGTATCAGTGGGCCCTCTTGCTTCTAATCATTTGGCCTATTTCATGGCCATTCTTTATTTCTTTAAGATGCTTATTAATGGAAGAAATGAGTATAGTGTGTAGAAGTAAAAGACTAGGAGAATAAAGAGGTTGAGTGAGGAGTGGAGGAATAATAGTTTGGCAAGTGGGCCCACGGTCTAAGGTTTTCTGGTGGGCCCCTCGGCTCCCAGTCCGACACTGATCACTCCTATAGTGACCTATTACAGTTTTCCTATATTGAGGTCTACCTCCACCTCAGGCCGTCCCAGCACCACCTCCTCCAGCGAGTGGGTGCACTACAAAGACAGAGCTGGGAAGAGGCTAAGCATGTGGGCATCCCATTTTATAACTTTTGGGAACTACTCCCCCTGCCCTCTGCGAAAAAGAACCCAGCCTAGCTGGCTAGCACATTCCCTGCGGTATAGAAAAACCTTACCCTTTTATAAAATATATATACATCTACTGGCCAGTCACTGAACTGCCAGCAGAATCTTTTCACATAGATAAAAGGAAACAGCTTGCTTCTGTAACTGAGGACCCAATCTAGCTGACTGAGTTATGCCCAGGGGATCAAAGGACCTAAAGGTTAGTAAAACCTTTACCCTCTTACCTTCCTAAATATATATATACATTTTAAAATATATATACAAAAAAGAAAATATATATACATTCCCCCCCCCCCAATGCTAAAATTTAAAACGTTAAACCTAAAATGCAGTAGAGGATGGCTAATGATGCTGCAGAATACCTGACACACAACTAACTGTCTGCTGCACGATTATTGCTAATTAGTAACTCTTCATCAGGCAAAGCCCCAGGAATATATCACTCTTGGGGCTACAATTGTACATACTCACATGTAGCCACCAGACCTATAATTGCATGGCTGATGTTTTGCAATTTGGCAAACAATTAACCTGAAAGAATAAAAGAGTGTGTATCAAGACGAACGACTTCAGTGTAAATAATGTTGCTGTTCACAATTAAGTTTAGGTGAGGAAAGGTAAGTTTTCATGAAACTGTTCTTTACAAATAGTGAGGAGGAATATATTTCTCATTTTGTTACTGGAAGCTACAAAGCTATTTTGCAGTTCCCTTGATAAACTAGCTATGTCTACATCGGAGTTATCACCATTTATGATAGGCCCCCACTTACGTGAATCATGGGGTTAGCTGAGACACTCTAGGTCCACAGATTCATGATAAGGGAACAGGATTGTTTCCCTCCAGACTGCAATATTTGTCATGCTTGAAGTTTAGTCTGGTAATACCTATCAGTTCCATTGTCTTCGCCTGTAACCTTCGACATACGCCAGTGCTCTTCGCCTGCCAACTTAACCTGGGTATAAAGCAGTGAAGCCTGTTGGTGTTCTGACCCGAGGGAGCCGCTAGCCCATTACTTGCCTCTAGCTTTTTAGAATGCTGTTTAATCAGAGATCCTAGCGGTTGCTGCCTCTGCTGTTCTACTTTGCAAAAGGGCAGGGAACTGGCTGCTAGAATCAATCTCCATGGCTGGTTCAGTTCATTGCTAATATCTTTTAAATTTACACTTTTAGCTTCTTGCAACGATGGTGTTCTCCCCTCCTCCAACTCAATTCCAGCATCTCTGAAACATTTAAGGTGTAATTTTAGGTTGCTGCCAATGATAATCAAAACCTGGCTTGGAAATAAAAGATCTGGCTGCAGGGGCCAGGTTTCTACTCTGTGTACTGTCTGCATATGAATATAAATATGCAAACGAGGAACATTTTGCATTTTGCTTTGCTTTTGCGCTGAATATCTTTAATTCAGTTCCAAAACACAAATTTAATGACAGAGAATGAGACATCTCCATCTCTCCAGCAATGACTAAATTACTAATGAGTCTAAAGCTGTGAAAGGAAATTAGATCCTATCTTCTTTTTATTGCCAAAAAAGCAAAATTATCCTCTGCTTCCCACTCCTCCTCAATAGTATATATTTATTTTCTCACATAACATTTTTTTAAGCATGCCCTGTAGTTTGGCACAGCTGGGGAAGTTTACGAAGTTGTTATAAAGTAAAAATAAAAACTGGGTAAATAGATTGGCTGTGCAAAACAATGTTTTCAATATACAGGCATGGGACCTGTTATCCAGAATGCTTGGGCCCGGGAGCTTTCCGGATAAAGGATCTTTCCATAATTTGGATCTTCATACCTTATGTCTAAAGAAAATCATGAAAGCATTGAATAAACCCAATGGGTTGGTTCTGCTTCCAATAAGGATTAATTATATCTTAGTTTGGATCAAGTACAAGGTACTGTTTTATTGTTACAGAGAAAAAGGAAATATTTTTAAAAAATTTGGATTATTTAATTATAATGGAATCTATGGCAGATGGCCTTTCTGTAATTTGGATCTTTCTGGATAACGGATCCCATACCTGAATTTATTTAGCAAAAAATGTAATCTATAAAGCATCACCATATTTGAAAAACAGAAACAGGGATAGAAAGTTGTGCTGTGTGCATTTTATGGGCATGTCCACATATTACATGTCCATTTTAAAAAAAATTGTCAGGTTATGAAGTTTGAACAGAGCTTAAACACAATTTTAGTGCAGTGTTTTGTTTATTTTAATGCTTTTGCTAATGACAGTGAATTGCTCTTTAAGCTGTGAATCTCAGTTTCTCCAAGAGACTAAATAGTTACAATTGTATCTTTGCTTATTTTAAATTGTTACAAATGTATCTAATGGCATATGTTGGGTGTTCTGGGCTCTTTGCCAAAAAGCCTCTTATTTTAATTAAGTTTCAGAAGGGGCAGTTCACCTTTAAGTAACTTAGTATGTTATATAGTTTAATTATTTGCCTTTTTCCAGCTTTCAAATGGGGGTAGCATTGTTATCGCTACTTTTCATTACTCACATTTTTATTCAGGCCTCTCCTATTCATATTTCAGTCTCTTATTCAAATCAATGCACTGTTGCTAGGGTAATTCAGATAATAGCAACCAGACTGCTGAAATTCTATACTGGAGAGGTGCTGAATAAAAAAACGAAATAACTCAAAAACCACAAATAATTAAAGATGAAAACCAATTGCAAATTGTCTCAGAATATCCCTCTCTACGTCATACTCAAAAGCGAACAGCCCCTTAAAGGAGAACTAAACCCTAAAAATGAATGTTGCTAAAAATGCCTAAAATTTCAGCTTCTCAATAGCAGCAATGATCCAGGACTTCACACTTGTTACAGGGGGTCACCATCTTGGAAAGTGTCTGTGACACTCACATGCTCAGTGGGCTCTGAGCAGTTGTTGAGAAGCTAAGCTTAGGGGTTGTCGCAAATTATCAACCAGAAAATGAGTTTAGTCTGTAATATAAGATGATGCTACAGGGCTTAAAAACCCTTAAAATCATATACACTTCTGCCCATAATTTCCTTAAGATTTATATCATTTCATATAGAGCTGCTTTTAAGACGTATATAGGCTATAAAGCTTCATCAGGCATCTTCCATTCATGCTTGGATCATACTTTTCTTTTCTGCTATTGGTTCTCATTTTCATGTCATAATTGTCTTAAAGGAAAACTACTCATATCTTACAACACCATGGTGCAGAAGAGAACAGATATTCATACCACAGTCAAATTATATAAAACACAATAGAATGTTCCATTTAGGCTGCTCATTTAACCCAAAGGGTCTCACAGTATAAAATTCAAAAATGAACTGTTGTTCCATCTTCATTAATCTATTTGACTCATCCCCTCCTCTACCTTTCACTGATTCTATCCCAGCTAACACAATCACCATACTCCCATTAAATACAATCAAGATTGGCTGTATAATGAGTATATTAGGGATGCACCGAATCAGTGTCGGACTGGTCCACTTGGATACCAGGAAAATTCCCATTGGGCCAAGGTGTTGGTGGGCCCTTTTGCTCACCCAACTCTTTGCCTTGTATGCCTTTACAACAGCAATTGCCCCATTTCTATATAAGAATAAAGAAATCGAGGTGGATACTGATGATAATATTTGAGAAAAAGTGATTAAAAGAATAAAGTGAATGACAAAAGAAGGAAACATAGTTTGGAGAGTGGGCCTGTGTGCAATGGCTTTCTGGTGGACCCAAGGCATCCCAGTCCAACACTGCACTGAGTCCAGGATTTGGTTCGGTATTTGGCCAGGATTCAGCCTTTTTCAGCAGGATTCAGATTTGGCCGAATCCTTCTGCCCGGCTGAAACAAACCCAAATCCTTATTTGCATATACAAATTAGGGGCGGGGAGGGAAATCATGTGACTTTTTGTAACAAAACAAGGAAGTAAAAAATGCTTTCCCCTACCAACCCCTAATTTGCATATGCAAATTCGGATTCGGAATCGGTACGGTTTTTGGCCGAACCTTTCGCAAAGGATTAGGGGAAACCGAAATAGTGGATTGAGTGCACTACATCGCTAGTGTATGCATCTGTATATATATATATATATGGAATATTTTTATCATTGATGTTGATTTTCCTAATTTACTTTATGGTTCTCTTTTGTCAATCCATATAGATTACTATATACTATTTTTGGAGTATCCTTTATAAATGGACCAAGTTCAGCATCCTGTTGTAACAAATCCCTATGTTTTTGTATTAATCTCACAATCTGTTTACTATGTTCTAAAACTATTGGCACAATCTCACTTCCGTCTTCTTTTTTCTTCTTACTTTCCAACAACTTCCTTCTGTCCCTCTTTCTTGCACACCCCAAAGCCTTCTCCACTTTGTCCGAATCATATCCCTTTTCTAGTAAACTTTGCTGAATAACTTTTATCTTCTGACCTTAAATAATACAATAACAGTTGTTTTGAGCTACATAGAATAATCCGTGTTGGAACCCAAGTGCAGCCAGTTGGAATGCAACACAATCTTTAGAAAGCTGCCGAGGTGAAACGGAAGTGTATTGTGTGGAGTTGGGAGGTCAGGGAACACTCTGAGTGCATTACGTTTACCACTCCGAAAAGTAAACTCTCCTCTATGTGGATACACACCCTCTGATTGAGGCTTAAATACATTTATGAAGTATATCACACAATATTTTGATTTTCTGGATGCTGCAGATGTACGAATTAACATTGTGGTAATTTGCGAGGTGGTTGAACTTGAACTCTCATAGACCAACCTACAGAATCCCAGACTTATTTCTTGCAGCAAGTGCATTTGGAAACACCTCTCCAGTCTGCTCCTTCTCGTGTGATTTCCTGCACTACAGACATTGATGTTTTCCACCTAATATTGGATATTTTGAACTTTAAAAATTGATACCTGAAAAAAGAAATGACGTTTTTTTTGCAATATTAATTAAGACATTCATTTTTTAACTCTGTAAGTCTTAAAAGTAGCTCTATATGGAAAGATATAAATTGTAAGGAAATCATGGACAGAAGTGTATATGATTTTTAAGCGTATCTTTATTATTTGACTATTTATCTTTTAAATTGTTTTTATAAATTAGTAGACTGGCCAGTCACTGAATATACTGTATTGTATATGATGTATTTAGTAAATTAAAAGATATTGGTTTTAATTCCACTTTGTGTTTTTTTTAACGAATGACACCAACGGAAGATAAATGGTATATAATAGTATGAAACAGGATAGCAGTAAAAGGGGCATTACAGAAAATAAATATACTGGTTTACTAAGAAACTATGGTGGGCAATTACTTGCTAAAGTATTAACTTGGGGGCTTTCCTTGTCCTTAAGTAAATCCTACCTAATGTCTGGCTGATTCAGTGGAAGGCATTGGTTATGTCATGCTAATACCCAAGAAACAACTAGTTTTCTTTTTTTTTTAATTGGCACAGACAGTTTAAATGCTTTCAAAATAATTTCAAGATGTCCATCTATTTTATTCTTCAGATCACCTGATTGTTATTTTAGCTTTAATGGAATCGGATACTACTGTGGATGAGGCCAATGGAAATTCCAGCAAAATACTCTTTTTAAATGTTCCTGTTTTCAGCTACAAATGACCCAATATTCTGGTAGGGTTTATTAGAGCCTAGAAACAGAAATGAAAAAACAAGTTGGATACACTGCCCAATAATACTGCATCGAGTACTTGATCACTGTGCAATCAAAATCGTACAAAACTGAACTGAAGGAAACAAAGCTGCCTATATACAAAATAATGAGATTCTTGGTAAAAATGACATGCTTCTGTGCACTGTAATCTTTTTATAATAAGCCCTTTCATTTTCAAATCTACTTAGCCATCAGCCTGCAGTAGAGAAATGTTGGCAGTAGTCTCTGCAACTACACATTAGTTGTGCATTTCTTGACAGGCTAATTCTACAGAAGTCAGAAGATAGACAACCTTGTGCGCTAGTTATTTTCTTCTTTTTTTGCATGGAGAAAGCATGTTTCTTACTGATAAATAGAAAGCGGAGGAGTGTAGACATATTTTCATTCTACCCATCTGCTAGAAACAGTTTCTTCAAATGACAATCCAGGTACTATCTGAAGCCATCTGAAGATATGCAAAGCATGAATTCTCTTCAAACTTTGACTATGTTAACAGGGCACAAAACTATTCCACGCAAGGCTTCGTCTTTACTTACAAGTGTGAACAAAATGAGCACACTTCTTTAATGGCACTACTTTGTTGCAGAGGAAAGAAATTTGATTAATATCCACTGTTTCATATGGTTGATTTGCTGCACCCCAAAGCTTTGCAGTGCAGTCAATCCAAGTGAACCTTCCTGCAACATCATTGAAGTCACAGGGCTTGCCTCCTTGCCCCAAGCATTGGAGCTGAGTGTTGATGAAGAGATGTTGAGCAAGTTAGACTGAGAGAGCCTTGCTGGGCATCCTTAGTGTAACGACTACAGTAGCAAGATTGAAATCTCACCTTGTCAACATCCCTGGGATTATAACGATTATATACAGACACGTGGCTACAATGGGCTTTCTTTGCTTTCTATTGGTAGCCTCCCCAAAACAGTCACCCTCCTTCCCATTTAGGAGGTAACAATCTCTCCAACTGAGCAAGCAAAGAAACAAGAAAACCAATGAATTCCCCAAGCAGAACATCAATTGCAGACATACAATAGACAGTAGGAGATACTGAAACATTCTGAAAAAACAGGAGAAAAAAAAGAAAAGAACCAGTTGAAATCTTATATCATGCATTATTTCTGTGAAACCCCTTCATACATTCTAATCTTTATTTTTAACATTCATTGGCTCAGGAATGACTAGGTTTGGATAACAGCTCAACATTTGGTAATCATTTCTGCTTAATAGCACAATTTATTTTTCAATGCAAAACCTGCTCTATGCGGGGAAAAATACTTGTGAAGTCTTGTGAAAACTGATAAATTCACTTAATAAACAAACCGAAAACTATACTGATGTTTCAAGAGGATTATCTGTGCTGGATTATGAGTGTAATAAGTCAATTACAACCGAGGAAAGGTTTTCATCTTCTTTGAAACTTTTCTTCAAATGAGTGTGTAATTACAACAAACATTTTGCCAACAGGATATTGTTTTCAGGAAAGGGTCATAATAAAGCAATATAAAAGGCTCACCTTGTAAACTCTATCACTGCCAACAGATAAGAATCTAGTGGGAATGTGGAAGGTGCTGAGATATTCATTCATTCATGCAATCAGCACAACCCTGCACAATGTACCTTACTATGTGCTATTTTCCATTTAATTGTGTTAGAGTTGAGAAAGCTGGGGGTCTTCAGATATTGTGGAACTACAACTTTTAGCATCCTCAGTATCAGTCAGTACTTGAGGATGTACAAAACTACATAAGCTATGATTACATATACATTTTTTCTTTAAAGGACAACTATACCCCCCAAACAATGTAGCTCTCTATTAAAAGATATTGCATAAAACAGCTCGTATGTAAAACCCTGCTTCATGTAAATAAACCATTTTCATAATAATATACTTTTCTAGTAGTATGTGCCATTGGGCAATCATAAACAGAAATTTTTTAAAAATAAGGGCCTCCCCCTGGGATCGTACGATTCATTGTGCACACAAACAAACCAAACAAACTATCCTTGTTAGGTCACATGAGCCAATTAACAGACAGAGTTATGTCTTTTGTTCCAACACTTCTTCCTGTTACAGTTAGAGTTGTAGTATTTCTGGTCAGGTGATCTCTGAGACAGCACACAGACCATCACGAAATCATGGTTCAAGGTAAGAGATGTAAAAGGGCAAGATTTACTTAAATATACATACATATACAGTTTGGTAAGATTCTTTAATATGCCACTTAAAATGATATAAACTATCTTTGCTTAAGTATTCATTTTGGGGGTATAGTTTTATACTATAGAGTCGTTTGGTCTGTCTATGCTAGCCTAGAGAACTTTTGCAATAGAAGGAGTGTTATATATTTCTCTCCTGTCCAGTGTGGATGTTGGTCTCTGCAAAAGGCTTCTTTTTTAAGGGCACTGCATAAATCAATGTGCAAGTCTCCTTCCTTAACACAGACACAAACAGTTATAGACATTTTCCTAATTTGTTACAATAAGGATAGGGTTTAAATTAATTGATACCAAATCAGTATGTCAATTTGTCAGAACTGAATCAAATTCTTTAAGCAATTACATTTAATTGTTCCCTTTGAGCAGTAGAAAACATTTAGTCTATTCAGACAGTTCCCAAAAACATTTAGTCTATTCAGACAGTTCCCAAAAAAGAAGCAATTAAGAGCAACGCTCTTCTGTATGCTCTAATTGAATCAGTTAAAAATATTCTCAGGATAATTACAGGAATAGGATCCTGAAACCAATTACAGGTATGGGACCTTTAACCCAGAATGATTGAGACCTGATGTTTTCTAGATAACAGATCTTTCCATAATTTGAAACTTCATACCATAAAAAAATCATTTAAAAATTAAAACCCAAAAGTTTTGTTTTGCCTCCAATAAGGATAACTTATATCTTTGTTTGGCTCAAATACCAGGTACTGATGTTATAACAGAGATGGAGTCTATGGGAAACTGCCTTAGGCTGGTTCCTGTAATTCGGAGCTTTCTGGATAACGGATCCCATACCTGTATCTAGAAAGTTCAGAATTATGGGAAGGCCATCTCCCATAGAGTCAATGTTAATCAAATAATTAGAAACTTTTAAAATGATTTCCCCTTTTTCTATGTTATAATAAAACAGTACATTGTACTTGTAATTAATCCTTATTTGAGGCAAAGCAATGCAATTGAATTTAATTAAAGTTTAAAGAATTTTTCTGTATACTTAAGGTATGGAGATCCAAATTAAGTATCCATTATCTGGAAAACACAAGGTCCAGAGAATTCCAGATAACAGGGCTAAATTTTCTGGAAAAATATAGTAGCTACAGTGGATATTACAGATACGATATCTGTTATCCAGAATGCTCAGCACCTGGGGTTTTCCAGACAACTAATCTTTCTGTAAATTGGATCATACCTTAAGTCTACTATAAAATCATGTATATGCATTAAATAAAGCCAATAGGCTGGTTTTGCTTCCAATAAGGATTCATTATATCTAAGTTTGGATCAAGTACAAGCTACTATTTTATTATTAAAGAGAAACAGGCTTTCTGGATAATGGGTTTCTGGATAACGGATCCCATACCTGTATACGTGGTAATGGTTAAAATTAGTAATTTATCAAAATGTTGTATTTTAACAAGTATCCTGCGTAAATATCCTTGCTTTGCTATTCAAACAATTCTAAAATGTGAATAGTTTAGTTTGTGGGCCAGTTTACTAAAATTGAGAGTGAAGGACAAATTATACATGCAATTTTTAATGCACCACCTCAAAGGAGTGAAAGATCACTGATTTGATCGTATTTGTTAGATATAACAAAAATGTAAAAAACAAGGAAGCAATAAAAGGAACTCTATTATATCTGAACTTCCAGTCCAATCATCAGAATAAGTTAGTATTGGAGATGTTTTTTTCTATCCTCACTGCCATATTTACAAGTCCCAGAGTGTTGTATGCGGGAGATTTCATGGCTTTGACTACTGTTACATTTTTAGTACCGCTGAACAGGAGGAGACAAGCAAAATCCCTGCTAGGATCAGACAGCTATGACAGATCAGGACTAGGACAATTCTCTACAGGCTGTCTCATAATGATGTTCAGGAGATGTATTTATTTATTTATTATTGAATATAAAATGCATTCCACTAATACTTAACAAAAGTTTACATTTTGCGAGTAACATTTTTTGTTATTTCTAATAAATAAGTAAACTTGTTTTTTAGAATCAAACTAGAACTATTTATATATCTGCTGATAAAACAGCCATGTAGATTGCCCTCTGTGTTCTAATGAGCATAGTGTTTCACTAAAGCTTGAGTATTACGGTACCCTGCAGTCTTGGGAAATAGGAAAACTAAAATAATTAAAATACACAATCATTCTCTTCTAAATGTCATTTAATGTTGCATAGACAATTACATATAACTCAGTAAAATTGTCAGTTCTTTTCAAAAGACTTGGACAAAAAAGACTTTTTTTTGTTCCACCTTTGACGTTTAGATCAAATTTCTAACCACTAATTCTTCTTCTGAGTTAGACATATGTGACTTAAAGAAAGTAGATAGGCCCATGAGGGGGCATGAAATACAGAAAAGCTATAAAACCTGATTTCCCAGTGCTACACTCATTTAAAAGACTGTGCATTTTGCAATTTAAAGGAGACATATTATGTAAAAAAAAAAAAAAACAAGAATGTACCAGTGCCAGCAATGTACCAGTTGTGTTCCTGGTTATTTTATTGACAATTTCTACAAAAACCCTACTAGTTCCACTTCCTGCCCACTAAATTGTCTGGCTGGGCAGGGGAGCCCACGGCACCTAGCTAACTGCACTGTAGGATAGGAACCAATTAGCAGCTAGGCTGACCTGATAGGGAAAAGATGACTGTCTTTGCTTTTGTGGCTGCAGGGCTGTGATTAGGTGTCCCCCTCCTACCAGTGTCGGACTGGGGGGGGGGGGGTCTGGGCCCATCGGGGCTGCTGCATCAGGGCCCCCTGACCCTTCAAGCCCCCTCCTAAGCAAATCACCCTAACCTCCCCAACTACCTGTGATCGCCATTTCTATGATTAGACGGGGGCAGGAGGGCAGGCATGCTATGTGCAGCGGGTCTGGGCCTGTGGGCCAGGAGAGCTGGTGGATCAAGAGCTCGCCCCCTCCCCTGCCATAAATCACCTCTGCCGCCTCCCCCCGCCAGCGCGTACCACTCCGCATCAGGCAGGGGTGACATTTTTACAGTGCATTAGTTGTGGACGTACCTGGGCC
This sequence comes from Xenopus laevis, assembly GCF_017654675.1. Classification (NCBI taxonomy): domain Eukaryota; kingdom Metazoa; phylum Chordata; class Amphibia; order Anura; family Pipidae; genus Xenopus; species Xenopus laevis. The sequence goes on along the minus strand of NC_054382.1, from coordinate 90,234,959 downwards.
AGCGGGGCCAGGAGAGCCGTCGGATCAGGGCCCCCGCCCCCTTCTGGCCCCCCTCCTAAGCGTAAAATCACCCCAACCCCCACTAACCTGTGCTCACGATTTCTACGATCAGGCTGGGGGGTGAGGGTCAGGAGGGCAGTCAGGCTGTGTGCAGTGGGTCTGGGCCAGGGAGCTGGCGGATCAAGGCCTTATTCCCTCCCCAGCCGTGGAGCCAAACGAGCGGATCTCTCCCCGATATGCACACATTGAAGTGGGCGATATCGGCTGATCCGAACATGGGCCCTAGGGCCCAATGATCGGATCAGAATGGAGGCCAAATGGGTGTTCGGATCGCGTGACCTCATCAACAAAAAGATGCGGCCGCGATCTGACAGGATTTTTTAACCTGCCTGATCAGCGTCTGGCTGAAATTCGCCCAGATATCAATCAGGAAAGTCCGTTGGGGGGCTCTACACACAGGCTGTTAAACTGCTGACTTGGTCTGTCGGCAGCTTTTATCGGCCCATGTATGGGGCCCATGAAGGCCTGTTTGGTGTCTAAATGGTTAACATGTATCACAGCAAAAGGTGAGCAATCCACTGTTTTCCCATTGTTTCAATGCCTATCATACCCGCCAGAATAATGCATCAATCTGCAGCAAGTACACCGCAGTCTCCAAACATCAAAGACTCATGAAGCCCCCGTTGAGCTTGACACTTGTTTTTCATTTCCAGGCATTGATTTTTCTCAGTCTAGTCAACATATTTCATTGGAGTAAACTGTTAGCACTATCAGCATCAAGTATTGATTACTGCAACTCAAAGATCCCCACCTGAGAATATGTAACCTTAATTTCCAGCAGGTTACAATGGTTATCTCCAGCTGGCCGAAGATGCAATGGAAAAATCATTACACAAGCACTTGTGTACACAGCGACGGTAAAACAAAATAAAGCAGGCTTAGGCCTGGAAATTATTTTTGTCAGTTGGACTAGATAAAACTTGTGTTAAGATTTTAGAATTACAAAAAATATTTAATACGAACACATTCAGCCAGTCATCATATTTCTCCTGAAACCACACTGTAAGTTAGGATCTGTACAGTGTATGAGCAGTAAGGTAAGCATTGCATGTGCAATAGGTGGTGCATGTGAATAAAGGGGTATAAATCAAAAAAACATTAATTAAAACGGTGGTTCAACTTAAATTAACTTCTAGTAGGTTATAGAATGGCTAATTCTAAGCAACTTTTCCATTGGTCTTCATTTTTTTCAATAGTTTTTTAAATGATGTGTCTTCTCCTTTTGACTCTTTCCAGTTTTCAAATGAGGTCACTGACCCCATATAAAAACAAATGCTTTGTAAGGCTAGACATTTAGGGGGTTGTTTACTAAAGTCTGATACTTGTAAAGACAAAAACACAATTTTTTCAGAGAAAATTTTAAATCTTTCATGATTTATTCAAATAAAAAAGTACTCCATCGCAATTTCACTAAAGTGCGAATTTTCCAATACGTTTGGCCTTTCACCAGAGTTTCCTTCGCCAGATTAGACCTGGCGAACTGATAAAATGAAGCTTCATCCTCCTCAATCTTATGTCAGTGACATCATATCCTGTATGCCGAAAAGTATATTTTAAAGTGGGATTGTCTTTAAAAGTTGTAAATGTTAAAACATTTTTTTAATACTTTTAACCATTTGAGGGGCATGCCACATATGTTTTAGGGTGGCCTCCTGTCTAGGGCATTAGAGGATCTCTTTTGTCTTTATTTTGCTTCCTTGGATATTTATAATAATGAGTGGCCACTTCAAGAATTTGCACCAACATCTTTAATAAAGACATATCTATGACCTGTATGTACCAGCGCTATTCAACTTGACCTAAGCATAAGTGTATTAAAAAAGTGTTGCTAGGCATAAATGAACGTTTTGCTATAAAAATTCGCCAGCGTTCGTCTACTGAGAGGTAATTTCGCATTTTAGTGAATTAGCCTAGTGGTATCGAACGTGCACCTGACGAAGTTGCGGGAAATGTGGGGAAGCCTTTCGAAGAAAGAATTCACCCTTTAGTGAATTTGCCCCAGTGTCTGGTGTTTTTGTGTGATTTTTCCAGAACAAAACATGACGTTTTTTGGTGAAATGAAGCACATTTTTCAATGCTCTGATGACATTGGTGTTTTTTCCAGCACAAAAAATGTTGCCACTGGCCAAAATGCAAATTAACAGTCAAACTGTTCCTGCCAAAAAAGTTTGCCTATCCATGATTGGAAAATTTGCACTAAGCCTCTAATACATAAGGAGCCTCTGCAAAAACATCACTAGCGTTATAAACCACTGTTTTCCACTGACTAACATACAGAACTGTTGACAATGATTGGACATTACATCTCTCCTGCCTGTACACAAATATAATCATCAGAAATATACATTAACATTGAGTCAAAGTAACTGGAAACAAGACATGATGGCCTAATAATCAAACACATCCTGTGACTATTCTTCCATAACACCAGTGATACAGGGAAAATAATGATGTAATTTAGAAGACAGTTTCATGCGTTCTCTACAAGTGGCCGAGAGAAGCAGATGCCAGATTTTGCCTTGAGGAAAGAAAAAGCTTAATGTACTGTAACAAATAGAGGCAAATGAAATAAAGCTACACTTCTTTATAACCTGCAAATTGTTTCTCATTCTTTCTAGCTTGAATTGTTCACCTCGGCATGGAATGCACATTGGAACCTGAAAATATAGCCAAGCATTAACCAGACAGCAAAAACATATACATGAAAATGATAATGATTAGCAAGCTATTTTATAAACATATTGATTGAGACATAAGCAGGCTTTGCGCATCAAACAGCTACTCTTTGTAATAAGGACATTCATAATAAAAGGAAGTGAGTGTAAAAGGGTTTGTAGAAAACACTATATGGTGCCACTCATCTGTGCAAGACCTGGATGCTCAATGTAAGTACTTGCAAGGTGTATAATGTTACAATGCACAACTGATAAACAAACTAAATTGGGCAAAAATGGGTTCCAGGCAAGATGCTTTTACTTTGCAGTGTAATTTGAAGTCACATGTGTTAATGTGTTAATGTGAATAGTGAGAATGTCTAGCTACATGGGAGTTTGTATATCAACATTCTGCATTTTTTTCCATGGGCACTAACCTACAGCAACTAATCAGTGATTGGCTTTTTTTCCAGGCAGCTGCAGGAAGAACAGTAAATGCAATGATCTAATTGGTTGCCATGGGTTATTGCCCATGACCAAATTAGCCCAGAGTTGATGGTTCCCATGGTGTTTTGCCGTAACCAAAGCACCATATAAATGTCACATTACAGAAATGGGGTGCAAAGGTACCTCTCATATAAAAGAATGAAATTTCCCACAGCGGTAACAAAGTACATTTCTTTTTGCTTTACGATTAATTCACCTTCTCTCAGTAATAAAGACAGTACCTTATACTCGATCATAACTGAGTTAACATGAATTCATGTTGGTACCCTTAATGCATGAATTTACTTTTGCTACAAATGACTGAAAGATCCCTTATCTGTAACTGTAGGTATATAATAATTTAAGCATTCAGGTCTTTACTGATATTTAAGACATAGCATGTGTCTTTTCAACCTGACAATCACTCAAGCATCTGGTTGGAATTTTGAGTGCCTGACTTATCTTGAACACAAGTGAACAGTGGTTCTCCAACTCTGATTCACTGATTTTATGACCCACCGATATGGTAAAGTTACTGTATAGGAATTTTATGATATTTCAGTGCTCTTCTTTTCTAGATCTTGCAGCAGTAAACGGACTTAAAAAAAAATCTACAATCCAGAATAAATACAGATTAGCAAAGTTTACATTTTAGGATTGCGTTAAGAACCTACTGATCATCAAACTACATATAATCTGTAAGAGTTACTTGGTATTCAGTCAGTGTGGATTCCTGTGCCTAGACTGAAGGGTTCAGAAATAGAATATAATTTATCTAGTATTACATTTTAATATATTGGTATATGTTGCTTTTTGATTAAGTAGTTGATTCCTACAGACAGTGCTGTCTTTTTAGCAAGTTAGGAGAGGATTGCTATAGCGAGTGGTGACTTGCTGCAATATTTCTGAACATAGTGACTATGATTTAGGCTACTGCAGAAGGAACATTATGTGCTACATAACGGCCTACTATTTATATCAACCATGGATTTTATTTATTTTCTGGCAGTCATTTCAGCAGCCATGACCACATAATGAATAAGCCTGGATATGCTCAAATGGGGCCATTTCCACAGCTCGTTGAGCTCAACCAAGTGAATCCACCGCACGTAAGCTAAAACTGCAAATGCTGAAATGAAATGGAAACACTGCGATGAGCATGAGTCTTTTTTTTTCCTGTACCCAGAAGTGGTTGGCTAGTCGAGCATGTGTGTGAATTCATTTGAATTTCATCTGCAGAGGGAAATGTAAGTAAAACGTTTTTCTTGCTTTACGCAGTCGGAAGAATCATTGTAAATGAGAAAAAAACATGGTACGATGAGTCCAGAACACACACCTACAAAATCACAATAAATCGCTACCACTTGAGCCTAGCTTCATCAATGTTTGTGCTGCCTCATTCTTGGAATGCTGTCTATACATGTCATTTAGTTCAATTTAAGCAGGAAGCATTTACTTGTCCAATCCTAATTATCTCCAAAGATAGGGCAATATTATTATTTTGCTATGAAACGTTTTCTCTCTTTTTTCATAAAAAATGGAAGGTTGACGTTAATGTCAGATGTTCCATTAATTCATCAGTGTTTCATTCAAACCTCCATCCTAAACTCACAAAGCATACATAATAGATACCCGGCAACAACAACTCCATTAAGTTCTGCAAATAGCTCATACAAACGCGTAAGTGGAGGGATTTTTGGTGGCTTGTATATAGAAATGGAACAAACAAAATACAAGATATACATTATGGGTTGCTGTGTTACAAAATGGTCAATGTCATTTGATTGTAGGAGCCTTTAGCGTTTAATTTTAAATGTTTAGTCCTCTGGGTAAAACAGGCTTCTTAAAATGATCATAACAAAATCATAGGTGGGAACAGAACACTAAATAGAAGAATTTCTGTGACAATAAGTCACACTCCTACTACACAAAAATGCAATATAAATGTATTTAACACTAATATCCAACAGCTTTTCTTATTCATTTGTACACATACTAGTAAGACAAAACAGAGGTGCCAAAAGGATAAAAATAGCTAAAAGCACTTAAAAACCCAATGGGTAATTCAGAGGAGGTAGTAATGAACTTACCTCCTCCAAGCAGACACCAACGAAAGTGGTAATTTTCAATAATAGTTTATTCACAAAACAGTATTGCAACGCGTTTCGCAGGCATTTCCTGCTTCATCAGGCAATATGGAACGGGAGCAAAAACAACTAAAAAAACACAGAGACAAGCAAATTTGTAAAATATTATTGTATACAGCTGTTCGGATTATGGGGAAGTGTGGATACTAAGTGATGCCCTTGGGCCAAGTATATGGGGGGAGGGGAAACAAGGGGAGGAGAAATAATTCACAGCATGGGGAAACAAGTGCTGATGGACATGGGGGATAGGCTGCTTGCTAGTATATATTATCTAAATTGGAAACCAAGTATCTTGGTGGGAGACATAATAGGAGACATAAAATAGTAACATAATAAAGGACGTGACCTAAGGTATATTTAAAGCCAGGGGATGTAGCACAGATGACTAAACCAACAAAAGAAATCAATGAAATTAAGAGTGAAAAACTTACCAGTGTCTTTGTATATAGTGTGACTAATTAATGGGAAGTATGTGGGGGGAGGGGAAAACAAGGGAAAGAGGAATAATTCACAGCATGGGGAAGCAAATGCTGATGGACATGGGGAATAGGCTGCTGGTATATATTAGTCTAAATGAGAAACATAAAGTATCTGGGTAGGAAACATAAAATTAATCTATGTGGGAGACATAAATTAGTGAACTAAGGTATATTTAAAACAAGGGGATGTAGCACAGATGACTAAAGACAACAAAAAAAGGAGAAATCAATAACTTTTAAGAAGGAATAGATATAACTTACCAGTGTCTTTGTATAAACACGCCAGGCGCCTCTGTGCTGCTTGAGGATGCCTGGGCGTGTTATATAGTGTGACTAATTGGAGGAAAGACAAACAGGAGATGGTGTAGCCATATTGGTGGTGGAAAATAGATAGTGGTATAAACGACCATTTTGGTTGGGGCTAATAAAGTGTCATAACCAATGAAAATGCAAAGGAATGCATATAAATATATGAATATATACATACACACATAAAAAATACACACATAAAAAGAACCTGATATATGGACTCTAAACAGCATTGAATAAAAAACCTGATGTAAGAACTCTAAACAACGTTGAATAAAAGTAAACAAAATATAAATACCTAGACCGATTATAAAAATAATGCATAAAAAAATATGCAAAACTATGCAGGCAATCATGCAAAAATATGCAACCAGATATGCACATCACCTTTTCCGAAATATTGCGAAGTGATATAAATAATCGGTCATAAAAGCATCAAATATATATAAGTGCAATAAAACTAGATAAAAAGGCTACTAAAAGAGAGGACTGATAAAACATAAAATGGAACAATATGGCATATGGAATGATACAAGATGAATTAATAGAGTTTTTCTAAAACTTCATTAAGACCCTCAGGTACCAGGGTCCTGAGGGTCTGGATCCAGTACATTTCTCGTTTTTTTAAAAAATCAAAAGCTGCAGAATCTGCAGAACTGTTGGAGTCGATAAGTGTGATAGAAAAGGTGTCGGGGCTGCTGTTATGTGCTCTGTGATAGTGACGTGACACGCTGTGCATAGGAAATTTATTAATAATGTTCCTTTTATGTTGGCCTATACGGCTCCGGGCAACTTGTGTTGTCCTGCCAACATATTGGAGACGGCATGGACATGTTATGAGATAAATGATATATTTGGATTGGCAGGAGATGTGACTATTGATGGTATATTGAATCTTGGTAGTGAAGGATGAGAAAGTGGATGTATTGGTAACAAAAGGGCAAGCTAAACAACGGGAATGGTTACAGGAATATGATCCAGGTGTACGGGGAATAGGTCCTACTGGATTGTTATAATTCCTGTCACGCAATTTGCTAGGGCTAAGATGTTGCGCAAACTGGGTGCTCGTCTGTATGTAATTAGAGGTTTTGTAGGTAACAAGGGTTTAAGGAAGGGGTCCTGGAGTAGGATCTCCCAGCGGTTGTTCAAAATAGTCCTAATGTTCTGAAGTTCCTTGGTGAATTGTGTAATGAACCGGATAGGTGGGTTGTCGCTAGGTGGGGGTATAGGGTTTTTTTGAATAGTGGATTTCGCCTTCATGAACGCATCATTAACCAGTTTCTTTGGATATTTTCGTGCTGTGAATTTCCTTTTAAGTATTTTGGATTGTCTAGAATATTCAATTTCTATGGATTCGTCTAAATTGGCTATATGGTGTGTTATGGATCCAGGGCTGATGATGGAAACTGTTATAATGAATGTAATTATTTGAATCAACGGATTTAAAAAAGGTTTTAGTTTTAATGGAGTTGTTTTCAGTAAAAATGGTGAGATCAAGGAAATCTATGAAGTTGGAGTGATGTTGTGATGTGAACTGTAAACCTGCTTAATTATTATTGAGGTATTGAATGAATTCAGGGATTAAGGATGTGTCACCCTTCCAAATAAAAAACAAATCGTCTATGTAGCGTTTATAAAGGATAATATTGTCTGAAAATGGATGATTAGGAAAAAGAAGTTGTGATTCTATAAGACCCATGGTGAGATTGGCATATGAAGGCGCAAAAGAACTTCCCATTGCAGTGCCATTGATTGTGACACATCCTTAATCCCTGAATTCATTCAATACCTCAATAATAATAAAGCAGGTTTACATTAAAACTAAAACCTTTTTTAAATCCGTTGATTCAAATAATTACATTCATTATAACAGTTTCCATCATCAGCCCTGGATCCATAACACACCATATAGCCAATTTAGACGAATCCATAGAAATTGTACAGACAGCCATGAATATTCTAGACAATCCAAAATACTTAAAAGGAAATTCACAGCACGAAAATATCCAAAGAAACTGGTTAATGATGCGTTCATGAAGGCGAAATCCACTATTCAAAAAAACCCTATACCCCCACCTAGCGACAACCCACCTATCCGGTTCATTACACAATTCACCAAGGAACATCAGAACTATTTTGAACAACCGCTGGGAGAACCTACTCCAGGACCCCTTCCTTAAACCCTTGTTACCTACAAAACCTCTAATTACATACAGACGAGCACCCAGTTTGCGCAACATCTTAGCCCTAGCAAATTATGTGACAGGAATTATAACAATCCAGTAGGACCTATTCCCCGTACACCTGGATCATATTCCTGTAACCATTCCCGTTGTTTAGCTTGCCCTTTTGTTACCAATACATCCACTTTCTCATCCTTCATTACCAAGATTCAATATACCATCAATAGTCACATCTCCTGCCAATCCAAATATATCATTTACCTCATAACATGTCCATGCCGTCTCCAATATGTTGGCAGGACAACACAAGTTGCCCGGAGCCGTATAGGCCAACATAAAAGGAACATTATTAATAAATTTCCTATGCACAGCGTGTCACGTCACTATCACAGAGCACATAACAGCAGCCCCGACACCTTTTCTATCACACTTATCGACTCCATCAGTTCTGCAGATTCTGCAGCTTTTGATTTTTTAAAAAAACGAGAAATGTACTGGATCCAGACCCTCAGGACCCTGGTACCTGAGGGTCTTAATGAAGTTTTAGAAAAACTCTATTAATTCATCTTGTATCATTCCATATGCCATATTGTTCCGTTTTATGTTTTATCAGTCCTCTCTTTTAGTAGCCTTTTTATCTAGTTTTATTGCACTTATATATATTTGATGCTTTTATGACCGATTATTTATATCACTTCGCAATATTATGGAAAAGGTGATGTGCATATCTGGTTGCATATTTTTGCATGATTGCCTGCATAGTTTTGCATATTTTTTTATGCATTATTTTTATAATCGGTCTAGGTATTTATATTTTGTTTACTTTTATTCAACGTTGTTTAGAGTTCTTACATCAGGTTTTTTATTCAATGCTGTTTAGAGTCCATATATCAGGTTCTTTTTATGTGTGTATTTTTTATGTGTGTATGTATATATTCATATATTTATATGCATTCCTTTGCATTTTCATTGGTTATGACACTTTATTAGCCCCAACCAAAATGGTTGTTTATACCACTATCTATTTTCCACCACCAATATGGCTACACCATCTCCTGTTTGTCTTTCCTCCAATTAGTCACACTATATAACACGCCCAGGCATCCTCAAGCAGCACAGAGGCGCCTGGCGTGTTTATACAAAGACACTGGTAAGTTATATCTATTCCTTCTTAAAAGTTATTGATTTCTCCTTTTTTTGTTGTCTTTAGTCATCTGTGCTACATCCCCTTGTTTTAAATATACCTTAGTTCACTAATTTATGTCTCCCACATAGTTTAATTTTATGTTTCCTACCCAGATACTTTATGTTTCTCATTTAGACTAATATATACCAGCAGCCTATTCCCCATGTCCATCAGCATTTGCTTCCCCATGCTGTGAATTATTCCTCTTTCCCTTGTTTTCCCCTCCCCCCACATACTTCCCATTAATTAGTCACACTATATACAAAGACACTGGTAAGTTTTTCACTCTTAATTTCATTGATTTCTTTTGTTGGTTTAGTCATCTGTGCTACATCCCCTGGCTTTAAATATACCTTAGGTCACGTCCTTTATTATGTTACTATTTTATGTCTCCTATTATGTCTCCCACCAAGATACTTGGTTTCCAATTTAGATAATATATACTAGCAGCCTATCCCCCATGTCCATCAGCACTTGTTTCCCCATGCTGTGAATTATTTCTCCTCCCCTTGTTTCCCCTCCCCCCATATACTTGGCCCAAGGGCATCACTTAGTATCCACACTTCCCCACAATCCGAACAGCTGTATACAATAATATTTTACAAATTTGCCTGTCTGTTTTTCTAGTTGTTTTTGCTCCCGTTCCACATTGCCTGATGAAGCAGGAAATGCCTGCGAAACGCGTTGCAATACTGTTTTGTGAATAAACTATTATTGAAAATTTCCACTTGGTGTCTGCTTGGAGGAGGTAAGTTCATTACTACCTCCTCTGAATTACCCATTGGGTTTTTAGGTGCTTTTAGCTATTTTTATCCTTTTGGCGCCTCTGTTTTGTCTTACTACTATATAGAGTCCACCCCGAGTGGAGGGGTATCATCCCCTTTTTCTTCTACAGAGAGCGACGTTTTATTCCTGAGTGGGGTCAGGATAATCTCCCCACCTGCCTATACAGTGGTTGCCTATCGGTAACCCTGGTTTGTGAGTATTAACTTGTTTACTCTACCATTACTCCCTGTCAAAACATATTACACTATTGGGGCTCTTGGTGTTCCTTTTTGTCTCCATTTGTACACATACAGCAGTTATTTCTAATTGTATTTGCGCCATGCTTCGACTGGTAAATTTCCTAATTCAGAAGTCTTAAAGCTGAGGTTAAATCATAGGTCTCTAAAATTTGTATATAGATCAGCTCCTATGGCAACAGAGAAAAAAACAAAAAACAAAAAATAGTGCAGTGTATTTAGATTTTGACAGTGATGTCAGAGTTCACTTTTTGAGGTGTGCTTACCCTTTAAACCAAAAGCAGGTTTGGAGCTCAAAAAAATCAAGCACTTGCAGTTACTGTGACAACCGCTAATGAGCGGTCTGTAGAAAAGGGGAGCACACAGTTAGGGGAATATGCCTTTGAGGAAGCCAGCTGATTGGCGAAACGCGTCAAGCAGGAAGTGACATCACACTAGGATCATAGGCAGAGCCACGAGGGAACTACACACGCCGGCAGGGTCCCTCTATAGGAACTGAAACAACCTGTGTAATACAGATTTCTATGTGTGATTGACTTTGTACAAATGTGAGTAAAAACTTGTTATTAAAGCATTTTTAACTTAATAAATGGTGTTTTACTATTCTGGATTTGTATTTCTCTATATTGGAACCCGAGGAGCTGACTTGGAAGGAAAAGGAGATCTGCTAACATTATGGGCAATATACCATATTTTCGGCTCATGAGCAGACACTTTGGCCAAAATAGTGGCGGTAACAAATTGGATATAAAGGCATCATTCGTGCATGTTACCATTAAGAGTAGATAGTTTAAAGGGGAAGTACACCTCAAAAAGTGAACTCTGACACCGGGTGCTGTTGTAACATCTAAACATACTGCACTATTTTTTGTTTTTTGTTTTTTTCCCCTATTGCCATAGGTGCTGATCTATATACAAATTTTGGAGACTTTTTGGAATACAGCTGAGAGACAGTGTCAAGAGAAAGTTAAGACACATTTTTATCCTTGAAAATTTTTATTCTAGGTGTTTCCTTAAGGCAGCATCAATTACTTCAACACTGAAGCATACCAATAGCACTGCATTTTTTATGAATTTATACTAGTTTAGGGAGATACTGCATTGTTATTACAGATATTTGGTTAAGATTTCACTCATCACTAATCAGGACTCTTAGGACATATTTTTGAATCAGGCTACGTGTGATATCACATGGCACATACAGCAACTGTGCACAACATAGATGGATGGGCATTCTGAAAATTTAATTTGGTCATATCAGTCAATGATCCACTTGCTTGGTGACCTGGTCATAGAAGGTCATTCATAATATTTTATAAGCTTACAGTAAAAATATTGTTGGATATTGAATGTACCACATTCTGTGGACAAATGTCAATATACTAAAATTCTTGCCCACAGCTATTTTATGTACATGCTATCACTGCAACATTGGTAGGCTTGCAAATGTTACTGGAAATAAAAAAACCCACTGTAACATATCCCATTTATTTAAATAAAAATTATATAAATATAATACACAAAAGCCATGAATATCTTGTAAATTATATCCTTATAAACGGTGAGTAGTGATGTCATCAGTTATAAACGGTGAGTTCTGATGTCATTTCTGTCACATGACTCACTAAAATTTGTGTATTATAATAAATAAAGTACCCCCAGTTGTAAAATATGAGGATATTAGAAGTTACCTCGGAGTTCCATGACCTGTATAAAAACACTCGGCCTTCGGCCTCGTGTTTTTATATGGTCATGAAACTCCTCGGTAACTTATAATATCCTTATATTTTACAAGAGGGGGTACTTTATTCACTATATAATGAATACAAAGTTTATTGGTTTTTATTTTTTGCATTGATATCAGCATGAAGTTAATGGATATCACACTGCAGAGCCTGTTTCCTCTGAAGCCCCCGATTACTAACACTAAGGGGCATATTTATCAAGGGTCGAATTCTGTATTGAAAAAACTTAGAAATTCGAATTAAAAAAGACCAACCAGAATTAAGTCAAAGGTTTTTTTCGGTCGAATAGGTCCATTTTCAAACGAATAGGTCCGCATTCGGCCAAATTCCATTTGTACGAATCGAAGGAATAGCGCATATGATCGAATACGTTTTTCCCCAAAAAAAGTTTGATTTTTCAGTCCAACAATTGACTCAAATGGGTTTTAGGAGGTCCCCCATAGGCTTAAACAGCAATTTGGTATGTTTAAGATGGTGAATGGTCGAAGTCGAATTTTTAAAGAGAGAGTACATGATAAATTTTGATTTTCTAATTTTTAAATTTTTTTTCAAATTCGAATCGAATTTGGACTATTCCCTAGTCGAAGTAGACAAAAAATAGCTCGAAATTAGATTTTTTATCATTCAAAAATTTACTTCGACTTTTGATAGATCTGCCCCTAAGTTTTTTTTTTTTAGAAGAAGAAGCATATCTGTTTTATGGGTATTAAGATGGTAAATTTCCTTAAGGATGTACCTCTCTGTAACATAATTATGTTGCACATGATAGAGCCTCCAGACTCACTCATTACAGTATTTTACAAACACCAGTTGCCATGCATGATACACAGTACCACCTCGGAGACTATTTTGAAAGCAGGCCCGGATTTGTGAAAAGGCCACCAAGGCCCGGGCCTAGGGTGGCAGAATTTTAGGGCATGAAGCCCAACAACACCCTTATTGGTCGGAAGCTATGGGGCTGGTCAAGAGATACAGTAGTTTTTTAAATTTCCCATGCACCAATCCTCAGTGCTCCCGACCTCATGATCGAAATTTGTGCATGTGCACAAATGAAGGGTAGGGGAAAGGGGTGATGAGCAGCAGCGGACCTAGGGGCGCTCACTATGTAAACGGGCCCTGGCTGAAAGCACTCTAATGTAAGGCATCCCTATTACTGCTATACGGACAGCTCAGATTAGCTGAGAAACAGTTCTCTATTACAGCTTCCAATCTGGCCAAAACAGGTCTAAACGACAGACATGTTCTATAGTATTTATAAAGAGTAGGACAGCTTGGGACTTAGTATGGTTTACCCTACACTAACATAAAGAGGGTTATTTACTAAAATCAAAACATTTCTCATTATTTTAGTAAAACCACTTCAATCAAACTCCCATCTACAATGTTACCTAATTTATCAATAAATGAACTACAAAAAATCTGGTGCGGGAAAAGACTCGATACAACCGTGAAAAAAAATATTAATTGTATGGCTTTTTCGAATTATCGCCCAAAAACCACAAATTTGACAGATTATTGTACGAAACCAAGTGCAGATCATGATATTGACGTCTTTATGACCTTGGCAGGTTTGAGATGGAGTACTTTTTTATCAGACTTTTAGCAGCCTCGGGGTAAAATACATTTTTAAAAAAATACGTTTTCTTCCACTAAAAATTGTTTTCCCCTTTAAAACTCCAACCAGAAAAAAACGGACTTCCCCATAAACCAAATTAAGTGAGGGTCATAGTCTAGTCAAGGCATGAATTGTACAGACAAACAGTTATAGGTTTTATAATATGTTCCATCTCTAAAATAATAATGAGTTGTGATGGATGAATAAATTCACGAAAAATCGGGCACATCGAAAAAAAATCGTTTTTTTGAGTTGTACCTCAAAATTATTCGACACACGTTTACTTTAATTCATTTGGCCAAAACAAGTGTACGTATAACAATTGTTGCAGGGCTTCAAAATTGACGGACATCAAAATAATTTTGATGTCCATTGACTTCAATGCGTTTCGCAAATTTTCGCCATTTCTCAAATTTTGAGGGAAATTTGCAAATTTTTCTGCAAAGCGAAATGGGACAAATTCGCCGATCACTAACAATGTGTATCAGGGCTATCATGTTTTGAAGCCATCCATATTATTATATCAGTTCTATGTTACTATAATGCAAACAAATTGGCAAGTTCTCATATTATACGTGTTCCCATGCATGTCTGTACACCAAAGTTGCATTCTTCATTATATAGTGTCCTCTGCTACAGATATAATCCAGACATTTCTCTCTAGCTTCTGTAATTTTATTTATATTTCCTTTACAACAAAGTATTATATGGTAGTAAATGTTACTTTAAGCTTTGGTGGCATTACCAAACTGCCCATTCGTGTATACTTTATGAACCCATTCTCAGATAATGTTTAAACTGTCACAGTCTTGTTGACATTAGTTTAAGAAATGAGACTATAGCAAAATAAACAGAGCAGTTAAAAATGATATTACTAGTGGATGTAAAGGCTTTAAAATGTTCTTTACTACGACAATTTCACGTAAATTTCTTTATGCCTGATTTGTGCAGCAAAACTAAAATGCAGTTGCAGTTGTGTATAAATTAGTTTTGTGCTGCAAATTCTGTACATTAAAATATTGCATGTGTTGTTAAAATGCGACTTGGTGAGGAATTACTTGAAATAAAGGGATGAAGAATAAAAAGTGACTTACCACTGAACAGACATAAACACAAGATGATTCTCCAATTACATAGAATACTGGACCTCATAAAATGGACACGCATACAGTATTTATTTTAAATGTGAAGAGTATTTACAGGCATTGGTGTAAATATTATGAAGCTGCCAAGGGAACAACACTTCTAATAGCTTTTGCCTGCAAATACAGATGGCAGCAGTAAAAGGCAGCATAATAGATTAAAGAAGTCAACCCCTGTGTATTTATTTTCCAAATCCAAGATATTACAATGCTGAGGCAATAGGATAGAATAGGGGATCTAAAACTTGTAATTGACATATTAGCAAAAAGCCACAGCATGAAGAAATAGTGTAAATCCAATTTTAGACATCAAAATCTATTTAGTTTCAGTTTTCTTTTTGTAATGTAGACTACTAATATCCCTATTTTCTAAAGTTATTGATATTATTATGAGGCATAAACTGAGACAGATCTACAGATTACAAAATGTAATTATCAGATGTTGACTAAGGACAGAGAGATTTGCAGGTCACCGGTAGCTAAAGAATTCCCTGCTCTATGGCATATTGTATTGATTCCCTGTAAAAATGTTCAAAATACAGAAAGTTTGGTTGTGGTATACAAAATTACTGAAAATGTTAAAGTGAAGCATATCAACCAGCAATTCTACAGAAAAGGGAAAGGGGAGATTATTGTTATTATTATTATTATTAACATGTATTTATATAGCTCCAACATATTGTGTAGCACTGTAAAGTAAATGTGATTATACAACTAAATCACATGAATTATATACATAGAACATCACAATCAATACCGGTACAAAAGGTGAGGAATGCCCTATGCAAAAGAGCATACACTCTAAAGGGAAGGGAGTAATACACAAGGTGTGGGAGTGGGCAAGATTGAATTAAGTGGGAGAGAAATGTGGTACTGTATGTGGTGTTGCATTTGGTAGTTAAGCAGAGTGAAGGTAGGCTTCTCGAAAGAAGTGCGTTTTAAGAGATTTCTTGAAAGCAGAAAGGTTGGGAGAAAGTCGAACAGGGCGTGGGAGAGAGTTCCAGAGGAGGGGTGCAGCCCTTGCAAAGTCTTGAATGCGAGCATGTGAGGAGGTAATGAGAGAAGAGGTGAGTAGCAGGTGAGTAGAGGAGCGTAGTAAGTGGTTGGGTGAGTATATAGAGATGGGTTCAGAGATGTAGGGTGGGGCAGAGTTATGAAGTGCTTTGAATGTCAGGGTAATTAATTTGAATTTGATTCTAAAAGGTAGCGGAAGCCAATGCAGGGAGTGACAGAATGGCGTGGCAGAGGAGGAGCGGTTGCTGAGGTGTATGAGCCTTGCAGCAGTGTTCATTATGGACTGGAGAGGTCTCTGTAGGGGAAGGCCAATTAAAAGTTACAGTAGTCTAGACGTGATATGATGAGAGAGTGAATAAGAATTTTGGCAGCACCTTGGGTGATAAATGATCGTATTTTGGATATGTTCCTTAGGTGGAAGTGACATGATTTAATAAGTGACTGGATATGAGGCGTGAATGACAGGGCAGAATCTAGGATAACCCCAAGGCACCGGGCCTGGGAAGAGGGGGTGATAGTGTAATTTTTAACTATGATGGATACTTCCGGGATGTTACTGGTGTTAGTTGGAGGAAAGAGAACCATTTCAGTTTTAGAGAGGTTTAATTTAAGGTAGCGTTGTGACATCCAGGAGAGATAGCGGACAGGCAGGAGGAGACGCGAGTTAGGAGTTCTGGGTTGAGATCAGGAGATGAGAGATAGATCTGAGTATCGTCAGCATAGAGGTGGTAGTGGAAACCATACTTGTTGATTAATTTGCAGAGGAAGGAAGTATAGAGGGAGAATAGTAATGGTCCCAGGACAGAGCCTTGAGGAACCCCAACAGAAAGAGGTAGGGGAGAAGATGCTACTCCGTTGTAGGAGACACTGAAGGAATGATTGGAGATTTAAGAAGAGAACCAGGACAGGGCTGTGTCACGAAGGCCAAGCGAATGGAGGGACTGGAGATGCCAAAGAGTATTAAAAGTTTGACAATAACTATATCTATTAAAAATAATTCTTAAAAACTAATTAATAGATAAGGCATCAAATCACCACAAATTGTTCTTTTCTGTCTAATAGATCCAGCAATGATCACAGTTTCTGGACAAACTAACCCAAAAGTCCTTGTTCTTTGACCATGAGGGTCTAGTCATATTAAGGGCCATTCAAAACGTATCTCTTTGTTTATCATGTTTATCATGTTATGATGTTTATCATGTTATCACGTAAAAACTCAATTGAAGTATAAGGGAAAAAACTTATTAGGAGGGAAATTTTTCTCCTCATATTGAATCCCTTCCATGAGTTTTCCTTCATATGATAAACAATGTAGTAATTTTTTGCTCACTGAATTGAATATGTGAAGATATAAACTCATCGATTTAATGTCTCCCACTACAAATCACACTGTGAGAGGAGAGTATCTCTACCAGTTTCAACTTAATTATGTAATTGTCATGATTGAGTAAGAAGCTGCTGTTGAACACTCTTTTCATGATGTGAGTTGTAGGGTGTCTCAAATTACAGTTCTCCAACTTAATATGCCAAATTTTATTGTAGTTAAGTGCTTCAACAAACTTGTTTTAACTTTGTTTGTTTTAACTTAAACTTTGTTTTAACAAACGTTTATGAATGTAGACGGGGCACAATTTGGTAGACCGCTTTGATCCAGCAATAGCATGACCCACGATCAATACACATTTGTTTCATTCATAAATTTTAGCAGATTCCAAACAGGCCCACAATTAATTTTGCAGCGTATCTACAGCTATCCCAATGATCCGCTACGGGGAAGCATAGCTTTTATAACTGAAACCTTTAAATCAAACACCTCACACACAATATAACTTTCTACTAGAATAACTGCCAAAATCTATTTGCAAGTCTATGAATTTTAAGTCATTGATATAATTTTGGTAAATACTTGCAGCCTTGCCAAACATGCCAGTTTAGTGAGTATTTATAAGTACTTAATATTTTTTACAAAATGGTTACTATAGGTATGGTTTGCTAGAGACACTGGTGGTATTATATACAAAAATTGCTTGTTTGAATTAGTACTCCCTGCTTGCAAACTGAATTGGTGATTAATGATTGGACCAGGAGCAAATAAAGACAAAAGCTTGAGTAGCACAACTATTATAATCCAAGGAAGCCTCCCTGAAAAGACTGAAGAATACTACTGAGATGTTAGTGGTAGTTTAGCTATTGTCACTGTGCGTGTCCTTTTGCCATTAATATTCAGTAAGGTTTTTGTGATACTAGCTAATGTGGCTGCAGGCTAGTGCAGGCACAGAGAGCTCTGTGTGCCATTTTTAATTAATTTCACGCTGCAATCAAGGGCAGAGAAAAAGTAACCCACCTTGCCCTACTCGTATGGCATTTAAAAATGCAAATGGATGATACCTTTGAACAGAATTCTATTACCTGGGATGATCCTGATCATTTTTATCAGTGTTTTATGTCTATAATTTATTTATGCTTAATGTACATTTGTCAATTAAGTATGTCTTATATGGCTTGTTTTATTATACAATCCAATTTGAGATGACTTGTCTCCATGTATCGCTATGCACAGCAATGCCCCACTATTTCATTTGCAAGTCAATAAAAAAAATGAAACTCAGAAAAGCAATAGGCATAACCGAGAGCAAAATAATACTATACCATGCTAATTACCTTGTCAAAATAAATCACCTCTGTACAAATTAAAATAGTCGAGTAGATTATAAATTATAAAAAGAAGAAAGAACTACAATTAAAATGAATCTGAGGCTGACAGTTAATAGAAATGACTTTGAAACTATAAAACAATTTAGGAACTGTGCATGAATTCAAGTCAAATAGTAGCCATATGTGTAAACACTTAACAAACCTCATCAATATTAAATCAATATACTGCTTCTCATCTCGTTGACTGAACAGACAGTGGCTCAGTAGCTTATATTAAAATACTAAGCCTTGCAAATGGTATTTACTATTTTTCAGTACATGTATGGGACTTGTTGCCAGAATGCTTGGGACCTTGGGACTTCCATAAGTTTGGTCACCATACTTTAAGGGGTTGATTTACTGACATTGAAATTTTTTTAATCATATTTGTTTTCTAATAATTTTTTTTTTATTTCTCTAAAAAAAAATTTAAAAATTTTTCTGTAAAAATGTGAGATTCATTTAAGTGTAAAAACCACAAAACCTCTAATACAGGTATGGGATCTGTTATCCAGAATACCCGGGACCTGGGGTTTTCCGTATAAGGCATCTTTACGTAATTTCGATCTCCATAACTTAAGTCTACTTAAAAATAATTTAATTATGGAATAAACCTAATAGGATTGTCTTGCATCCAATATGGATTAATTAGGTTAGTTTGCATCAAGTACAAGGTACTTTTTTACAGGTATCTAACTACACTCGGGACCCTATAAGGTTATGTCTCACAGGTCAGTAATTTCATTACTGCTATTTGCAACAGGATCAAAACCACCACCACTCACCATTGTTTGCTTCAATTGAATATCATTGGGAAGTTTCACAGCCAGACTGACCTGGTATCATCTTTTGGTGTGTAAAAAATGGAATATACTACAGGCAGACAGTGGATTAAAACCTATATTGGAAAGGCCCCCCATGATGGCATATAGGAGGGGTGTTAGCCTGTGCAATCTGCTAGTCAAGACGGACCCGATAGATTGTTATCAGAAATCAAGGACTGGTTGGTTGTCGGATAGAAAGAAGGGGTGCTTTAGATGTTCAACCTGTACATCATGTCGATTTATGACTCAAGGCCAGAGTTTCAACCATCCACATACAGGTAGACGTTTTGCTATCAGATCGCACATCACATGCACCACCATTTATGTTATTTATTTGATCACCTGCCCTTGTGGCCTTTCTTTTCTGCAAATGGATGCGCATCGGTCTGCTATAAGCACTGCTTTTAGGAACAATAAAACATTGAAACCAGTGGCTGAACATTTTTTTTAGAAAAAGGCCATAATTTACCCACATTTAAATACATTGGCATTGGGTGGGTAGGTCTAAAATGCTTCTTCAAAGGGAGTGTTTTTGGATTAAAAAGTTAAACAATCTAGTGCCACACCGTCTCAATGAACAATTGTCCCTAACTTGTTTTTTGAATCAGAGATTATTCTGTGCTATTATTATTGTTCTGCAAGTGGAATTAAGATTGGTACATCGTACTGTTATCCTAGGGGTTTTTAAAAATTGTGTCAGGTTTTGCACACATATGCAACGTTGTTGCGATTTAATGGTAGGGGATATACATTTGTTACTATAGCACTCTAAATTCACAATGCATCTTTAAGATGTGTGTCGGTGACTTCATTTCCTGTTATGCTCTATGTGTGTGTAAAGCTTTGTTTTTAACAACAGGTGGAATCTTGATAACAGTCCAAGACCCGGACCGAAACGTCAATATTTGCTTTATGCTTTTAAGGTTTTGACAATAAATTAATAATTTTTTTAATAAATCTGGTGTGCGCTGCTTACAACTATGGACATATGTATATATATATTTATATACATACATACAATCATCATGTACTTTAACCTTGATGTTCACTCAGTGTCTTATAAAATCAATAAATATATTCTTACATTTATCAATAAGAACCTTTTACTGTATAATATTTTCAGCACATTCTAAAGCAGCATGTGATTTGAAATATGACTATTTTATTCTTCTTCTCCAGTAAATAGACATTGTTAGAATGGGCAATTGTGGGCCAACATGTATATAACAGCTTATGCATCAATTATGAACAACAGAATGGAGAAACGTAGTGAGTGGGAAGAGAAAAAGAAAGACAGATACATACATTACATGACTAAAAAAGCAACAGAAATTGACATAATTGGAAAGCACTTCTGGTTTGGAACAGAATTACATAGCAAAGAGCTTAATAATAAGTTGAATTGGCAGCATTGCTGGGAAGCACCAATTATGGATATAATATTTTTTTCAGGTCAGTAAAATGCCAATAGATGTCACTGTCTTTAAAGCATAGTCAAATGTCAATAGATTATAACATTTAATATAATGTTTTGTCAACTGTGCAGTTCAGTAATATTGAATGCCATATTAAAGAATAGTTAATTGGGACAATAATATGGCATGGAGAAGCAAGTGTATTTGGCATTGTGTATTTGAACCAGGCAAGGGAACAAAGGAATTACCAATATGGCGAGAAGGGGTGAAAGATAAAGTCTAAGAAAAAGTATATGCATGCCTTAATAATAAAAATTATAATACTCAGCCAATTAAAGGCACATAAAGGCCTCCTAAAAGAAAGGGGACACAAAATGGCCAAGCATTTAAAGGACATGTCAACCCCCACATCAAGAATTTATTCAGTAAAAAGCCTAATTACATTCTTCACATACCGAGTATTCCAGTCCTTCAAAAGCAATTCGCTAAGAAGCTGAGTTGATTTAAGCTTCCTGCTTCTTTCCTCCACGATCTGCCTCTCTCTCCCCTCCCTTCTGAAAGAGCGCTGCTGTTTGGCGATATGCACATGGGCACTTTGTCTCAAACAATCTAGCACATGCGCAGTAGAGGGGAATCGGCTTCAGCTAAAACTTTCAGCCGCGTCATCAGTGACCTGAATAAAAATAGCATTGGTGGTTGCCATACCGACTTCAGACTTGTAAGCTTGAACTCTCTGCTCCCCCTGCTCCTAGCAAATATTTCTTCTGCTGACTGCAGCGAGGGAAAGAGCAGAGAGTTTAACTATTACACTGCCTTTTACAACCAGGATAACCATGTAAGTGCAGAAATGCACAATACAACAGGAAGCGTGCAACCCGGAAAAAATGGCCGCCGGGTAAATGCTTACATCGATCGAGAAAGAACGCAGTGGTGCAGGGAGCA
Organism: Xenopus laevis; assembly: GCF_017654675.1. Classification (NCBI taxonomy): domain Eukaryota; kingdom Metazoa; phylum Chordata; class Amphibia; order Anura; family Pipidae; genus Xenopus; species Xenopus laevis. The sequence goes on along the minus strand of NC_054382.1, from coordinate 90,213,042 downwards.
GGAGGGGAATTTCGAGGCGAAAGTAATGCAGTTCGGGTTGGTAAAAAAGTTTGACATGTCCTTTAAAGCACTTGAAGACTCAAAATTAGTGATGGGCGAATTTATTCGCCAGGAGTGAATTTGCGGCGAATTTGTGTGAAACGCCTGCGAATAAATTCACGAAATGCCTGCGAAAATTTGCTGGTGAAAATTTGCCGCGTCAAAAAAAAATTTCACAGGCGCCGAAAAAAAAACGGACGCCGTTTTGCACATTTTTTCGGCGAAGAGAAACAACGCAAATTCACCCATCACTACTCAAAATGTAATGTCAATAGAGTTGTAACACTATTTGCTCTTATGTGTAATGGTGCAGAAACATTTTGAGTTTCTATTATTTAATAAAGTTGTTACAGTGGTTTTTTATGATATGTTCTCTGAAAGGCTAGTTTCTAAATATGATGTAATGCTTACATTATATTGAGTATTTATCCCTCAGATTTGATGAGCAGCAAGTTCTAACTGATCACTGGAATGACATTTAAATGCATATACACCAACACAAAGGTCCTCTCTATGATGATTAAAGATAAGGACCAAGCTTGGTGAGATACACCATATATTCTATTTGGAAACAGCAGCAAAAGTTTAAGTCACCCAGGATAACAAATAAGAGTTCATTAAAGACTGACATTTGAGGGTATCAAGATTACTATCTGGAGCTCTAAAAAAGGAAAATGCTGATGGCTCAGAAATGGCAGGCTTTACTGCGTTTAAGTCATCCATGACAGTGAAGCATAAATGTCTAGGAGCAACAGTGCAGTTGCAAAGTGGTAGGCCACACAAATGAAGAGAATGGGACCACAGAGTGATAAAGTATTCAGTATGTATAAGTACACTGCCTTCATTTAGAAAACACAGTGGAGAGTTCTAAACTGTCTCTGGAAGCCATTTCAACATAAAAGCAGCAGCACATGAACAAAGCATCACCGTATGCAATGCCAACTGTTGGCTAGAGTGAGTGGCTTTTTAATAATGAAAATAAATTAGGGTTCATTTACATACACAAAATGCAATTTAGATAACAATCTGCATGTTTTTTTTACCACAATGCAATGTTTTCCCCTAAAATGCCAGTGCCAATGCCAGCGCTATACCTAATGCAGTTGAAATGGATTTAGCAAATTAACACAACCATGCACTATTGGTAGCAAAATGGACAAAATTGCACAGAAGTCAGTCTGGCATAATTTGCATTTTTTGGCACATGTTGACCCTGGACACAAAGGGAACCCTTGAGATACCACTTGGTCAGGGGTCGGTGGTAGCTCCAGGATTCCTCTGTATCAATGGAAATGGAAGGCAGAAAGTATTGAGTGGTGCCGTGTGCAACAGATGGAAGTGCAAGGGGCTCATTTCGATGCAAGTGCTTTAATGTAATTGATATAATGTGTAATTCATTGCGGGAAAAAGTACGGGAGCATAACTGCGCATGCAGACATAAATAAATCCTATTATCTGGACAGGGGAATCACAAATTCCCATCTAGTATCTTATGGACATATCAAGTTAGAATCATGCCAGTATCACAGTACCTGTCTGAATGCATAATGCTTACCATAATGTTAAATTATTACCCTAAATGTTAAAATTAGGGTTTGATAAATTCCGAAAAATTCTAGCTTTTTTTTTTATAAAATTGGACTTTTAAAAAAAATCACGAAATTTTCAAAATTTATTTAACCCCGAGGATGGGAAAAGTTAGAATCTGAAAATCCGGCATCATAGACCTGTCGAAGTTGCATATAAGTCAATGGGAGAAGTCCCCATGATTTTTTGATGTGTGCTAGGTTTTTTCCAATACCCCGAAGTTTTCGAATTTTCGGGTGAAAAATCAAAAAAAAATCGTGAAAATCGGATGAAAGATCAAAAAAAAATCATGAAAATCTGGATTTTTTCTCGCAACAAAATTTTCGGCAAAGTTTATTAATAAATAAGCCCAAAAAACCCGTACAGATTTGGTCGGAGTTTTTTTCAGAAATTATTGAGATAAATTCGGACTTTGATAAATAACCCCCTTAATGTTTATTTTTCATGGCTTTAGCTAGGGACTAGTGATGGGCGAATTTGCGCCTTTTCGCTTCACCGGAAAATTCGCGGATTTCCTGCGAAATTCGCAAAACGGCAAATAATTAGTGAAACGGCGCCGGCGTCTCGTTTTTGACGCTGGCGCCCGTTTTTTGACGCCGACGCCCGTTTTTTTTTACGCCGACGCCCGTTTTTGATGCCGACGCCTGTTTTTCTTGACAGCGACAATTTTTTTTGACGCCGGCAAACTTTCACAAGCGAATTTTCGCAGCCGTTTCGCAAATGTATTCGCCCGCGGCAAATCGCGCTAGTTCGCCTCGAATTCGCGCCTACCGAATAAATTAGCCCATCACTACTAGGGACCCTAGTTTCAGTAAAAGCAAACCATAAACTTGCAGAGTATGATGAGATTCTATTTTAGATACTTTGGGCCAAGGGGTATATGTGAAAATATGCCATCTGATTTCACAGAATTTAACAGGAATTTCCAAAGTGACATTGTGGTGGGAGTGCTCCCACCGCACAATGAAATCTTTGGAATGTTTTAAAACATTATATAGAAAACACAACTGTTCCTTTGAAGACAGAAAAAAACTTAAACTAATATGACTTGAACTAGAAATGATAGCTCTGCAATTCTGTGCCTCTATAAAAAGGAATTCTTCAGCACTGGCATTTCATTTGTCAAGAATAGAGGCAGAAGTTTTCTAATGGAAACGTAATTGTAGTGCCATTTTAAACAGTTGTCATTTTGCAGTGCTGCTAATGATACACGGGTCATGGAAAATAATTTTTTTGTCATTCGCTTGGTCAAACATGCCATTTATAATAAAGGAGAAGGTCAGTCTATAAAATTAAACACTACAGGGGGAATTCATCAAACTTTCTTTCACAGTTTGCTGCCTATAGAATTCATTCATGGTAATTTTACACTCAGAAGATATTTAATTACCTATGAAAAAAATGAGATAAGAAGAGCAACAACAGAAAAAGAAACAGATTTGCCTGAATATGAAAATGCCATTTCCTATTTAACACATTAAATATTTTCGGTGAAGGTTTATTTCGACAATAACTTGTTGGTAAATCTTCCTATCTGATTTGATTTTAAAACATCATAAGGAAATGGATACCAATACGCAGAATTATAATGCAACAAATGTTGTCACGTATTATCTTTATATCAAGTACTGATTCACCAACTTAAAGGAAAAAGGGTCCATATTTTCATACAATTGTATACAGGAAATTGTTCATGGTACAGTGGAGTGTATTAATTTAAATAAACAAATAATTGTTCCATCCTTTCATATTATTTATAACCATTCCATTCTACTCTATTTTCTTCTGATAAATTATAATTTCCACTCCACTAGTGAATTAAAGTTATAGAATATGGACAATGTACCCCCTATTATAAGGATAATATAAGTCATGGAGAAGCGTCATGACAATATAAAGGCACATGGAACTTAAAGGTAACTTAGTATTTTATTATTTTGCAATGGGGCTAAATTCTTTAATACACAAGTGCAAAGTAGAGGCTTTCTGTCTTGTACTAAGTTAACTACAGTATGGTAGCTAAAATATTATTTTTAGATGATAATCTATAAACAATATCTCACAACCCAGTTTATTCTGAAAAAGAAAAGAGAGAGCGAGAGAGAGAGAGAGAGAGAGAGAGAGAGAGAATCGAGAATAGAGAAAATAGAGAATTTAAATTGACTTTAAAAGTTGGTAGAATTGGCTAAAAAGGTTTCTCAGTTATAGATATCAGATCAATTATCCAGAAAAACCATTATCCAAAAAGCTCCAAATTGCTGAAAGGCCACCCCCCATAGAATTTACTTTAATTAAATAATATAGTAGTTTGTACTTGATCCCAACAAAGATACTGTACTTAATCCTTATTGGTGGCAAAACAATTCTATTGGGTTTCATTAATGTTTAAATGATTTTTAGTAGACATAAAGTAGAAGATCCAAATTATGGAAAGATCACTTACCTCGAAAACCCCAGGTTCTGAGCATTCATACATACCTATATTTACAATCATTTTCTAAATTATATGTGTTATGCTTTATATAATGTCAAGTGTATATGGTAATAAATGGGTAAGGAAAATATTGAAATCATGAGACCACAACACTTGTGCAAATTTAGTTTTCAAAATATTGATAGCAATATAGTTGGCAGTTCAGCACCTACAATCTGTTCTTATGTTAGCAATGAATGCTAGCACTAACAGAGACATCTAACATGTTTTATCTTGCGTTCCTTTTCTCTCTCCAAGTAGCGTGAGAGTTTTTATGACTAGTGTCTACAGGGCAAGGAGTTATTGATTCTTGAAGTTGAGAAATGATTGCAAGAACTGTATTTTTCTCTTTCCTGTTTGGCATTTTTCCATGTTTTGGTGATATACATGCTGGCGGAGAGTCTGAACAATGTAATGGGAAATGCCACACAGAAGCTGAATTTGTGGCACAGGAGCAATGACAAAAGAGTAAGCTCAAGGTCATGTCTGTAGTTATGCAGACTTTCAAGTGATGTATTACTTTAGACAAGATTGTGCAGGGCTAGATAGATCTAATATACAGCTGTTATGATTATAGAATTCACCCTTGACGTATGGGCAGATTTATCAAGGGTCGAATTTCAAAGTAATGGGAGTTTTTTTGAACTTCAAATTCGAATAAAAAAGACCAACCAAAATTTATTAAAAAAATCTAAGTTTTTTTTGTGGGTGAATAGGCTGTATTCGAACGTTTGAATCTAAGTAAGATCGAATTTGATTGATTTTTCAAAGTCCACCAATTGACGCCATATATATGTATGGGTCGTGATTTCCCCTTCGGCGCCTTTGTATCAATTAACGCCATATAGGTTCTAGGAGGCCCCCCATAGGCTAAAACAGCAATTCGTCAGGTTTTAGATGGCGAATGGTCGAAGTTTTAAAGATACAGTACATGATACATTTTTATATTCGAATTTTTCTAACTTTTTTCAAATTCGAATCAAATTTGGACTATTCCCTAGTCAAAGTACACAAAATTAGTTTGAAATTAAATTTTTTTTACTGAATTTTCACTTCGCCCCCATCATAAATCTGCCCCTTAGTGCTTCTATATGGGAGATACATGGTAATTAAGATTAGTGGTTAAAAGGAATAAATAAAAAAACGAATGGCCAGTAAATGATCTGATGTGCATGTTAAATAACAACAAACAAATAATATTCTCTAAAGGAAAGCACAACAACTGAATTATTAATATGTATAATTAATATATAGAAGAAATTGTCTTTTTTAAGGTATGAAGATTATGAAGTAACTATGGTAACACATATAATTTTTATATGGCTTTAAGTGGATATAGTGTTTTCTCCTTAATTTAAAAGGAAATATATATTCATGGGCAAGTTCCGCATGTTGCTTTAATGTGCTCTAAAGTAGACAGTAATGTGTGATGATATAGGCTATATGGAATGCACTGAACATTCCTTCCTTTTTCTGAATGGAAATACTTGCCTAGCTGTGGAATACACAAACATTCTCCAATTAAATGGCATGAAGACCACAGATCATGTCAGTAACTGGCTTGAAGGGTACAACAGGTACAGACTGTTGCTATATGGTTTGGGCAGCCTTGATTTAAATTGATTTTCTTTCATGCTGCAGAGAAAAGTTCTAGCCAACCATTCTGCAATGCCTCCTATCTTCTCTTGAATAAATAAAGGTTACAGTAGAAACCCCCATTTCAGATTTTCCAGGGGACCAGAAAAAAATGGTGTAAAATCCAGGAAAATGTAAAATCAGTGTAAAATCAGTGAAATGTATAATGCAATATGGGGGTATATTTATCAAAGATTGAAGTTAGAGATCACAACAGTCCGTTAGAGTAAAAATCCGCCACTCATTCATTTCTATGGCATTTTGAATGGCATATTTATCAAAGGGTAAATTTTCACTTTCACCCATTGATCAATACTCATTAAATACTGGAACGATTGTGCAATGAAAAGCTTGGCACTCTATTATAAAGTGCTAGGCAACTGTGATTTTCAGAGATTTTCTATAACGGGTTGCTGGGAGTCAGTGCTCTTCTATGCTTGGGGTGTCTGGGAGCCATTAAGCACTTTAATGCTGGTCTATGACATTGTGCCCTTTTTTGCTGGGAATTCCTGAATTAATTTACTTTGGAGTGTGTGGATTCAAATATGAAAATAATATGTGCTAGAATAGGTATAGCATTTTAATTTGGGCACAACTAAAATGCTTGCGCTGCACATAATGCCCATCCACTGTTTGCCCATCCACTGTTCAACCACTGACATACATTGTTTGTACAGTAAGTTGGCTATAAAAAATTCCCTTTGACCCTTCTGTTATAATTTTGCTATGACCAAATCACATGAGAAAAGTAAACCAGGGAAAACATCTACTTGTTATAAACAAAAGAAAACATTTTTTTTTTACACAGAATCAAATTATTAAATATTATATGAGAGACGGTACACTTAGAGATCTGTTTTTCACTTAAACTATTGGTATTGCTTGGCATCTCATTTAATATCTGAATTTTTCAAGTCAAAGAGGTTTGCCAGTCCCCATAGATACATGACTGAAGCTTACAATTATCACTCTCATTAAACAGGTGCAGAGACTCTTCCCTTAAATGACTCCCGTTGTTAACCGAAAGGAATACATTTGAAAATGACAGAGTTTTACTCGTGCCATGCCTAATTGGTTTGTCATTAGTTTATCAGCATCCACTAACCCCATTAGCCAGTGATTTGTATGTCATTTGAAGACTCCAAACCAGCAATTAGAGCATTTAAAGTGCACAATGTCACAATGTAATGAAGTGATGCTTTTGATAAACACAAAATTTGCTACATTTGCTCAGTTTTGAATAGTTAAAGTTGAAAAGAGATAATCTTAAATATAGGAGTCACTTTGTTGTTCCCCTAGAATGGTTTTAAAGCCAACCAAGAACTGGGATGTGAAGAAGGCCCAGTTTCCCCCACCCCACACCTGGTTGCAGACATCCTGTTTACTTTACCAGCAAGGGCAGTACTAGTCCATCACTAGCATGGAACTGCTGGATGGCAGGTTGGCTTAGGGGTAGCACAGCAGAGACAGATATGAAACAAAATGATAAAATGAATGGCTAAAAGAAAGAAATTATAGGGAAAGAGAGAGGAGACTACAAGGAAGAAATAAAAGATTTACCAGGGGGAAATGTACAGAAAATGGAGGTGATGGTATTTGGTAGGTGTAGAAAAGTCACTAAAGGATGGGACCAAGAACAAAAATGGCAATATTGGGTAGAAATTGGGTAGAAATATTGAATAGAAAATGTCAACATGAAAAAGGTGAATAGGAAGAATGGTGATAAAAAAATAAAAAAGCAAAAGCAGCCTTTAAAGTAAAGTGAAAGACAGAAGTAAAGACCAAAAACAGAAGAATAAACACAAAAGCCAGAAAAAACAGGCCATTCAATAACAAGGTGAGCCTCTCCTACAAGTATGCTATTAGATACAGGGTACAAAGTTTATCCAGGGACCGGGTCTAATTGCCACTTTGGAGTCAGAAGGCAACGTCAATTGAGTGAAGTGCGACACCCCCTGGCAAGTACATTAACTCTGGAATTTTTTGGGGAAAGATGCTTTAGGGGGAAAAACATGAAATTTCAATTTGCTCACTGTGTTTGTGACCATAAAAGATGGACTTTATATGTTGGAAAGCACCTCAATACTGGATTGAATATTAACCAATGATTAAACAAGAGGCATAAAAGCCCAAACCTAAAGCTTCTGGAAATGCAGAGAAGGGGCATGGAGCACTTTAAGAACGGAATTAAAAGAACTTTCATTTGAAGCAACGTAGAGGGTTCTTCACAGTCAGGACAGTGAGGTTGTGGAATGCACTGCCGGGTGATGTTGTGATGGCTGATTCAGTTAATGCCTTTAAGAATGGCTTGGATGATTTTTTGGACAGACATAATATTAAAGGCTATTGTGATACTAAACTCTATAGTTAATATAGGTATGGGTATATAGAATTTTAATTAAAAGTAGGGAGGGGTGTGTGTAGGGATGCTGGGTTTTCATTTGGAGGGGTTGAACTTGATGGACTTTGTCTTTTTTCAACCCAATTTAACTATGTAACTATGTGTACTCTATAAGTAGCCTTTGAACATTTGAGATGTTGATGTAAAATGCAGTATTCCATAATACAGAAATATTTCACTTTACATGGGAGAGTGAGAGAATATTTTATATATTCACAAAGAAAGAAATTCTCAGACAGTAGTACCCAGTTATTAACATTGCAAGAAAGCCAAAAAAAGATTATCTAGATTCCAGAATGGGGATAATTACATCCACAAGTGCTAGCTTTAATTAACCATAAAAGAGCTCTGTTATATTATTGTTATTAGCAGCAACACAGTTTTCATGCATCTTCTGTTCAATTAATAGCCCAATAGTAAGCTATTTTTACAGCTTGTCTTGTTGGCTCACATGAAAGACCCATGTGCTGAATGTGAGGTTGGCAAACAACCATTTTCTTGGAAATAAATAACATCCTTGCTTGCTCAATCCAACTATGTCCAACTACTGTATGTAAAAAGACTGCTCATTCCAGCATATGAGAGAGAGAGAGAAAGAGTGACAGAGAGAGAAAAAGATATATGTATGATGACTGATCATGAATAAGGCTATTTTAGATTTTTAGATCAGTAGAATTTTTGAGATCACCGTATACCTGACAATTCTGTTATTTTATGGGTTGGCCCGTAAGACAAAGGGTTGGATAGTGTCTGATTTGGCCATCCAAATGGATAAACAAATGCCCTGATCCTTTAGGCAGAGAAGATTTAAAGAATTGGAAGGGAGTTGTCAACTTCGAAGACTGTCACACTGCAAGATGCGGCATTGGCTTATCAAATCTTCTAAGCTTTTGTCCATCAATTTTCTATTACTGTATCAAATATTGTGCCTTAATCAGAAACACTGTCATCCAAAGCAGAACAGTCTCTGAAAATCACTATGCTCTGATGTTGTTGTCTTAAAGGTGCAGCCAATCAAGTCACCTATTTCTTGTTTATAGTATATCATCAGATATTGACATAATGCCAACCTGGTTGCATTTGTCTACTAGTATTTTTCTCCTGTGGGACTCAAAAAGTACTTTACAACAAGCTTGTGAGACATTACAGGCGCACTGAATATGTTGGTACCATATTTTATATACTGAACTTATTTCACCAGCCTAAAGTTTCAGCTTTTCTATAGCACTCTACTACACTCACATGATCAGTGTGCTCTGAGCACCAAACTTAGGGGTTGTTGCAAATGATCAAGCAAAAAATGAGGTTGGCCTGTAACAGAAGCAGATGCTACAGGGCTGATTATTAAATTCTCATGCTAGTTGCACTGGTTTCTGAGCCGCCATGTAGTAATTATCTGTATTAATTACTAATCAGCCTTATATTGCGACATAGATCCCTAAGCTCAGTAAGTGACAGCAGCACAGAGCATGCGCAGTGGAAAGAAGATGGGGAGCTACTGGGGCACCTTCAGAAGCAAAGATCTTCACTGCTTAAAGGCTGTGGTTGCTTTGAGTTGGAAGAGAACATAATGTACAACATTTCTAGCCTACTTCTTTAGTTAAGCTAAAGGCTGATAACTAGTCTATCTCCTCCCAGACATGTGTGCATGTTAAAAATGCAATTTTAATGTATTAGATTTTAAGATTGTTTTAGGAGAAAATGGAAAATGGTATCATATTTATTGTGATTCTCCTTTCCTTTCCTGTCCAAATCCATGTCATACTCATTGAGTATAGCCCCAACACAAGGCTCAAAAGGACCCTCCCCAAGGATTGAAAAGCCCAACCCCAATCCAGTGTCCATGACAAGCTTCTAGAAACTATCTAAAAAAGGATGGAAATCAGATGACATGGAGTTGGACAGGAAAGGAAAAATCACAGTAAGTATGATCCAGTTTTCCCTTTTCCCTGTCCAACTCCATGTCATTCTCACTGGGATATAGTAAATTAACACAGATGAACATACTGAGAAATGCCTTGTACAAAACCTGTGAAGGAAACATGAATTGAATCAGAAGAACAGAAGAGAAAAGTGTGAATAGCTAGAGTAATTATAGTAAAATGTCTCTTTAGAGGCAAGCCAACACCAAAGAGTGTGACACCAGCATGACACTCTCAGCTGGAGTCAGAAAAACAATAATTCCACTGAAAGAGAAAACTCTCACACCCACTACTTACCAGCACACCTGTAACCAAAGTCTGCCCCCTGAAAGAAAACTATTGGAAAAAGCTCAGCTAGTGGAACAATTAATAACATTCTACATGTACAAGACCTAGGTACAATAATGAAATAGCCATCCTACTCGCCACTGCAAATACATATACAACTGCATAATCTAGATACAGTATTATGTCACTCAAACACTGAAGACGACAGAGCAAAAAAACTTTTTTTGGACCACACACATGCACAAAATATTATTGTAGCGGGGAAGGGAAACGCCAGCAAAGAATTTAGCTACGCCCCTACTCAGGATTTTAAACAGGAATGCCCTAGGGGAATTCAAGATCAAACACCTACAGAAAACCCTTGTTGGAACAACCAAGTTTGGAATCAAAATGAAAGGCCTTCCTCGGAATCCCAAAATGTAAAGCACTTTGAGTTAAAGTTACTTATTTAGATCAAATTGGGAGCAGAAGTAGTAAATACTATTAATAAGCATGTTGGAGACCTCTAGTGACCAAAAAGAGGCAAAACCACAATCTCAATAATTTCTCCAAAACATGCTATTCAATAAAAAAATATATTTTATTCACATCAGTAGTTAAAAAACATGTATAGTAATCCCTCTAACGCCTAACGCGTTTCATGCTTACCCAGCACTTAGTCATAGGCAGAATCCAACTAGTCTTTCTAAACAAGAAAGACTAGTTGGATTCTGCCTATGATGTGAATAAAATATATTTTTTTATTGAATAGCATGTTTTGGAGAAATTATTGAGATTGGAGTTAAAGTTACTACCTTATGGAAAGAGCAAAACAGGAATGACCAGAAAAAGAAGAAATCCATTTCAGAGACAAGACAGCATCTAAAATGAGGAAAGCCAGAGAAGCCCAATGTAGAAATAAAATTGTGCGTCTATCTCTTAAATTGACTTGTAGTTATTGCAAAGCAAAACCAGTACAACTTAATTGCAGAAATGTACAAGTGAAGAAATAACTATACACATGTTCAACTCACCAGCACATTTTGTCCGAGTCAAAAGTGCAGGGCCAGGAGATCCTCTTCCTCCTTCTCCTGGTCTGGTCAACAAGACACTAATTTTATATTCTGTGTCTGGATCGAGATGACCTAGCTTATATATATTGGAGTCCACCACCTGTATGTCATACCAGCTTCCACTAACTGTGTGATATTCCACTTCTTTCAGCGTGATCGGGCCATCCCCATTGATAGAGTTGGTATTCAGCTGTATCCACATATACGTAGCTCCGACTGATGAAAGCTGGGGAGGAGCTATTGGAACAGGTGGCTCTAAAAGTAATCCAAAATATACGATTTACATTATTGCTTTCTATATTTATTCAATTATCACAGGTAAATAAACACATTCATAATTAACATTTAATACAATTTAATAATGCAGCTGACACCACAAAGGCTGGTTTAACACAATGTATGTGCGACGAACTCTAGTTTACTGTATAACTATAACATTGGCACTGGTGGGTCTCGTGTATTGACTTGTGCATCTGATTTATTGTTCATGATATTACAAAAAAAATATACTTGTGTTTAAAGAAAATAATTTAATAAATCAGGAATGTGTATTAATTAACATGAAGAAAGTTGTTGTTGATTCTCATGGATTGAGTCTCATAGATGGCTCAGGGTGGTCACTGTGTTTGTACCAACTGTACCAGCTGAACAGAGGGGGCAGCAAAGTTTGTGTAATTAAAGGAACAGTAACACCAAAGAAGGAATGTATTTCAAAGTAATAAAAATATAATGTACTGTTGTTATACACAAGCAAAACTGCTGTATAGTCATGGGAGCAGCCATTCAAAGCGGAAAAAAATGAAAAGGCACATGATACACAGTAGATAACAAATAAGCTCTGGGATTCTTCAGAACGTATCTGTTATCAACTGAGTATCCTAGGCTTGAATGGCTACACCCATGGCTACACAGCAGCTTGTTTTTATAAACTATAGTTCTGTTTCTAAAGCAAATATACCAGTTTTACCAGTGCAGGGCAAGAGAACATTATATTGTCATTCCTGTAAAACACTTATTTTTTGGTGTTACTGATCCTTTAAAGTTAATTCTAGTAATATAAGGCTCCTTTGCATATTGACATCCAACTGTGACCTGTTTCACTAGATTCACAAATAGTGGGAAATTCTGCATTATTTACATATTGGAACTTTTTCAGTGATCTAGTTTAGGGATATCAAACAAGAGCCTTTTAAGATAAATGAGACATTGCAAGTGATATCTGAGGCCCCAGCCTTATTATATTTATGATAGCAATATTTTATTATCATTGGCTCAATAAGATAGGCAGCCGTGATATAAGGGATCATGTGGCATGTCATTGCTTTACTTTTTTCCCTAGACAAGAGGGAGCACCGGCTCCATTCCAATCAATTCGAATTGACTGGGGGAGCCTAATATATTGGCACCCCAGTGAATCAAGCTTTCTTTTTCCTTTAAATACATGCAATTTTTTATGCATTTTCACTTGCCCTTGTAAATGAGACATTGTGGGGGTTATTTACTAAAATCTGAAAATCTCTCACTATTTTCTTAACTACTTTGACCAAACTCCCATGCAAATATTTACAGTATTTAGCAATGAATTTACTCATGGTAAAAGACCAGAAAACTCAGTGTTTTTTTGCCGAAAACCCCAAATTTTTTTGATTATTGTACGAAACACAGCGCAGATCATGATAGCTTCCAAATGTTAATGAGACATGTGCCATTAACTTCTGCATGATCTCTGCAGGTTTAAGATGGAGTCTTTTATTATTCTGACTTTTAGCAGAAAAATGTGAGTTTTTCCCTCGCAAAAAATTTGAGTTTTCCCCCTTTTTTTTTTTTTTAACTTTCTCTTTATTGATTTTTCACATTATCATGTACAAGAAAGCTTTGAAGTTACAAATTTTCTGTTACAGAAAGCATTGGTTTTTCACATTGCCGTTGACCATATAATCAACAGTATACAACCAATAAACCTGTGTCATTTCACACAATTGGTACGATCGTAAGGCACATAGCTTAACCAGGATCACGCCCCAGAATAGGAAGCGACCTCAGAGCATAAGTAGGAAAAACGTAAACCAACAGATGATAACACAAATAAACAAAAAAAAAAAGGAAAAAAAAGGAAAATCTCCTCCTTGGGCAAGTCCTTAGCAAGGGTATGACCGTGGAATTTGGACTGAAATATTGGTGGCTATAGTGGCTGTGGCTCCCCCCTTCATCGACCCTTTCCATCCAGGAGAGTTTTCCCCTTTTAAGCTCTGAACAGATAAGATTCTGAAGTATTATTCTGCTTTTTCTTTATTTTCTTTATATTGGTTCCTGATGGTGATACAGTAAAATCTTTCTAAGATTTAACAGACACCAAAGGACAACTAGAATTCCGATAAAACTTTGGGCCAGTAGTTCCAGGCAGGGACGGAACAAGGGGTAGGCAGAAAAGGCAAGTTCCTAGGGTGCAGCAAACTGGGGACGCCAAACTCGTACCTCTTCTTTTGCCTACCCCTTATCCAAACCATGTTCCCCGATTCTGAGCATGTTTCTGTGCATTGTCACTGCGCGTGCACTGGGAAGGGGGTGAGATGCCCGGTTGGGCTGCCTAGAATGTCCAGCCACGTTGGCATGGGCTTGGCTCCAGGGTTCCACTTGGGGGTTGTTTTAATATGTTACTGATTTGAGCCAAGCAGATTGCATGCCAATGCCTGATAAGCTCCAAATTGTGATGATAACATTTAAGTGTATTATTTATTAGCCTGCGAATGCCTAAAAATTCAAAAATTTAAATCTGAACTTTTAGTGGGAAAAAATTTAGCGAATTTTTCAGAGTTTATTATATCCCGAGGATGGAAAAAGAAAAATCTGAAATTCCTCATCTCAGACCTACTGAGGTTATATATAAATAAATGGGAGAGGTCCCTATCCTATTTGGAAGTTACTGTGGCCAGTGCTGGAATTTGCCAGAAAATCCAACTATTTCAGACTTTTTTGGCAAAAATCTGCAAAATTCGTGATTTTCTGGAAAAATTTATTCTAATTTTTGCTCGTAATGTAGAAATGCTCCTCCAGTTCTGTATCAAATATATGGTTTATTTTTTCAAGATCTGATATTGTTTTGATTGGATTTAACAAAAATACAAATAACTTTTTTTTAGATTGCCACCATCTTTTTCTGATACGTGATTTGAAGTGGTGTGGTATAGGTTGTACAAAAGTGAATAACATTCTTAGACAAAAAATTGCTTTAATGTGCAAAGATAAAAAATCCCATCTGCATAGGAACTGGATAACTATAGTGAGACTTGTTCTGTGCTGGAAAACTCCCATGGTGAATGTTTGTTTCTGCTTGTTAGCAAAGGCTCCTTGTAATGATTGAGTTAATGCTATACGCAAAAGCCATGCACTGTAAACACTTCCGACACAACTCAAAATCACTTAGCATCAGTTTAAGTGATTAAGCTATTTCATGAAGCAGGACGTGCTACAATGTCTACACGAAGAATCCTAAGGCAATTGTGTAGCCAAGCTGAAAGAACAATTAATTATTTTCAAGTTTCGCTCTTCATTTAGCATCATTTAACTGAAATGCAAACTCTGGAGCAAGGTCAAAGAGGTTATTACTGGATCAATCAATTTATTGTGTTGCACTTATTAGAAATCCACTTTGGTTTATTACTTTGTGTAATCCCTAAGATTATTTGTATAAACTTGCAACAAATTAATCTTAATGCAGCACTGGCATAACCCCAAAGGCTAAGCAAAGAAAATCCTGATTTTAAAATAATAAAGTATATATATCGTATTTCCCAGTACAGCCAGATGGATGTATAGAATCCAAGAAACAGATACAAAATAAAGCTGGGAATTTTTTTAGAATTGTTTATTTGGTTGGTCAGGCAAATACTTAAAAGGGAACTATCATGAAATGAGAATTTAATAGAAGCTTCATCCCACTGAAATAAATTTTATAAATGTATTCGATTAAAAATTCTGAACCTTTCTGATATAATCAACTCTTCACTACTATCCTCCCTCTTAGCTGTTGTCTCTCTTCATTCTCTGTTCATGCAGAAATTGGGAGTCGGATTTTGAATGATAGTTAAATCCAATAAATATTTTAGGGGCTTCCTTTTTAGGGGGCTTCTTTTTTCACCAGATCACCAGAAATCCTGTCTGTCTACTTTCAGTATTTGTGCCAAAGTCAGTTATTTTGTTAGATTTTATGTGTACTGCAATACGTTAATTGAGGGAGCTCTTATATTTCAACTAGAAAAGGGAGCCCCCCTAAAAGCTATCGTGGATCTAACAGATGCTGAGAGAAGGATACTGAAGATAAACTTGATTATTTCAGAAACTGTACAGAATTTTAAATTGTTTGTATTTATAAAGTTACTTATTTCAGTAAGATGAAGCGTAGATTAAATGTTCATTTTGACGATAATTCCCCTTTAAAATATTTATACTTTTTTTTATTTTTACTCTAGCTAAGGAACTATGGTGTTTGAGCCTTTGAATTATTATTAACATGTTCCTTCATGGGCAAGCGGCAGTAACATGAGATTATATAACAATACTGTATATTTTCTATTTGTCTGTGTCTGATGTATATATCAATCAATATATAACCATCTATGTGAAAGCTGAACACAAATGAACTTGCAAGGCCAAGCTCCTGAGTAGGAAATAGCCTCCCAGTTAAAGAAGAAATGCATATATTTTATATGCTGAACTTATTGAGCCAGCCTGAAGGTTTCAGCAAATCTATAGTGGTAATGATCCAGGTCTTCGGAGTTGTCAAAGGAGTTCCCCTTCTTGGATTTTGTTAGAGTGTCTTTGACACGCACATGCTCAGTGTGAGTTGAGTAGATGTTGAAAAGCTAAGCTTAGGGGTTATCATAAATCATTAAGCAGAAAATGAGGTTGGTCTGTCATATAAGCTGATGCTAATTTTGCCGGTTTCTGAACTGCCATGTACACCCTTCAATTGCTTATCGCCTACAGGAATGGAATTAGGGGTAGGCAACTTGGGCAGGTACACAGGGAGAGGGGAAGTGATCAAATGACCAGTGGGGGGCCATACATGAGAAATCAGCAGAGGATGGTAAGATTCTGGTCTAGTCTGGACCTTGGACACCAATATAAGTTGACCCACCACTACTCAATTGGCACAATTCCAATACACAAAGAAAGCCCTGCAGTTAGAGCAGTGGTTATAGCAATTATTCAGGTCAAGTCCCTTTTAAGGCCCAATATATTACTAAACATATGCCACAATATAAAAACATTGCTACAAAAACCTCAGACCTTGTTCTAAACAACACCCGAAATGTGCTTCTAGACAAATATTAACTAGGCCTTATCCACAAATCTGTCCCTGGCTAGCTTATGGCTTTCCCACCCCAACCAAGGCTCTGGTAGCCCTAGGAGGTCAGTCTCACAGATCAGGAACCACTGGGGTAAAGGTTCCCTTGCCCACAACATGTTGGGCATTGTGCCTTATGCTCCACATTAGGTGATCACAAATGAGGCATTAGGTGTGTAAATTATCTTAATTTATTAAAAGTATTATGATACAGGAAACAAATTCAGTGTTATTAGAATAACTGGTTCATTGGTGCCCAAAAACGTTGAATTGGAAGCAACAAAAATGTATATGCTTTGTCATGCAATCAATAATTGCTGCCGAACTGAAATAAACAAGAAACTTAGCCTGTATTTCTGCAAGTCACATTCACTAAACTGCATTTTAGCTATTTATTTACAAAGAAGAAACAGGCCAGAATTGTACAAATGGGTTAATAACAGATGCAAACACAACAATGATCTATTAAAACAAGGAATGGAACCAGATATTATGCCAAATATACTCCAGTAATGTCTAATGTCATTTTGGAAATATAAATCAATTTAAAAGACACACAGATTAACCTAATTAAAACTGAAGTAAATGAAACCAGTTGTTTTCAGCATCCAACTCTGTAGCATTCCAGCCATAAAAATAAACTTTTCAGTAACTGTTATGGAGTGAAACCGACAGGGTGCCATAAGCTTAAGTAAAAATAAATGGGCCATTGATTAATATAATATTTGTATAAAAGGAGAAATTCTGTCCTTTAATGCTCTTAGAGGACAATTTAACTGACATTTACTTAATGCTGCTGGAGAACGGCAGATATAATACAGCAGCAGTTTTGCGGGTTTTATCTTTTAATGTCATAATATTTTTCATGTTTGTGATAAGCAAAACATTTTATCGCCAAAGAGAGCTTACTCAGTGTCTTTAGCAAACACAAAGAATACATTTAGTCTCTTTCTTTCAAAAACACAAAGACTGCGGCAGATCTTAGTATTTCAAAGAAGCCAATATTTCAATAAATGGCTTTACTGCTTTAAAAAGCGGAGCCCTGATATCATCTGAAATCCTACCGCAGGCTTAAAATGAAAATGATTTAGCTGCAGAATATGTTTTTTCTCTAAGCACTAAAGTTCTGTTGCTGCTAAAGGAACTAAGCTGTGAATAGAAATAGGTCACCACAACTACAGATGGCTTCCCCTATTTGCCCTCAGCTAAAGACCAAAAACCAAAATCTTTCAAAAGCCACGAGGCACCTAGGTTTCCTTGCTTGAACTCAATAAGTAGGCTGAACCCTGAAATAATCGGATGCCTTTCCAGACACTGCTATTCATTCAGGGGTCCTTTGTCTAGTAAATAAAGCACCTGTGACCAGGCCACTATTAGCCAGTGAACCGTATGTAGGAGACTAATATGCTTCTCCAAATGCATTAAATCAATACTGCCCTGCTTCCTTCTTTTGTCCAATATATATTTTAATAACACCCAGAAGAAAAGATGTGCCTTACTGATACACTTCTGGTGATGCCTTTGTAGACTTCACATTGAAAAATAAAAAAAACTTGTTCAAAGTTCCAAATAATGTTGGAAACATCACTGTGCGCTCATTCTTTCTGGAACCATGCCCAAGCCATTTCTGGTTTATTTAAATAGATTGCTAAGCACTGCTTTGCAGCTGTGGGTCCGACTCAGCAATACTCTAACTAAATACACAGTTTAACGAAAATAAGTCCTATAGTTGTATATGTTCCCCTTTCAATTGCTCTTTTAACAGAAAGTGAAGAACAATATGAAGGCATAGCTTACTGCAAAGTGCATTCCCTTTCTGCTTATTTGTACTTACAGATAATAGGCTTTTGTGAGCGGGGTCCTCCAATTCCATATTTATTCTCTAACCCTTGTGTGTTATATACTTGTAACACTAGTGTTTGTTAAAATTATTGTAAAGCGCTGCAGAGCTCTGTGCCGCTACATAAATGAATGATGCTGAGTGTATAAGGCTAAAGCAATATTAATGGGGTGGTTCACCTTTAAATTAACTTTAGTATCTTATAGAATAGGCAATTCTAAGGAACTTTTCAATTTATTTTCATTATATATTTTTTATCCTTTTTTAATTGTTTGCCGCCTTCTGACTGTTTCCAGCTTTCAAATGGGGGTGACTGTCCATTAAACTCTCCATAAAGCTACAAATATATCGATATCGCTCATCTTTCTATTCAGGACCGCTACTATTCATATTCCAGATTCTTATTAAGTTAAGTGCATGGTTGCTAATTTTTGCCCGAGAAACCAGGGTTCTATGCTAGTTGTATCCATTCTAAATGTTAATTTACAATGGATACAAGTATTACAGTGAAAGTGTTATATGCTGTCCAAAGTTTAAGGCTGATACTAATGTGTGTTGCTTTACTTTGAGTCTCCTCTGATTCCTTTAATATGTTGGGATGTATGGGTAAAGGCCTTTGCAAACTAAAGGAGAAGGAAAGGCAATTTACACTTAGGGATGCCAAAGTTTAGGCTCCCCAAAGTGATTATATTTACTTAACTGATACCCTGGGCCGGTGCTCCTATCAGCAGAAATCTGCACCAGCCTGGGGTTCTTCTAGTGAGCATCACAGAGCAAGCCTCTTCCTGCTTCTTCAGTCTTCTCGCAGCTGTGCATGCACAGTAGCAGGCTATTTTGTTCTACTGAGCATGCATCTGCCCCAGAAAATTTGAAAACTCAAGAAGAAGGAAGAGGATTTCTCCGTGGTGCTTGCTGGAAGAACCCCGGGCTGTTGCAGGTTTCTGCTGATAGGAGCACTGGATCAGGGTGTCAGGTAAGTCAATATAATCACTTGGGGGTACCTAACTTTTGGCACCCCGAGTGTAAATTGTCTTTCCTTCTCCTTTAAGAAGAGAAACATACTCAGTATTTACTCACAATGTTACAGTCTGCAGCTAGTCATTAATGTGGGGGCAGACAACAGAGCTTCATTCTATCGAATGAGGACTGGGATTGGAAAAGGATGACTTTTAACATGTGCATTAGTGATGAGCGAATTTATTCACCAGGCATAGATTTGCAGCAAAATTACGCACTTCGCCACTTTTGCAAAACTGTGGCAAAAATTTGCTGCAACAAAATGGTCGCTGAGACAAAAAAGTTGCCATAAGAAAAAACGACCATTGACTTTAATACATTTGGACAAAAAAGTTGCTGAGACAAAAAAATCACCAAGAAAAAATTGGTGCAGAGACAAAGAAGTCATCATGAGAAAAACGCCCATTGACTTTAATGCATTTGGAGTGAGAAAAAAATTGTGGCACGTGGAAAAAACGGTTGCCCATAAAAAAATGTTGCCGCCCATTGAATTCAATGCTATTTTCGTATCTTTTGTGAATTTTTCAGCGAAGAGAAACAGGGCAGATTTGCTAATGTACACCAACATGAACCAATTAGAATAAACAGTCTGCATTAGAATTAACATAGAAATAGTATACAAATGATCTGTAATGTCCTCTTTGCTGACAAAAAGGTGAAATCTACCTTTGACAATCAATTCTGCATAGTTTGATATTCCAACTCCGGCTTCTGTACGGATCATGCAACGATAATTGCCAGCATCCTTCTTCGTCGTGTTCACTACATTAAACGTAGCCACAAATCGACGGATATTTTGCACTTTTATATCCTTTAACGGAGCAACCCTCCCATTGGCACCCTGAAAAGAAACAAAACAAATTTATTTTTTTCCGTAGCCATTAACTGAATAATCATTCTTCTATTCCCCGAAACAGATGTTTTTTCGGCAAAGTCGGCTTGATTGATTGCATTGTTAGAATGTTAGGCCAGACATCCAGCTGGCACTACCTTCAAAACCAGGTTCACGTTAATAAAATACTTTACTGTAGTTGTAATTCTTTCTCCTTGATGCTGCTACCTGAGGCCCATTGGCTGAGTTCAGTTTTTCTTAATGACAAATTAAGTTTCATAAAATGTTATTAGGCTATCAGTCACGCTCACAGTTTATTTTAAAGAAAATAAGAAAAGAGAGTGTGAAAGCAGCTATCCAGGATGCCCCCTAGGCCAGGAGAAAGTGTGACCACTGGACATCACTGGTGCTCATTTTAGGAAAGAAGTGCTGTTAATAATTTTTTTGTTCGTAAGCAATTTTTTTTATGGGAAAACTGCGTCCCTACATTTGAATTTAACCACAAAAATAGCAATGGTCTATATGTATATGCTTACTTGCCCCTTAAAAGAAAACTATACCCCCCAAACAATGTAGGTCTCTATAAAAAGATATTGCATAAAACAGTTCATATGTAAAACCTTGCTTCATGTAAATAAACCATTTTCATAATAATATACTTTTCTAGTAGCATGTGCCATTGGGTAATCATAAATAAAAATTAAAAAAATGTATTTAAAAAATAAGGGCCACCCCCTGGGATTGTACGATTGTGCACACAAACATACCAAACAAAACATACTTGTTAGGTC
Organism: Xenopus laevis; assembly: GCF_017654675.1. Lineage (NCBI taxonomy): Eukaryota > Metazoa > Chordata > Amphibia > Anura > Pipidae > Xenopus > Xenopus laevis. Next base: position 90,191,818 of record NC_054382.1, on the reverse strand, counting down.
ACATGAGCCAATTAAAAGACAGAGTTCTGTCTTTTGCTTCCACACTTCCTGTTACAGTTAGAGTTGTAGTATTTCTGGTCAGGTGATCTCTGAGGCAGCACACAGACCATCACGACTTGGTGGCTCAAGGCAAGAGATTTAAAAGGCAAGATTTACTTAAATATATATTCCAGTTTGATAAGATTCTTTAATATGCCACTTAATATGATGTAAACAATCTGTTGCTTAAGTGTTCATTTTGGGGGTATAGTTTTCCTTTAAGGCAAGAAATACATAAGGCCTGTGTCTTGGAATTAAATTTCTTCAATAAAACAATTTTAATTGCATCTTTCAAGTCATGATGGTACAGTCTGTGTCAGCTTTTTAAAGAAATGGTTCACCTTTAAAGTAACTTTTAGTAGGTTTTAGAATGTCTTATTCCCAACAGCTTTGCCATTGGTCTTCATTATTTCTTTTCTATAGCTTTGTACATATTTCCTCCAATATCTGCCTCTTTCTGGGTTTCAGATGGGACTCACTGAACCCCAAAAAGTCTATTGACTGTGAGGCTACAATTGTATTGTTTATGTTACTTTGTCTTACTTATCTTTCTATTTAAACCTTTCAACCTATTCAACGAGCAGATCTTTCTCCCAATATGCCCACCAAAGGCACGGCAATATTGGGCTAATACGATTGTTTGGCCCTGGGACCAAACAATCAAATTACAATGATGGGAATGGGCACCAACGTGATGACGACCACATAAATTAGCCAATATGGTCCTCAATCACGGGGAAAAATCATACCTGCCCGATCAATATCTAGCCGATTTTTGGCCACAAATTAGTCAGGGGGGCCTCTTTGGAAGGCCCCACACACACATACACAGTTTATACAGATAAGCTGTCTAATCGGTCTGAAGGACCCAAATCGACATCTTAAATTTGCCCCTGTATGTCCACTTGTAGAGAAAGCAGACCCCAGAGTTGTTTGCGTGTGTGTGTGTGGGGGGGGGGGGGTATGAATAAGTTTGTAAATTTAATCTGTGTGCTAATACATGGATTTTAAAATTTTGTACCCCTCAGTTCTGTTTGCTGTTCATAGTCACACGTTTAAGAAGTAGAAGACTTAAAGGAGACTGAAATAGGCACTAATGAAATGTATCAGTGTGTTAAACTTTACTGTAATGAACAATGTCTCTTAATTTGCTCTCCGTGGAAAACGAAAGCTGCTATTGTTATGGAAATGAGTGCACACCTTCATAGCTCAATATAGAAAGCCTTTCAGTTCTGTAGTTGGATCTCAAGCTAGAAACGAAAAAAAAAAAAATACTGGTAGCCTTTACAAATATTTATGCATTTATATCCCACTGGTTAGGGATAAAAAGTTACAACGATATTATTAAAGTGTTTTTTCAAACTTAAAAAATCAATAATATTAAAATTACAGCACATAAATGTAAAACAATCACTGCAATGTGATGTTATATTATGTTCTTCTACTTTTTCCTGAAATATCTTACATGTACAGGTATGGGATCTGTTATCCAGAAACCTATTGTACAAAAATCTCTGAATTACAGGAAGTCTGTCTCATTTAAATCATTTAAAAAAAATAATTTGTATTTTAAAACACAATTTCCTTTTTTACCCATAATAATAATAATAAAACAGTACCTTGTACTTGATCCCAAATAAGACATATTAACCCTTATTGGAGTAAGACAATCCTATTAGGTTTATTTAATGTTGAAATGTTTATTAATTTTTATCAGAAGGTACAGGGATCCAAATTACAGAAATATCCCTTTTTGGGAAAACTCCAAGATTCAAGCATCCTGGATAACATGTTCCATACCTGTATATTATAACTATATATATTTAATGAATGTATAGTCTTTCATATAAGAAGCCAAATGAACAACTGTCAACTGAAGCACTTGCTTGTGAAATATTAGCTTGATGATACTGAAAAGTCATGCATCTAGTCTACCTACCATTTCTAAAAAGGGATTGTTTGACAGGGATTAAATTCTGTTTTCTTAGCTCATGAGAGCTCTTCTGTTTAAAAGAAGCTCATCGCAATCACTTTACTCTATAAGAATAATGTTACTACAGGTAAGGGCAGGGGCACTCCGCCAATGGGGCGAATTGAGAAACTCGCCTCAGGTGGCAGCACCCCACTGGTTGCCATGGGTGGCAAAAACGCCACTCATGGTAACTAAGAGCCGAATTTCAGTTTTTACAACCCAGAAATTCGGCTTAGTGCAATTGCACTAGCGACGTGGACACCCCCGACCCCCTTCAGCTCTGAAAATGTGAGTGCAGTGGGAAGGGGGGGCGGCAGAACGAAGGCCACCTCAGGCTGCAAAATGACCAGGATTGCCCCTGGGTAAGGGACCTGTTATCCAATGCTTTGGACCTGGGGTTTTCTGGATATTGGGTCATGCCTTAATTTGGATTTCCATGCTTTAAGTCTACTAAAAATAGTTAAATAAACACTATAGGATTGTTTTGCCGCCAAGAAGGATTAATTATATCTTAGTTGGGATCAAATACAAGGTACTATTAGAAAATTAGAAAAAAAACTTGAATTATTTGATTAAATGGAGTCTATGGGACATGACTAGGCCCTAGTTTTGAGCTCTCTGGATAATGGTTTTCCGGAAATGGATACCATACCTGTACTTCCCTGTAAATAATACTATTATTACTGTATAATTGGCAAATCCCATCCACAAACATTATTATCTAAAGATTTTTTAGTTGTGGTTATGTTGAATTCATATTGTTGCCCTTTGTCACAGGATGGTGGTTCTACACAATGTGGCATCACCCTGTTAACTGATCTTTGTTGTAGACCAGTCTGACTTGGCTTTTCCACTCTACTTTGTTCTGTTCTGTGCCTTGCCTTGTCACACAGAATGATATCCTGCTTTTTTCCAGTACAGGGACCTATTTATAAAGTTGTGTAAAATGATTTATAATGTTTTATAAAGTGCTGTAAAATAAATGGGGTATTTCATCCATTAAATAGAACTATTTGCAGACGTTATAATGTTTAGAAAGCTGTGTACACCACCCACATGCTGTCATTTACAACTCAAACTTTGCACTGGGTTTATCATCTGCTTGAGGCAGACCTGTCACCTTTACATAAAAAAGCTGTATAATAAAAGTCCTTTTCAAATTAAACATGAATTCCAAATTCTTTTTTTATTTATAATAACCATTCATAGCTGTTATAAACGAATTTAAAATTCTCAGCTGTCAATCAAATATTGCTTGCCCCTCCTCTATATCTTAGGCATAGAGGCAGAGCAGGCAGTTACTTTCACTTTCCATTCAGCACTTCCTAGATGTCACTGCTCTCCCCATATCCACCCTCTCTCTTTACCATTTAATTGTGTAGCCAGGGCATGGGGATGGGCATCAGGTCCCCCATTCTGGTGCACAAGCAAGATTCTGAACTGATGCAAGCTTGCCTTAATAATAGTGCCCACAAAATGGCTCCTGCCTGCTTGCTATAATTATGAGTTCCCAGACCGAAGGAAACAAGATTCAAATAATGTATATTGTGCAATTAAAGTTTAATTTGATTGAGTAACCTGATAAAATAGGATTCGGATAACAGGTCCCCTTTAAAGTGCCATTAATGTCAAATATATAAATAACACACAAATATATAATACAGTATATATATATATATATATTATATATTATGACAGAGGAACTGTGCCTCAGTAAGTTGGTAGAAAGTTGCATTTATGCTTTAAAATATGCAGACCTGCCACATTATTATTATCAAGATTTGAAACAAATCCTTTTGATTCTACAAATCCACACGCCCCAAATAAAAAATAAATGTTTTGTTGTTTGGAGATCTATGAAATCAATGAATATGGAATTCTTCTTAAGAACTTTTTCTGCAAAAGTGTATTTCCCAAATCTCTGCCTCCTGTCTCTGCCTATTATTATTATTACTACCTATGGAATTCCCATATTTCAACATCTTTATAAATATAATCCTCTGGAGTAAATCTTTACATTACATGAAATTACCAGCTGTTAGATATCTCTCAGAATGAGAATACTCTAGTATGTGCAATTTACAAAATGGCACGCTGGCATCATGAGAAGTAATCTGGACGAGATATTCAATTACGTTGTAATTCGGCTGATGCCAATGGCTTAAACAAAATTACTTCTGAGAACAGGCAAAATTGTTCAGTCTTTTAGCAGCGCAAACTACACAATGATTTAGAAATGTTTTTTTTATATATAAAAGTGGGATTGTGTCACCTATTAGAAAATTGAAAGGGTACATTATCTATCATGGCGAACAGATGATCCAAATTGACCATACAGCAGCGGTTGCAGCTCTGGAGAGTAGTACAATAGCCTGAGATTGATTTACTTATTGAAAAGGCTGCTTCTGAAGTCTTAATATATTTAAATTAGGAGTCTGATTATTGCTACAACTTTCGCTGAAACTGCATAATAAGTATTTTTTTTTAAATAAATTATGGTTCATGTGTTAAGATCTTAAGACTTAGCACATTGTACAAAAGCAGCTGTAAGTTGAATTTGCATAAGAATAAACTCATTTTAGTTTCAGACTGCAAAAATTAAGATAATATAATGCATTAAAGCAACCAGGCCTTACACGGCAATTTGTCCATAACCCTCTCGCTATAAGAGTTAGCTGTCACCTAGTAAAACTGGGGCACATTTGCAAATCCTGTAACATTGGGCATTGTGTCTTTCCATATACCAGTGGATGAATACAAGTGATTCCTATCAGCAACTAGCACTGATAAAGACAATGTATAGGAGCCAACCTGCAATTAATAATGATACATTCAAGCTGGAATGTTGCAAATATTCTTGAGACAAAATGAACACTGCTCCCATTCTTACTAAAGTGCAATGTGACATATTTGTGTGGCATAACTGACAGTTTTTATGCAACCTTAAAGGACAAGGAAAGTTAAACTAAAGAAGTAAGCTAGAAATGTTGTACGTTATGTTTTGGGCTTCTGTACTATCTTCTTTTCTGCTGATTCACTGCACACGCTCTGTGCTGCTGTTAGTTACTGAACTTAGGGACCGACTCAAAATATACAGTACATATAGAATATAAATGTGACAATATAAGGCTGATTAGTAATTAATACAGATGATTACGACATGGCAGCACAGAAATCAGTGCAATTAGCATCACAATTTAATAATGAGCCCTGTAGCATCAGCTTATGTTACAGAGCAACCTCATTTTCTGCTTGATAATTTGTGACAACCCCTAAGCTTAGCTTCTCAACAGCTGCTCAGAGCCCACTGAGCATGTGAGTGTCACAGACACTTTCCAAGATGGTGACCCCCTGTAACAGGTTTGAAGTCCTGGATCATTGCTGTAATTGAGAAGCTGAAACTTTAGGCTGGTGCAATAAGATCAGTATATAAAACATGGCATTTTTAGTCCTATTCATTTTTAGGGCTTCCTCCTCCTTTAAAAGGTAATTTTAAGTGTTAGTTAATGTTCATTTTTTTTGATGATTATTTATGATAATCTGCTATAAACGTTGTGGATTTTTTTGGTGCCACTGCAAATGTCCACATAAATGAAATATCTATAAAAGAATAGTACAGGTTATGGGATCCATTATCTGGAAACCCATTATCCAGAAAGCTTCAAATTACAGGAAGGCCATTTACCATAGACCCCATTTTATCCAAATAATACAATTTTTTAAAAATGATTTCCTTTTCCTCTGTAATAATAACCCAGTACCTTACACTTGATCAAAACTAAGATATAATTAATCCTTGTTGGATGCAGAACCAGTCTATTGGGTTTATTTAATGTTTACGTGAACAAATTTTTGCTTGGCAATAGAGCCATAACCCATAAGTACAGTACATCCTGAGAGGTAGAATTCTAGTGTGGATAAAATATGAAAGCCTGTAAAGAGGTGAAATAAACATAGATTTGCCTAAAGGGGAATTTCAGGTAGCTGTTTAGGCAGCATGTCGATCTCTTCCCTGATGAGTAGGTAGACATTGGGGTTTGTATCCCCAGGCAACTGTACACCAGTTAGGGAAGGAAGTTTTCAGGGGATAGGTTAGAGAGGGCCTGCGGAATACTCTAGATATAGGAGAGATGCCCCCAAATGGTCTCGACACTCTGATAGCACTTTTTCACAGCACAGGGCTACTGGAGACTTCTGAGAAAGATAGAGAGAGAAAACATTTTGAGATTTTTTTTTGGTAGTGATTTGTAACTGAAGATATACCAAAGTCAGCTGAGCTTTAATATTTTGCACTTTGCAATCCCCTGTGTAGGAGCTGCTGTTCATCACCTGTCTGGGTTTGACCCCAACAGCCTGATTTTTTGAAGGGCTGTCAGGGAAAACCGGTCAGGATTTCCTATGATTGACGTGACGATCGGCCAATCAGCGATCAGCACATCATAGCTCTGCCCCATATGACATGACCCACCCCCCACTGCATCGTGGACCCACCCCATGACATTGAGGCTCCGCCCCGCCTGCCTGTAGTTAAACAGGGCAGCTTCACACAGTATAGGTCTTCCCAACTCCCATTTCCCTGGAAGTGGTTTACCAATTATGAGTAGCCACTTTACAGGCCTCTTGTGCTCGAGGACTTAAATGTGACTTGTTCTCTTTTGTAGGGTTACATGTATAAACAGGATTACAGCTGGATGTAGGGACCCATATTTGCATCTCACCTGGTAATGATATGGCAATCAGTAAAAGAGAGGGATGCCATAAAAACTGCTAATAGCTTGAAAGCTTGGGAAAATAATTAATGAAAGTAAGGAATTTCAAATTTATTTTTGTTAGTTGTTCAGTTCCCCTTTAAGGACAGCATTTGAGAAGGTTGCATTTGGGCATTGGTTGCTTTTGCTCTAGACATGTTTATATAGGCACCCTCATGTCTGACACTAACCACAAACAGGAAAAGAACAATGAGGAATTAACATACCAATAAAATACCAAGAAAACCTGCAAAAAGACCTTATAAACTAAGGCTACTGATGTATAATCCCCTTCAACTTTTATTAATTACTTTTTGGTTTGGTAATAACAAACATCTGATGGTGGAGCAAATAAATTCTGCAGACTAAATTCCCATGGTTACAAGCTTTTTTTCCTAAAACCTCTAATCTTTTCTTTGCAAAGAGCATAATTGCGCACTGCAAGTGAAATAAACACCTCAACCAACAACTGCATTAGAATTCGTTTTCTTGTTTAGTCAGTCAATACAAAAGAAATATTATCCCCATTTCAGAGCGAGCTTGTGTTGTCAGCAGATGTGACAAAGAAAATCATGGCAGATGGTATACATCTGTTAATCATGAACATCCTTTCATTAGTGTCATCATCCCATTTATTTGGTGCTATGTTTATTCTTTAGCTCTGAAGCTAATAAAAATGTTACAGTCATTGTACAGGCAATCGGGTACATTTTCAGTTGAGTTTCAAGTGTCTTTCTTAAAGGGGAAGGAAACCTAGTTGGCGCAAAAACCCTCCCCCCCCCCGTGTGTTGCCCACCCTCCCTCCTCCCCCTGGCCTACCCGTCCCGCTGGGCAATGCCCCTAACTTGTTACTTAGCCTTCTGCGCAGGTCCAGTCCAGGGAGTTCACAGACGACATCTTCTTCCACGCGATCTTCTTCCTGCTTTGACCGGCGTTTTGGCGCATGCGGATCTACTGCGCATGCGCCAAAAGTCACAATGTACTTTTGGCGCATGTGCAGTAGATCATACCGGCGAAATGCTCCTACTGCGCATGCGCTGGTCAAAGCAGGAAGAAGATCGCGTGGAAGAAGATGTCGTCTGTGAACTCCCTGGACTGGACCTGCGCTGAAGGGTAAGTAACAAGTTAGGGGCATTTGCCCAGCGGGACGGGTAGGCCAGGGGGGAGGAGGGAGGGTGGGCAACACACAGGAGGGGGGGAGGGTTTTTGCGCCAACTAGGTTTCCTTCCCCTTTAAAGGAACAGTTCAGTATAAAAATAAAAACTGGGTAAATAGTCTGTTCAAAATAAATAATGTTTCTAATTTAGTTAGTTAGCCAAAAATATAATGTATGAAGGCTGGAGTGACTGAATGTCTGACATACTAGCCAGAACACTACTTCCTGCTTTTCAGCTCTCTTGGTTTCCACTGATTGGTTACCATGCAGTAAGCAATCAGTGACTTGAGGGGAGGCCACATGGGTCATAACTGTTGCTTTTGTATCTCAGCTGCATGCTGAGAATATATTGTAAACTCACTGAATAGTTGTGGCCCCCCTCAAAGTCACTGACTAACTCAGAGTTAGGGAGCTAAAAAGCAGGAAGTAGTGTTCTGGCTATTATGTTAGACATCCAGTCACTCCAGCCTTTATACATTACATTTTTGGCTAACTAACTATATTAGAAATATTTTTTATTTTGCACAGCCTATCTATTTACACAGTTTTTGTTTTTACACTGAACTATTCCTTCAAGGACGCATAGTCTGCTTTGTCACCCATGCTAAAGCTCCTTCTGAACGGGGCCTAAAATGGATTCAATTTGCTTTCTCCTGCTTTTTCATGCACTTGCATGAAACAAATGTTTTAATGCTGGCAATTCCCTTTGACAGCATTGAAAAGGTAACTTTGGGCGTTTTTTGGCCACATTGGAAGAAATTTAATGCAAACAACACATCCTCTGTGTCATTGCCCCTAAGCAGAGATCCCCAACCTGCTTTACCCATGAGCCACACTCAAGTATAAAATAATGTTGGAGAGCAACACAAGCATGCAAAAAGTTCCCGGTGATTGGGTATTGGTAGCACCAAGACAAGGTGGTTGCTCCCCCTCTTTACTGTTCTGTGTTAATATCCCCCTATAGGGGAAGGAGGCAGCCACTGGGGAATTGCTTTGTGATGCTGGAGAGAGGGGTCTTCTGTGGGGGGACAACACTTTCATATATTATAATTATATTAACTTTTTTGATGATAATGTGACTAGCGTATGAGCTGTAACAGGCAGTAAAATCTGCACAGATTTACAAAACATTTACAAAATATTCAGTGACAACATTTTTATTAGTGATCAAAATACTGCATCAAAAATGTTGCCAAGTCACCCCGCAGGCTGGTTCTTTGCTAGGTTGTTTGAAGCCCTGCAAGATTTCGGCCCATAGCAAGCAGTAGAATGTAAATGATTTAAGCTGATGAAAAATACATTTATAAACAGTCAGGAAAATGTTAATAAATAAGTTACAATTCAACCTGCTGGGAAATTGTCAGGGAACATTCAAGACATCCCACTTGGTCCATTGATAAGTCTGTGATCGATCTTTGTAACTGTTTTCATTCATTATTTATTTCACTTGAACTACATGTTCTGTAAAAACATATAGTGCTATGCATAGAAACAATGTGAATGTGGGAGTGAATTAGGAGCAGGGTTATAGAGCAGCATTTTATGTCACAATTACCTTGTACTACTTGTACATCAACTTCTATGCCTGCATGTTATGAATATTGTAAATTTTCAATCTTTTGGTGTAGAACTATCTATTCTTTCTTCTTGCCTCCCACACACTATCAGTCTCTCCCCCCCATTGGTTCTATTTAAGCACATGCCATGCATGTCTGATTGGTACCGTCGCATTTTTTTTAAGTTAAATGTTTGTCATTTCCTTTGTAGTAGGGGTTCAACATTCTGTACCCACTGTAGTTATGACCCTTCAAGCTTTTCCTAGTAATTGACTACTTCCTGAACAGGAACAGAAATAGATTATGTGCTAATTGAGCCTCAGTACATATCATTTATCCCAACTGCTAGCCTTCATAAATGTTTGGAAATGTGCTTTATGCAACACATTTTAACGGTAATTCCCAAACAGTGGGGTGCGAGGCTGAGTTTCAGGTGCAAATCTAATTGGTATTATAATATTCTCCAGGAGTAACAAGCTCTAACAATGGAAACAGATTTTTATGGATTAAAGGCAAATTCACAGCTGTGTAACAGATTTGAGGCAGATAACTATAGGATATAGATGGATGAACAAAGGGAATACCAGGACAATAGTAATAGATTAAAGTTAATAGGCATAATCCAAGACCTACAGGTGCAGCACTAGCTGGTTATCTGTCTGGATATTAGGATAATTAAAGGTCAAGTTAGGATACATTTTGCAAGCAGTTGTAAGAAGCCTTCTGCTCCTCTAAGGTTCTGACTTGCAAAGGGAAACCAATTTTATAATCTATGATGAATATTCAACTGTTCCTAAACTTGGCATTAGCATGTACTCTACAAAAGTAATTCTCAGATAAATCCTGGTGATCCACTGGGCCGTATTACTATTGCAGATACAATGATCAGACACAAAACCGAATGAACTATAGTTACAGTAAATTGCCAATACTAATATTATAAATGTGAATGAATAGATAGGAGCAATATGACAGCACCAAGGAGTCTTGCACCTGCTACTCATAATGCAGAGGGCTCACTTTGCTCCTTGTTTGTGTGACAAAAAGCTGCCTGAATTTTTGGATTCAGATTTGGCTCGGCCAGGCACTTTGATTTAGTTGAATCCTGCCAAAAAGTAGAATCATGGCCAAATCCTGAACAAAATCCTTGATTCAGTGCACTCCTAATTGTAAGTAAAAAATAAAACAAAGTAATTGCCCTTCTGTTACCAATATCTGTACAGGCATGGGATCCATTATCTGGAAAACCCATTATCCAGAACACTCAGAATTATGGGAAGGCAGCCTCTCACAGACTCCATTTTAATCAAATAATTCATATTCATTAAATGTATTCATTTTTCTCTTTACTACAGGTATGGAATCTGTTATCTGGAAACCTGTTATCCAGAAAGCTCTGAATTACGGAAAGGCTGTCTGCCATAGACTTCATTTTATCCAACTAATTATCCACATTTTTAAAAATGATTTCCCTTTTCTCTCTAATAATAAAACAGTTTCTTGTACTTGTTTTAAACTAAGATATAATTCCATCCTTACTGGAATCAAAACCAGCCTATTGGGTTTATTTAAAGTTTCCATGATTTTGTAGTAGAATCAAGGTATTAAGATCCAAATTACGTAAGATCCGTTTTCCGGAAAACCCCAGGTCCCAAGCATTCTGGATAGCAGCTCCCATACCTGTAATTAAACAGTACCTTTTCTATGATCCCATCAAAGGCAAAACAATGTTATTGGGTCAATGTAATGTTTAAATACATTTTAAGAAGAATTAATGTATGGAGATCCAAATTATGGAAAGATCCCTTATCTGGAAAACACCAAGTCCTGAGCATTCTGGAGAACAGGTCCCATACCTGTAGTATCTGGGACCTGTTATCCAGAATGTTAATGTGGTGTTTGCGCAAGTGCAGAATGCAAAAACAACACATTAGCAGGAGATTTAAGAGAAGTAAAACAAATTTCAATGATTTATCTGGAGCACAGTTACCTGCAACCAAAGTCTGTCTGTCGCAGATGTTCTTCCATTTGCCGTGCACTGAAATGTGGCTGACTGCCCGGCGTTGACGTCAACATTCTGAACATGCACAAAATGGGGGGTCTTGGCTGAAATTGGGGAAAAAGCGAGAGAAACCGGTAAATCTAGGGAAAAAGGCAGACAACTATATTTACAAATGAATTTACAAAAAAGCCCAAATTATTGCTAAACATGGCTGGTTGGCTGGTAATTTGGGAACTGGGACATGCCCTACTACCCTGCTTCCTATTTTGGACTGATAGCATAGATCCCCCATCTCTTCAAGAATACAGCCATAACTTCCCACTGTACACTTTGGGACGTATGCCTTGGTGTGCAATTGCATGTGCCTACTACAGTCTATTGGTTGGTCACAGTAGGTTACTGAACTAAGACTGAATGCTCCAGTTGTTTTGGGTCTATTTCTATTGGGGTTAACTAGTAACAAATAGCAACCAGTCAGCAGGCCGAGTGTCTTGGTTTTCTAGTTGAGACAAAAACATTTCTTCTATAGGCCATTAGACTCAACTTGTGCTTGTTCTCACATTCTCACACGCAAACTGCTTTTTTGAGTTTAAGTTGCTGAGTTCTGTCGCCATTAACGTTTACTATAAATCCCATAGCACTACAACCCCAGAGCTTTTCTGCCTACAGTGAATCTGCCATTGCCCATAAATAACATGTAATCAAGATGTTTAGGCCAATTTATGACAGCAACACATAATGCAACTGCCCATGGTGTTGGGTCAATACTGCAAATTAAAAGAACATTTTTTTGTTTGTTTTGTCTTTTAATTTAATGTTTGTTTGCTTTGTTTCAAGCGCTAGGTTCACAGAATATAATCAGGAAAAGCTTTTGTTTAATGATATATAAAAAAAATCATCTCTGCACCTCAATCATGTACTAAAAAAATGCAATTATCTGTAAAATATACCGTTCAGTTCTGTAAAAAGGTATGCAGACTTGGAGGAATCCATTTTTTTTAGCTAGAGCCTTGTCAGTTCTAGACATAAAATGAAAAGCTCTATTAAGGCAAATGCTTTATTTATGGCACATTCAGGAAATGTGCTGAAATGTGTATGCACTGAGCAAGCTTAGCCAATTGCTTGGGATCACATCATTCAGCCTTACAAGGTCTCTAACTTGCACTCATGTCTCCTAAAAGACAGGGAATGGGATACTTTCTGCCCTGAGATCTGCTGTATTCCATAGATGGAATATACATTAATGTAAAAGCACAACAGAAATGGTAAAAAACACACTAGTTGGGAGATTTGGTCTTATCTTATATCCGGTCACTCAATTACACTATGCCACATTCAACTGTATTGGAAACCAGCAATATCACGTTCCTTAGCTAATTGGTGATACAGCTCAATCCCATGAATATGAACCCAAATATTTAGGGGGTAATTTATTAAAATCTAAATGTTAAAATTGTGAAAAACTTGAGGTTTTGTTTTGAAAACTTGAATAAATAGAGATTTATTATACCCCAATGCTGCAAAAAGCATGATTTAAAAAAAAAACCAGCCATCTCAGACCTGTCAAGTCCTGTGTAAGTCAATGGGAGAGGCACCTATCTCAATTTGAAGTTTTTGTGGTTTGCGCTATGTTTAGTCCGAAAAATACTACTTTTTTTAGGGTTTTCGGGCAAAAACTTGAAAAAAATTAGTAATTCTGAAAAAAAGCCAGACGAATTCAAGCAATTTAGGAAACCGCCCGAAAAATTTGAGCTACTCAGGTTTTCACTCTATTTTATCAAGTTTTTACATCATCTGATTAAATCGAGTTTTTTCATTAATAAATAAGTTAAAATCGGGCATGGGTGTTTGGCTTGTGTTTTTTTTAAATAAATTATGAGATATATTTGGATTTTAAAAAATTACCCCCTTAAAGTTATTTTCAAGCTTCTCCGTTTCTTAGGCAAACCATGTGTTCCCTAATCTAGCACATTTTAGTTTTTGCTACAGGTACAGAGGCATACCAAAATAAATGAAACAATATAAATACAATGATTCAATATAAATATATTTCTATATAATTTAAATGGCACCTAAGATAACAAAGCTCCTGGAAAATTGTTATAAATAGAGGCTGGTATTTTGCACCTTGCTAGTGGAACAGGGTGGGAGTTTCAGGAACTCAAGATCACCTGATAACCAAGATGTTAGCAGCTCTGCTCTCAGCTGCCATAGTGCATTAATTGACGCTCTTACAGATGTCTCTTTCTATTATAATTTGTCTACTATATTACTTGTGGGTTCAATGTAAAGTGCAGTTCTTGCCTTTGTGGGGGTTCCTTAAAGGTGAACTATAGCGATTGAAAATTTAATAAAAGCTTCATCACACAGAAGTAAGAAACTTTCTAAATACAATCAATTAAAAATTCTGCATTGTTTCTGAAATAATCAAGTTTATTTTCACTATCCCTCTCTCAGCATCTGTTTCTCTTCATTCTGTCTTCATGCAGCAGTTGGGTGTCAGATATTCATGGACAGTTAGATCCAATATATCTTATAGGGGGGCTTCCTTTCCTAGCAGATGTATTAGAGCTCACTCAAATAACTGATTCCAGTACAAACAAAATCTAACAAAATATCTGCCTTTTGCACAAATCCTGCATGTAGAGAGACATGGGGGTATATTTATCAAAGAGTGAAGTTAGAGATGGCCACAATCCGCAAGAGTGAAATTCCGCCACCATTCATTTCTATGGCATATTTACCAAAGGGTGAATTTTCACTTTCACCCATTGATAAATACTCTTTTAAAAATCCCATAGAAATTAATGGAGTGTTGCGGAATTTCACTCTAGCGGACTGCAGCCATCTCTAACTTCACTCTTTGATAAATAAACCCCATAAGGTGATTTTAATAGAGTGAGCTCTAAAACATCTTCTAGGCAAAAGGAGCCCCCTATAAGATATATTGGATCATTCATCTGACACCCAACTCCTGAATGAAGAGAGAATGAGGAGAAACAGATGCTGAGAGAGGAACAGTGAAGATAAACTTGATTATTTCAGAAACAATGCAGAATTTTTAATTGATTGTATTTAGAAAGTTTATTATTTCAGTATGCTGAAGCTAATATTACATTTTCATTTTCGCGATAGTTCCCCTTTAAAAATTCCAATGGGTACAGTGCTAACCATAATAGACAAAGCTTTAAATCATTAAAGAACAAAAATGAGCAACAGAAAACTAAAATCTTACTGCACACTAGTGAAATCAAATATCATTGCACTTACAGCAAGGATGTCCAAGAACCTTCACTTCATCAATAGCCAGATATCCATGCTGGTCAGATGTGATGACTTCAAAATAAACCTGAAATGTTTCAAACAAACGTAAAAATGATCATAAGTACGGCCTGTACTGTCCTTTGCTTCATGACCAAAAAAAATTAAATAGGTAAACATGGAAAATATGGTTCATGTTATGCTGCTACTTAGACTTTTAGTAGAGATTATAGTCTCTGTGATATTACAGATTCGATTATAAAAAGCATCTTTATTTTGCATGTCCTGATCTTGCCAGCGACTGTTGGATATTTACTGTAAGTGCATTTTAAACTAAGTCTGTTTATTTTAGATAGTGGTCACAGAATATGAAAACATTTTTTGAAAGATTTCTATCATTTGACCAGCCGCAAATTTGTATCACTGGCATTAGGATTCACCATACTCTGACCACAAAGGTTTCAGTGCAAAAGCCGTAATGCACATTTTAGTGTCAACGATCAAGCATGAAACATGATATTGGTACTATCTGTGCACAAATAAAATGTCATAATAATGCCATTTATAGCAACTCAAACTGAAAAAGCCTAATGGAAGTAAAGCTAGTGAACTAGATGTATAAGCTTTCTCCTTTCATCAATATAGCAAACAAAATAGAGAGGACTTGGCCAAAAAATGTCTTGCTGATTCCCAGCTAGAAATGAATTGGGAGGCCTTTGGTTTGGAGCCATACATGGGACAATAACTTACCAAACCAGCAAACAATATTGTCCTATGTACAGAATGGTGCATTGCCAGCTTCAGAGTCAAGACATTTTAATTAAAGGCATAGTGTAATCAGAGTTAGTTTACTTATGTCTTAGGGGGTGAAATGCCTTACTTAAAAAAAAATTGGCTAATGTATTTCCTGGCACTTTTGTTATCCACTAAGATCACAGAGAAAGACTCAACTCCCTTTGTATGAAAGCATTTACATTTACAATTTACCCTTCATCTGGAAGCATTAAGATTTACTGCACAGTTGGGATGTCGTTGTCTAAATAAGCTATAAATAAGATACATACGTTCTTAGCTGAGGCAGAGTAAAAAAACACAATGTTTAAACCATAATCATTATCATTTATTTATATAGCGCCAACAAATATGCAGCACTTTACGTTAATTTATAACAAATGAGGATGTTACAAAAATGTAACCAACAAGGGTTTACCGAGTATGAATAGGATTATAGTGTCCTATTTGCAAGAGCCTATAAACCAAGTATATATAATTTAATATGCAATAGGTATATAAGGCAACATCAGCTCTGGGTAAAGATACTTGGGCACCTGGAGCACAGCTCTGCCCCATGCTTGTGAACTAGGGGAGCACAGGCTGAAGATGTATATGCCCAGCGCCCCCTCACAGTTGTGCTCTAGGCAAGTGCCTCTTCTGCCCACCACTAGTGATAGGCGAACAAATCCGCCAGTCGCGAATTCCGCGTTTCGTGGCCGGCGAAAAAATTCACGAAACTGCTGCCGCCGTTTATAGAACATGGGTCGGAAAAGTCGCTTGTGTCAAAACCGTTGTGGGCCAACATTATTCAGATGCCCATTGACTTTAATGCCGGCGTCAAAATTGTAGGGAAAAAAATTCGGAAATCTTTCCTGCAAAATTAGAACGTTTTCCGCCAAAGCGAAACACTACAAATAAATAAATAAATTAGCTTGCGTCAAAACTGTTGTATGTCAACATTATTCCGACGCCCATTGATTTTATCGCCAGGGTCAAAATTGAAATCGGACAAATTCGCCCATCACTACCCACCACTAGTTTCAGCCCTGGGCAACATATTAACATATATTCAATACAATTTTTCAAGCATTTGTAAAAGTATTAGTTATTGAAATCAGTGTCTGTCTGCCCCTTTATATTTCATGTTCCTGACTTTTCAAAATAATATAACAGGAGCCAGACTTGTGAATAAGCATGCAAACATACACTGTTTCAAGAGCCAGAACCAGCAGTGTAAAAAGGGACAGAAAACAGTGCTTTCAACTGCAATTACATTCAGAAATAACTTTAAAGCCACAAAAAATATTTATGTAATGGATGTAGAAAAGTTTGCGTAGAATTGCAATGTCTTTCATTAGACAAAATGTTTTTTTTCAGTTGACATTCCCTTTAAAAAAATTGTTTTGTAAAAATTGAATAAGGAAACACTGTCCAATCCCCATATTAACTCCACTCAATTTTTGTATATAAAAAGTCTGAGGTTTCTTTCCTTTGGTCACGATACATTCTTGAAAGTCTGTGTCATATTGAGGATGTTTTTCAATGTTCTTTTCAGTACTGTTTACTCAGATTGGAAATGGAAAAGAAAATGATGGAGTTGGAAAGAAAGAAAAGGGAATTTCTGTCCCTGTTTTGGTTAAAGGACCACCAGCACATTGGCCACATATCATGAACAAAACCATCAACACACTCATTCACACCGCCGCCAACATCTTGCCTTTGAATAAATCTTTCCATACAGTTATACTCTGAGCCACTGTAGCACAACAATCAATTTTATATAGTAAAGCTTGTTAATATGCTGCTATAGCAAGCCAAGCCTACTGTATGAGAGACAGATTTATTAAAAAGTAATTTCGAGACTATTTCATTATAGTAAATAAAATGAGAGATTGGATGATGCTTTGTATGAAAGGATGATTTCACACATCTATTATATTGTCATTCCAAATTTGAATTATAAAGCCTAATAAATTATACAAGGCCTACAATCATTATACAATTCTTCCTTTTTCCCATTTCATTTTTTTATACAAGTAGAGCCATGACGGTATTTCATAGAGATATGGGTGCATTAATCTCACCATGCCAAAAGCTGTAGGGCGGATGCTGTATTTAGGACAGAAACATCGATATAGATGTATAATGCGGACTTGCAAAATACGAAAACGGTATTGGTTACTGATAATTATGATAAAAAACCAAGTAATAGACACCAGTTTAGGAGCTTTAAGAGCTACTGATAAAACTGTTGACAAAAGATTGAGGGTAGTATAGTGATATACATATTCAGATTTGGACTAATGGCCATTATTTGTTGCATACTGGACAATGTCAATAATGTTCATATCAGGAATAGCCAAACAAAGAAAAAAGACCTGGGGTAGGTAGAAACATATGTCTTAGGTACAGTATTAGTACTAGGCAGTGTTAATAGACAGGAATGCCATCTCCCATATACAATTTGAGCACATTTTTTAAACTTATTTCCTTTTTCTCTGCAATAATAAAACAGTCCTTGTACTTGATCCCAACTAATTAATGCTTATTAGAGGCAAAACAATCATTTAAATGATTTTAAGGCATCCCTTCCAACATTTGGAGAATGGAAAGAGGGACAAAAAGATTTGAAAGTTTGAACACATTTTTTGCTAATGAAGGAGAAAATGGCAGTTAAGCTGTGAGTAACAGTTCCCCCAAGAGACTTGTTTCTCTTAAGGTGGCCATACACGGGCCGATAAAAGCTGGCGACAGACCGTGTCGGCAACTTATTGGCCCGTGTATTGGGCCCCCCGACGGGCTTCACAGATCGAGATCTGCCCGTAAGTTGGCCAGATCTCGATCGGATGGGACAAAAAATCCCATCGGATCGCGGCCGCATATATTCGTTGATGTGATCCTGCGATCCGACCGCCCATTACTATTCGTTAGGATCCGATCATTAGGCCCAAGGGCCCACGATCGGATCAGCCCGATATTGCCCACCTCAAGGTTGACATATCAGGGAGAGATCCGCTCGTTTGGCGACATCTCCAAACGAGCGGATCTCTCCGTGTATGGCCACCTTTACTTGCTACATGGACAATATAATAAAAATCCAGGACTGCAGGCTGAGCTGCTAAAATCGGAACTGTCCTGCACAAATCTGGGAGGTATGTTAAAGGGCACCCTCCTGGTGTGCATGTCCTAGCACTGGCAAGGGGCAATTAAAAAAACTAATTTCACCCCCAACTGGAGTGTGGGCTCTATTATAGAGCCAGTACCTTTGGTGGGAGAAAATATTTTATCACAACAGATGCCCTTTAAGGTATAGAGATTCAATTCAAGGAAAGACCCCTTATTAGGAACACCAGATCCCATGTTTTCTGGATTATATGTTACATACCTGTACTTTAATATTTCAGAAAATAATTACTTTAACACAAATCCATTAGGGTACAGGGTTTATTATCTAGAATGCTTGGCACCTGGGTTTTTTCGGATAATGGATCTTTCTGTAAATCGGATCTCCATATCTTAAGGTACTGTTTTATTTTTACAGAGAAAAGGAAATAATATCAAAAATGAGAGTTATTTGCTTGGAGTCTATGGAAGATGGGTGTCCTCTAATTTAGAGCTTTCTAGTTAAATGGGTTTCTGGATAAAGGATCCTATACTTACACCAAAGGACTATGAATTTTTAAACAACAATTACATAGTAATATACTTTCCATCTTTGTTACATATTTCACCCGACTATGATAGTACAATCAGTTTTGTTTGTGCTTTGTTAAACTCGTCAAGTAAATAATTTTTTAATGCAGGGTATCCCCAACCCAGCACAACACCCCAAGGTTTCGGTCTCAGCCCACTCTTCAGCCTGTAGCAGCTGCCTTTGGCTTTGGGTGGAGCCCTCCGCTACTCAGATGCCGTCTGGTCTTATTAGGAGAACAAGGAGAGAGTTCTGAGCGAGCAAGTGAACCAAGCGTACGTAGTGTTGTAGAATGGGAAACAAGGAACATAGTCAAAAGCCATGCCGGGCCGGTAACAAACAGTCAATACGGTACCGATGCAGGAGACTTAGGAATAGTCGGGGTCACAGGCCTTTTCTGGAATAAAATACCGGCCATCTTATATATTTATCTTTTCTCCCTATTAAAGGGATCTTGTCATCGGAAAATATGTTTTTTTCAAAACGCATCAGTTAATAGTGCTACTCCAGCAGAATTCTGCACTGAAATCCATTTCTCAAAAGAGCAAACAGATTTTTTTATTCAATTTTGAAATCTGACATGGGGCTAGATATTTTGTCAATTTCCCAGCTGCCCCTGGTCATGTGACTTGTGCCTGCACTTTAGGAGAGAAATGCTTTCTGGCAGGCTGCTGTTTTTCCTTCTCAATGTAACTGAATGTGTCTCAGTGAGACATGGGTTTTTTACTATTGGTTGTTGTTCTTAGATCTACCAGGCAGCTGTTATCTTGTGTTAGGGAGCTGTTATCTGGTTACCTTCCCATTGTTCTTTTGTTTGGCTGCTGGGGGGGGGAGGGGGTGATAAGTTGATAACTCCAACTTGCAGTACAGCAGTAAAGAGTGATTGAAGCTTATCAGAGCACAAGTCACATGACCTGGGGCAGCTGGGAAGTTGCCAATATGTCTAGCCCCATGTCAGATTTCAAAATTGAATATAAAAAAATCAGTTTGCTCTTTTGAGAAATGGATTTCAGTGCAGAATTCTGCTGGAGCAGCACTATTAACTGATTCATTTTGAAAAAAATTTTTTTTCCCATGACAGTATCCCTTTAATAACATTGGGATCAACCATAATTTTTTCCGGTCAAGCTGGTAAAATAGGACCCAGATGACAACCCTATTCACAGTACAAAATCAGAATCCGAAAGAATTCTTAAAAACAGTCAATAATAAGGACAGGCAGCAGACAGGACGAGAACCAGGGACAGGCAGGATCAGTAACAATAGGAATACACAGTAGAAACACACCCAGGAGCTTTAAGAAAAGACCTTTTACATTGGGTAATGAAACTACACAAAGAGACCTTTAAATATTTGAATTTTGCGCCACTGATGACGGCACATTAGGCACGGTTAAAATCTGGAAGCAGCCGAGCGTGCAACCCGGAAGTCAATACGGTACAAAGAGACAACATGGGAGGACTTGGACATGGCGGGCGTCCCTGCTGAGGGTGCGTCGGGCATCCCCGTCGCACTCCGACTAGACCCCCAGGGTGAGTTATCACAAATCTCTTATCACAGACACAATATGTAATTAAAAGATTGTAACAAAACCAGAGTCTCCATGGGGAAAGCGTTGCCACAAAGCAGAATGACAGTTACCAAGAAAGAAACATTCAGGCAGGCAGAAGAGAACAGAAAGAAAGATTAAATGGAACAATCAGCGGTATTAACCTGCTTCCCTTTATACAAGATTTACAGCTGAATCCCCATTTCTATGATATTTCTGATAAAAACAAATGTGGTATTTGTCAATTATGTGAGCTGCTGTATATAAAACAGTGAGGGAGCTGAAACAAGCTGAACTATATTATGGAATCTCATAAAATAAGAGTGAACTTGAAAATTACTGGTGGAAAAGAATAATCTCTTTACTGTTGATTCAGTTTTCAGTACTTACATATATTAGAAATCATGAAAGAAATATGACACTCATTAGTCTGGCAAGGCAACGAACGGCTCCAAAACAAAAGTGATACATCCAATATATCTCTGCTTAGAAAAATGTGAGAAACAAGGGTTATGTTTTCCATCATTTATGGTCAATAACTTAGAGAAACAGAGAGATTTTATTTCCTCATTAGTATGCATTTCATCATATTAGGCCCAAATTTCATAGGTACAGAAACATAAAACTTGCTGACTTTTTCTAGGCAAAGAAATAGATCTATTTAAGTGATACTGCCAGGGGAATTTAACACCTCAATGTGCTCCTCAAGAGTGAGACACAAAAAGATTATTATAAGGGGAAATAAAAGTACAAGATGTAAATTAAGCCCAGGTCTAAGGAGCAATAGAAATGAATCATGTGTTTGCTTTGTAAGAGGAGAACAGCAACAGCTCCCTGCTGAGTGGTTGCTATGGGTTACTAGACCAGTAGCAAACTATCTGAGAGGTGGTATTCAGTAATACAGATATGTTTACACACAATTTGGATGGCGTGGGCTTAGGTAGAAATTTGCTCTCTCTTCAGGACACATGCTGTATGGCAGGCAGGGCAGAAAGCTGCCGAACCACATTGTGACTTGCGGCTGTAGATCTCTGAGGATACCACAGGGGACTGCATAACTAAACACTGAAACCAGAGGAATTATTTTTTATTAGTGATGGGCGAATTTGCGCGAGAAAATTTGCGAATTTCACGAAACGGCGAAAAATTCGCGAGACTTCGGCGGCGTCTTGTTTTTGGCCATTTTTCGGGCGAATTTTCATTGGGCGTTTCGTGAATTTATTCGCTGGCGGCGAATTGCGCAAATTCGCCGCGAATTTGCGCCTGTCAAATAAATTCGCCAATCACTATTTTTTATTATTACTGGATGCTCAACTATACAACCAACTGCTTCACTGTAGTATCCTACTCTGCTAATCAGAAAAAGCAGCTTGCATGACACTGCATCTTACTGCATTTGGACACAAATAAAGTGATACATGGTTCACTGATACTGATAGGGGCTGATTCACTAACTTCGAGTGAAGGATTCGAAGTAAAAAAACGTCGAGTTTTGAAGAGTTTTTTGGGCTACTTCGACCTTCGACTTTGAATCGAAGGATTCGAACTAAAAATCGTTCGACTATTTGACCATTCGATAGTTGAAGTACTGTCTCTTTAAAAAAAACTTCGACCCCCTAGTTCGCAATCTAAAAACTACCGAACTCAATGTTAGCCTATGGGGAAGGTCCCCATAGGCTTTCCTAAGTTTTTTTGATCGAAGGATATTCCTTCGATCGTTGGATTAAAATCCTTCGAATCGTTCGATTCAAAGGAATTAATCGTTCGATCGAAGGAATAATCCTTCGATCGTTCGATCGTACTATCTGCGCTAAATCCTTCGACTTTGATAATTCACAGTCGAATATCGAGGGTTAATTAACCCTTGGTGAATCGACCCCTAAATGTAATGGTTCACCTCCCACCCCACCAAAAGCATGAGAAAACATCAATCACTGTAGCCTTACCAACTGATAAATTAACCAAGTGCCAGCTTCATTGCCAGTAACACTTTTTCCACTGCGTGGTTACCATAAGACTGTATCATGTAGGAGTTTCAACTTAATTATTCACATATTGGCCTTATACAGTATGGGATAGCAGTGCAGTCTGTCTCATCTTATCTTAATGACTTCCAACGCCTGCACGTTTTGGCCAGAGTTCTGTGCAACAGAGGATTTGTGTGCTCTTGCTGTACTTTATTACTAAATAAGCAATATCAGCTCTATACAAAGACATCATCATTGGAGGGGCTACAATGCTGAAGCTTCCGCCTGATGTTTTCCCAGTTGCCCTGCCCCACCATTTGCAAATCAACCCTCTTATCTTTCCACATTTCAATATATTTGTGTTCTTTTTTGCTTTATGTAACTGGTTTAGCTTAATGAATCAAGCGAATATTTTCATCTTACCTTTTTGCCCTCTTTTTTATCTTAGTTGTATTTCTAATTTTATAGCTCACTTCATATCATTCCTTTGTATTTTAATGAACTTGTCAGTAACACTACTTGAATGCAATGACCCTAGGAGCTGTAAAATGCTGTTTGACTTTGTGGCAAATGTGTTCTGTTATACTGTTTTAACTGAAAATCCTAAATAAAGGGTTAAAAACAATATCATGGTATTTGCAGATAAAGGTGGTCATTAATGGACCAATAAAAGCTGCCGACAGACAGACTGGCTAATTGGCCAGTGTATGGGGCCCCCTGATGAGCTTCCCCGACCTATATCTGCCCAAAAGTTGGCCAGATGTCAATCAGGCAGGTTTTACAATCCCATTGGATCGAGGACTTCACCACCTGCATTTCTGGCCTTGGCCTCGGATCAGCTCATTTGGCAACCTCTCCAAACGAGTGGCTCTGTCCATGTATGACTAGTATTGCTTGTGTGAGTGAACACATTCTTGTATGTGTTGTTTGAAGGTCTTTCCCCCATAATACAAACCCTTGTCCTGATGTGCTTCAGGTCCCTCTTACTTGCTCAGGCGTGCAGCCAATAAATAAAGATTTTATTTATATTAATAATCACACAGGAAAGGTGGTAGATGAGCCATCATTGCTGATAACTTGGTCGGTTTGTGGCAAACATAGGCAGCATCAATTCTTAGTGCTTACCTGTCACTTAAGTGCCATCCCCATTTACCTAGTGTTCTTGACCCCTTCATTAAAACCACATCTTGTTTTAGGTTGAAAAGGCGGCAGACAGTTTCATTAACCATAACACAATGTACAATATACCTAACATTACCTTTTAATAGCAACATGTTAACGTCACGACTACAATATATCATATGACCAAATCTGGTAGCACTCTAGTGGCTGACCATTGGTGTATTTGCCACCATATCCAACCAGGTCTAAAGTTCTGTCACCCTAATAACCACCCTTTCTTTTCTTAATGCTCAAACCCCTGCCCGTGACAACAAAAGTGACTGCCCATTCTTTCCAAATCACTCCTACAAAGGGAAGGTGGGTGAAAGTTGCAAATATAAGAAATTGGCACCCAAGATCTGCAATGCAGGTACTTTTAAAGCACTTATGTCTCTCCCCTTTACAGATCCAAGGAACCAAGTCCTAAACATCCAAGGAACCAAGTCCTAAACAACAACCAATAATCCCCAAATCCCCTAATCCAGTAAGGCCTACTTTCCTCCATTCCTGGGAACCCCTATAAACACAATCCAAAATAGAGTGTTTGTTTCATGCAAAAGTGTCTTTGCGTATGTATATTTTTTTATCCCTTTATAGATGGCTATAGTACATGTTGGGCAACTTTATCCATAGCAATTATATATACTGTATATATATATATATATATATATATATATATATATATATATATATATATATATATATATATATATATATATATATATATATATATATATATATATATATATATATATAAGCATAAAGAAGACCAGCAACACCGAGATTTCTTGTGATGAAGTCAGTTTTATGTAGTGAAATCACATGCAAGCCGACGTGACGTTTCGGTCCACACAGGGACCTTTATCAAGACAACCATGTTAAATCCCAAACGCATTTAAATACCCATAAAACCAAGGTCAAAGAACAGGAAGTGACATCAGTGTCATAAAAAAACCTCTTAAGAGGTATGTGTCAAAAATATTAAAAGGTGACAAAGAATTCCACAGTATAAAACGTGTATTGAAAAAGCTTATATCAAAAGGTATTAAAACCAATATATATGTGCAAAGTGTATATTATAAAAAACCGCTACTTTATCTCAAA
The DNA here is from genome assembly GCF_017654675.1 of Xenopus laevis. Lineage (NCBI taxonomy): Eukaryota > Metazoa > Chordata > Amphibia > Anura > Pipidae > Xenopus > Xenopus laevis. Next base: position 90,166,838 of record NC_054382.1, on the reverse strand, counting down.
TCGTGTGTAGCTTATATAATACAGAGGAGTAGTGCCACCAATATGTGTGTGTTTTATTTGTTGCTAAAAAGTACTACTCTGTATCAAGATTTATCTACTGTGCAGAGTGTGACCATTATGTTGCGAAGAAGTTATAATGTTACATTTAAAACTTCCATATACTGTGCAGTGTATAAAAAACCATAAAAACAGGCAAGATGCCATAAAGGCAAGTCTAATACATTATACAAACCTCACTAAGCAATTATATATATATATATATATATATATGACACACACTCTCTATGTATATACATATACAGTATATCCCAGTCATGCCTGAAAGTTGTATTCCTTTTACTGTATCTCAGGGGTTGGGCTATGGCTGCTCACATATATAACATATATTACTTTTTAACATGCGCTATTTCATCATACTTATATTTAAAGGAGTTTGTGATATTACTGACGAGGAAATACTTGATTCCAGTGACAGTGTGTTAGCTTGACTGCCTGCATGAGGGATGTGTTTAGCTGAGGTTATACATCAGATGAGCACCAAACAGGAAACAGTAAATCAACTTACTATTGCTCTCGCACTCCCTGCACCACTGAAGAGCAAAATTAGCTTTTCGTCTTGATTGTGCTTTCCAGCTGCAGCTTCTCTGGCCAATACTGAATGTTATCTTTACTAGACAAAACATGTGCATGCAAAACAACATGTCCCTTCAAGAATAATAGGGATGTGATGTTCTTTTGCAAGCTCACAAACAAAATATGTAAATATAAATAAATCAATAACAGTGAAAGTGCGTGACAATGCATCTGTTGTACTTTTTCCAACTTTAATTCATTTGTCTTGATTTGTTATAGGTTAAATATGCGAATATCAAACGCATGACCTTCCGGCTGTTACAAATTACAGTGTTCTGCTGCTTCTGACTGCCTAACCAGCACCGGAGAAAGAAGCTCTTGAGGCAGGCACCCCAGCTTAATTCTCACCTTTACTGGTTTATCTGAGAGTAACAGAAGCTCCATCTCTGAGGCATATGGATGGCAGAGAATACATTATTTCTTAAAAGAAAAATATACCCCCCAAAATGAATACTTAAAGGAACAGTAACATTAAAAAATAAAAGTGTTTTAAAATAATACAAATATAATGCACTGGTAAAACTGCTGTATGCTTCAGAAACACTACTATAGTTTATATAAATAAGTTACTGTCTAGCAATGGAGGCAGCCATTCAAAGAAGAAAAAGCTCAGGTTACACAGCAGATAAGCTATGTAAAACATAATGGTGTTATCTGTTATCCACTATTTACACTGTGCCATATAGCCTTTTTTCAATTTCCACCATTGATACACAGCAGCTTGTTTATATGAACTATAGTAGTGTTTCTGAAACAAACATCAGTTTTACCAGTGCAGGGCAACTGTACATGATATTTTCATTACTTTAAAATACTTTTATTTTTTGGTATTACTGTTCCTTTAAACAACAAATAATTTATATAATATTAATTGGCAGGGGCGTAACAAGAGTAACACATAGACACTGCTGCAAGCGACTGTCTGCTACTGTCCCAACTGTGGGGAGGGGGGTTTCAGTGCTAAATGGGAAGCAGGCCCTGCGGTCCGTGCCCCCCTGCGACTGTGGGGTCTGCTTCCTCTATAGTAATGCCACTGTTAATTGGCATATTAAAGAATCTTACCAAACTGGAATATATATATATATATATATATATATATATATATATATATATATATATATATATATATATATATATATATATATTTATTTAAGGAATTATTGTCCTTTTTTTATTGTTCCCATTTTATGATATTCTCTGTGCTGCCTCAGAGATCATCTGACCAGAAATACTGTAGCTCTCGCTGTAACAGGAAGAAGTGTGGAAGCAAAAAACACAACTTGGTCTGTTAATTGGCTTGGGTGACCAAACATGTCTGGTTTGTTTGGTTTGTTTCTATTCCTTATAAATTGGATTGCCAGTTGGTGGCCCCTAATTATTAAAATGGCAATTTTTTTATTTAGGATTACCCAATGGCACATCCTACTAAAAAAATATATTATTGTGAAAATGGCTTATTTACATGAAATAGGGTTTTACATATGAATTGTTTTATGCAATATATTTTTTTAAAGAGACCTACTGTAAATTGTTTGGGGCGTATAGTTTTCCTTTAATTATTTTCTTTATTTTTCTATAAGGGATTTGGTTCTATGAATGGGTGTGATGGGTGTGGAGGAATTACCTCTTCTGAGCAGAGGAATGATAGGTATATACCTTGGGTGCAGTACTATGTGTCCCAAAAAGGTCTAGCTCTGCCCACTATCCTATAATTGTAGTCCCATGAGTTTGCATATGTTCATATCATATTGGCTTTCGATAGCAAACAGAGCTATTTTGTTTATAATGCACATGTTTGGGAAAATTATGGTAATATTAAGTCATTTTCCAGGTGCTCATTCTTAAGGGCTAGTCCACACGGGGAGATAGCGACGCGTTTGCGGTCGCGGCGACAAAGCGCCGCGACAGTCGCCGCGACCGGCGCAGGCGACAGTTTTGTATGGGCGCCTATGTAAAAACGCCTGTGCTAACCACACGAGGCGATGCGCTTTTCAACAGTCGCCTGAAAAAGCCTGGCGAGGCATTTTCAGGCGACTGTTGAAAAGCGCATCGCCTCGTGTGGTTAGCACAGGCGTTTTTACATAGGCGCCCATACAAAACTGTCGCCTGCGCCGGTCGCGGCGACTGTCGCGGCGCTTTGTCGCCGCGACCGCAAACGCGTCGCTATCTCCCCGTGTGGAATAGCCCTAAATGTACAATTCAGGGGTGGGGACTGGGGAGCATATTGTCATATTCATCCAGAGGCGTTTTGAATGATATCCTACACAAAACTGGTTTGGAACAGAAAAGCATATACAGGTAAAGGATTTGTTGTCCGTACTGAGCATTCTGTATAACACGTCCCTTACCTGCACTGATATCCCCTTTGGGAAAAGACATGCAACAGTCATCTGTAATCTTTCCACAGCACTAGCACTTTCAATTTGTTACTAATAGTGATGGGCGAATTTATTCACCAGGTGCGAATTTGCGTGATTCGCCGCCAGTGAATAAATTCACCGACAGCGGAAAAAAACGGATGCCGGCGTCAAAAACGAGACGCCGGCGCCATTTTGCGAATTTTTCGCCGTTTCACGAATTTTGCCGGAAATTCACGAATTTTCCGGCGAAGCGAAACGGCACAAATTCGCCCATCACTAGTTACTACTTTGTTTTCAGAGCATCTATATGATATGGCAAAAACCCACAAAACAGTTAGGTAGAATCCATAACAATCAGCAGGCAGCACTGATGGGTTGCAAATATCTTATTGGTTGCTATGGGTTACTAGACTTGGAGCAAAGTCTGCCTAATTCTTTGCTAATTCTATATGACAAAAGGCCTACATGCTTATACTTACATAATGCTGCAATAGATTTTCCTACACACCAAAATTATTTGCAAATACAGCCTGTGTTGAAAGCAAGTTTCTGGCTTAATAACTATAAAGCAAAACCTGCCCGCTGGTAGCATTTCAGGATACAATGTACTGTAATGTACTGTAGCTTTAGCTATCAAGTGATCCTGGACCATGGGGAATGGTTTTCTTGGGCTTGCGAAGAGCGTTTCTAACCTACTGCCCTCCATCTGTTGGGGGATGCTGGGAGTTGTTGTGCTGATGTTTGAACTCTGGTCCAAGCATTGCAATGAAAAGAAGTGAGTTTATGTTTTGACAGTTTACCTCTGCAGTTAAGAATGAACTTGGCAACACTAAAACGATCTGAGTGAATCTATTAGAATACAGAAAAACCAAAGTGCTTTTATATTAGTTGAATCAACATATCCGCAGGATACACATGCATCAAGAAAATGCCAGGTGCCTTCCTGGAGGCCTCTTTGTGTTCCTCTGGGCTACATGGTACATTTAAGTCATATCTAATTATACACGGCACAGGCTGCTTATCATTTGCAGTGGACGTGATATAGTAAGACAGATTGCCATGTTTTCCATTATATGTTTTGCCTTAGAACTGGACCTTTAAGCTCTCTGTATGCTCCAGTCTACTTCATGGTATACTGATATTTGCTTCATCCGGAAAATAAGTAAATAAATATACCATACAAAAACAGAGCTAACTACCAAATGTCAGTGTCCGCAGAAAAATATTTAAACTGAATATGCCCCAGTTATTATATACATGAAATATCTGTTGACTTTAAATTCGGCTTCAAAACAGAATTACCTTAATTTAGAGAGTTGCTGCAGCAGAGGACTTATTACCACTGCCTGTCATAATGATAACTATGTAACGAAAGAAAGAAAACACAGCATCTTGATTTGGCTGGATCTATACTGCTTTATTCCCTATATACTTCATTGAAAGGAAAGGTCTCATAATGGTAAAGGTCAGCCTGTAGCAGTTTCATAAGCTGCAGGTGTCTCAAATAAGAGAGCTTTCTTACTGGAACACAGGGATGATTAGATCCATAGCTGTCAGTGCATGAAACAAAAACAAAACAACAACAAAAAATATTATAGAGAAATTATTAATGAACAATGATATTAAAGTGTAAAGGATATGTAAGCAATTAATTAAAAGAACAGTTTATAATTATAAAATATATATATATATAATTAAAATTGTCATTAGTATGCATCATGTTTAATTCAAGATAGACCTAGCATTGTATGCTCCTGAGGTTATTACAGAGTATGCATAGAAACTTGGGATGTGAATGCTGAGAAGTATGTGAGTTGAAAAGGTAATGATGTTTAAGAATAGGTTTCAATTTAAATACATGGTAATATAAATATACTTTAATTAGTACTTGGCTAAATAGATGTACGATATATTTGGATTTAACAGGGCTCATTAACTAATGCAAGTGTGGTGTGCCAAGAACAATTTTGGGTGCATGTCCTATTAATTGTACCTACAATGCAGTTTTCCCCCAGTTTTATTAGAATTTTGCACAATTAACCCTGATGAGCCACAAACACATGCAATTGAACATCTGCTGCAATTGTGATTTTGGTGTTGAGATATTGATGTACAGTATTGTTGATGCCAGAAGCAACCGTGGGCACAAGTATGCGGCCATTTTTGTGCGACAACAATTGCCCTACGGTGGGCAGAAGGGAGATGATTTTTGGGTGCCTAAATTGGACTGCCTAGGACCACAGAGAATAGCAGTATTAAGGTGAAAAAAATGGATTGCTGGCATTTCAAAGCAAGATGGTGATAACAGGGCAAGGAGGTTTAATATATCTGCATTGGAAAATGCAGCCTTTCAGTTGTTATTAAAGGTGTTGTTCGTCTTTAAGTTATATTTTAGTATGATGTAGAGAGTGATATTCTGAGACAATTTGCAATAGTTTTCATTCTTTATTATTTGTGTTTTTTTTATTCAGCAGTTCTGCAGTTTGCACTTTCAGAAACCTGGTTGCTGGGGTCCAAATTACCCTAGCAACCATGCAGTGCCTGAATAGAAAAATGATCAATAAAAGGTAGCAATAACAATACATTTGTAGCCTTACAGAGCATTTGTCTTTTAGATGGAGGTCAGTGACCCCCCCATTTGAGAGCTGGAATGATTCAGAAGAAAAAGGCAAAGAACTGAAAAACCTATAAAAAAAATGCCAATTGAAAAGATGCTTAGGATTGGCCAGTTTATAACGAACTAAAAGAACTACCCCTTTAAAGGATAATTTCCAACATGCTGGTTGGACAATTCTACCTTTCTACCATTGTGCTCTGTGCAACAAATGGAGCAAAGACAACATCTAAGAGGAAATCAAATTTTGTACAGTATTTTGCACCATACTGTTTCTAATCAGTTTCTCTCTGATATGCAACTAGGTAGGGTGGGACTAGGTAGGGTGGCAGGTAGGGTGGGTGAAGTAAATATTGCTCTTTTATATCTTTCACCTTGAGTCAACAATTTTGTGATGGTCTGTGTGCTGCCTCAGAGATCAGCTGACCAGAAATACTGCAGCTCTAACTGTAAGAGGAGTGTAGAAGCAAAAGACACAACTCTGTCTGTTAATTGGCTCATGTGACCTAACATGTATAGTTTGTTAGTGTGTACTGTGAATCCCAGGGGTCAGCCCTTATATCTTAAAATGGCAATTTTCTATTTATGATTACCCAATGGTGCATGCTACTAAAAAAAGTATATTATTATGAAAATGGTTTATTTATATATGAGCTGTTTTATGCAATATATTTTTTATATAGACCTACATTGTGTGGGGGTATAGTTTTCCTTTGAGACAGTCATAATATATACGGATCCTTTTCACTTGACCCTAAAGGGTACAGCTTTAGACATAGCATATGGCCAAAAGTATTAGCTTTAAATAGTACATGTCCTTAGTTGAACCATTCTGAGTTACAAACTTTAATTATTTGTGTCACATGGACCAGTGTAAAAGTCCCTGTCATTACTCTCTGCAGTCAACCAAATCAGAAGCCAATTAACCTACTATAACTATGTTTTGAGGCTGTGAAAGGAAACTTATGAACCTGAAGGAAACCAATGCAAAACATACAGTATAAACCCCATGCATCTATTTAAGCCCATGTCCTCAGTGCTGCAATGCAGACCACTGTGATGCCCCATTGCCCACACCATATTAAGTTGCATTAGTGAAAGTTATTTTCTTACAACTTTCTAAATGGCCAAGCACTAGCTGGATAATTTGAGGAAATACATCTAGATCCATTTGCTCAAAATGTAGTTTTGCATTTATTTTATGTCTTAGAAAATCAAGTGATTGATCTAATATTGTCAGCTCTCAAAAAGCAATACTGTTAAATGAAAAAAATATTAAACATCAAATAAAAAAGCCACCCTGAACACTACAATATATTTACAAGTGACTATAAGTAAAATATGAATTTTAAAATTAGATAAAGATAAAAAAAAAAATGTAATTCGTTACTAGATTTTGCTGTGGAAGGCAAGAAATGATAGCTTCAACAACTGCAAACTCTGAGTGAACCCAGCTGATAGCAGAGATAAAACTGAATGAATTAAAGTAAATGTACCTTTCAAATGCAAGATGTAACGGGGAAGATATAGTTCCAGTCATGCTATGTGTTGAAAGGTAACATCCAAAACTCAAATGTACAGTTCAGCACTGCAAAAATTAGCTAACAGGCTCCTACAATCAGAGGTGGTCTTTCCTTTCTTCACAATATACTGTACTGTATACATATACGGCAAATCTGTCTCGTTTCATTTTGCCGAAAAATTAGTGAAACTGCAAAAAAAAAAATCCTTGAAACATCTGAAAATTCACAAAATGCATTGAAGTCAATAGGCGTCCGAAGAATTTTGACGTCAATTTTTATGCGCAATAATTGTGACACTCACACACTTTTTTTTGACGCAGTGGATTTTTTACTGCAGTTGTTCGAAAGTATTCGCAAGGGGGGCGAAACGCGGAAATTTGCCACTAATCAATGTCTGGCAAATCAGTAGTCAGCTTCCTCTGTAGAATAAAAATCCCCTGGATTTGCGAATAGTAGCTCTGGATTTCAAAGCTTATTATGCGCTGGGCCCCTCCAAAGTTTTTTTTATTTTGTGAGAGTCAGGCAATCTCTTGTTATGCCACTGGCTCAAGGGTACAAGGCAATTATCAATAAGGAAAGGGTTTCTTAGTATCCTGTGTCCATCAGCAGGACTGGTAAAAAGTGAGGTCTATGTGGCAATTTAGTAATTGAAAGTATGTGTGTTCCTTTCTGAAGCTCAAGGACCTGTACCAACAATTGCACATGGTGGGGAAAACATGTTGGCTTGCAGCTGTTTTTTGCTTTCTTCCCCAATATTTGTAAATTAGCCCTATTTTTTTATAATTATGAAAAACACGGCCTTGCATTTTTAAAGAGCTTGGCACAAATTAAGCTAAAGAGATACTGACTTTAGAAATTGTAACTGACAGATTAGTCAGGTTGGCTAAACAGTCAGGTTTAGGAACTTGAAGTAACAATTACTTACAAAAGCAGACATATCTGGGAAAAAATTATCAACATGAAACTCTGGTCGGTCTTTTTGAGGCAAAACTCAAATTTTTTTTTTTTTAAAAAAACTCAAATTTTTTGAGATTTATTAAAGACAGACGCAACAAAAATCCGAAAATCCACCATCTCAGACCTGCCGAGGTTGTCAATGGCAGAGGTCCCTAACCTTTTTTGTAGTGTCTGTGGTCTGTGCTGGAATTAGCCCCAAAATCTGACCTTTTTGGGCTTTTCAGGCAAAAATCAAAAAAATTTGGGCTTTTTGGGAAAAAGTCTGAAAAAATCGAGGGATTCGGGAAAAAACTCAAAAAATAGTACAATTCAGGTTTTCACATGTTTTTATTGAGTTTTTACATGAGCCAATTAAATCAAGCTTTTGTGAGTTCAAGTTTGGGCTGACTTTTTTTTATCTAATAAATCAGAAAAAAATTGGATTTTGATAAATAACCCCTTTAATGTTTAATAATATTTTGAAGAGTAGTTTATAGGTGTCACTTAAAAAACACCAAAACGTTGCCAATTAAGTCTTATTCTGCTGACTGACACTTTCTTAATCTCGTTTCTGGTTCCTTGACTCTAGGCCTGTTCTTGTTTATGGTGATTTGCTGCCTGCCTTGCCTGAGCTTCTTGCCTAATCCTTCTAGTAGCCAACTACTGACTATATCCTGCAACTTCCAGTTCCTTTCTTCCCTCTTAGGTCATGCCCTCTGGTCCAGATGGCCTTTCAGCCCTTACAGGCTTTTTACAGCAATGTCTTTGTTGGTGAATTGTGTGAGTTTGATTTGAGTATGAACTGTGTACTCTGCTTTTGATCTGGAGTAATAGGCTAGCAAACACTGGGGGTTTTGAATTGACAGCACAGACAGGCCAAATTTTCTAAATAAATTAGTTTCTTGAGCTCTTATATTTGTGTGTAAAATGGGTGAAAAGGTGAACCTATATGTAATTAAAAAAAACAAAGATTCAAGGGGTCATTAACCTTGCCAAGAAACTACTAACATTGTTATTATTATTATTATAAATAGGCAAAAGTTGACTGTGTTATCATTGACAAATGCATTGTGCACAGATGAAAATTAAAAATATCTGGTATTCATAAAGACCATTCAAAGTTCTTTTTGTATGTATATATTAATGATATTCTCTGGTTTATTGAAGAAAGTTATTATACAGTATGATCTGTAAATGTGTGTTCATTCTTCTTAAAGCTGCCATATTTTACCTTCACTGTAACTAGTTAAACTTGAGTTCTAAGGTGTCCATACATGCACAAATATCAGATCCACCCACATACTCAACCCCACTCAAGGATTAATCTCAACCCCCTATTTACCTAATGTCAATAAAAATAAGAATAGGAGGAATTTAAACCAACTTCCGTCCTTGTTTGTCAAATGCTGATCCAAAAACATTCCCTTTGTAACACCGACTGTCAAGATCCCACTGGTTTAGAACTAGGGACCTGAGTTAGATTGGCAGCTACTCCCCCAGACTGAGCCACAGAAGGCAGCCTGTCAGTTTATCTAAATGTATTTTCACTATGTGTGTTCCCTGCAAACCTGCTTTGATCAAGCTGCAGGCAATAGCCCAATTACAGAGATATTTAAGCTTGCCTTCTCCAACAACTGTTGGTGGATCATTGTGCTATTGCCATGGCCAAGCCTCCCAAATATCCTGCCAAGGATGTTGTCCAAGTAATTTTATGCTCTGCCCTTGTTTCTGCATTTTCTGACTCCTTGGATTTGCCCATTTATTTGGATTCCTGATTCCCGTCCCAACCATATGTCTGTTTTTAGATTGATTGCTGCCTGCTTAGACCAATTGCTTGCTCTTCATTTTCAGAGTCAGAGTCATTCTCTGCCTTTTTTTTATGTCATGAAATCTTTTGTTAAACACACAGTTCATGTCTAGCATATATTTTGAAAATGGTTGCACACCATGTTGGCTCTTTACAAACAATTCAACCAGCTATTACGAAACAGACATTTCATGGTCCCTGTTATGTTTATGTAACATATGGTTAATTGCCATTGTTTTCAAATCACAGATATTGTGATGCTTTTCTTTTCCTATCTCTCCTCTTCAATGGCCGATGAGTGCCGTATGCAACTTGTGTTCTTTGTATCTAAACATCTACTATAAAAAAACTTTATACAGGTATAAAATAAATTCAGAAGGTTGCACAACAATAATATCATCCCAACATCATATGATACTATGTTTCCTCATCATGTCTCCAACTTAATGACACGGGATCTGATTAACAATGATGTCCCTGCACACCGCACATCACTTCATATATGTCAAGCTGGTCCTGCACAGGTTGAAATATAAGACATCCACATAGAAACAAAACCTATTAAATGGCCCGCCCAAATTCAGGAGAATATTCTCACTTATAGTTATTCTTTCTGTTGCCCGAAGCCTTTAGATTTCCTGCAACTGTGCTTTCCTTCTGAATGGATATTAAATAGCACTTACTAGTAATCATTGGATGATTTTTAGTTCACCCATAAAGTTATATTGGATACAATATACCCATTAGCATTAGCCATCTTTCTGGAATGGCTCATTTAGTAACTGCTTGAGAGATGCCCCAAACTATGTCCATAATTTAACTGTTTTTCTAAGCTGGTACAATACATTCTAAAAAGGTTGAACAATACACTCACTATTTTGCATCATGTATGATGGGGATGAAATGAAAGAACAGTGACTGATAAATGGGCTGTTGCAAGAATAAAACTCCTGTCATGCTCCAACAGATAAGCAGGAAATAAAGAGCACCAACAGGTGAACGGGTCATTCACAACATTTGTTGTTTTTTTATGACTGGTCGCGCAAAAAGACTTTGCTAAGCAAGGGGACGTTGCATTACATCTAAGAAATAAATGCCATTTTACTCAGGATGTCCTAGAATGCAAAGGGCAGACTGCAATCATTAACCCAGAAGGAGAATACAGGAAGTAAGGATGTGAGATGAAGTGTGGATTTATTTCATTTAGTTGAAAGGCTATTAATACTGGGCTTAAACCTGCAAGGTAACAGATCATCACCTGCAGTTCATTATGTTTGTATGGCGCCTCTTGCTGATTTCAACATGCATAAAAATAAACAGGGATGTTTTATTCAGTATTAAATTAAAATTCCTAATTGTTTATCTCAGTCTCGCTGCCCTAATAGCTGCATATCAGTGAGACTTCCTATGAATTTAGAGTAGCAAAAAACCAAAAGGTCACTTTTAAAAAGGAGCCAGAATTTTAATGGTATTATGCAACAGCATTTTTTAGTTGTAAACATTTAAGTTTGCCAAAACCAAATGTGCTGCTCGTAACAGAACAGCCATAACTGGCTTACCCTATCTCAACAAACACAAATCCTATAGCAAGCATTTGTCTGGCATGCAGCAGTGGAATATTTAGCAAAGCAGAGTCCAAAATGATCAAGAGATGGACCTATTTCATGTCATGCATTAGAAGTGAATGCTTTTTGTAAATATATATATATATAGAGAGCCTTGATAAGAATTTAAGATTCTTTTTACTATTCCTGTATTGCTCCTGCTTTTGCTGGTTTGTTTGCCACTATCGATTGATAGATCAAATAACTGACCACATTTAAACCCTGCAAGGTAGGATGTAATAAACCAGGGCAAACTGCCATTATTAGGCACATAGTCCCCAGACAGACAGGTCTTTGGTTGGTTTCAAAGGTCATTAGGGCAGAGAAAATAGTGTCGACAGTGTTGATACATATACAATAACTTCAAATCAAAAAAAAAAATTACATCTAAAAAATTACAAAAAAATGTGCAGATTTTAGTAAATAACCCCCTTAATGTTCTGTTTCGCTGTGGCCTTCGATTTAAATGTCGTTATAGGATAAAAGATATGCAATATAGTATGCTTGCAGATGAAGCATTTCAGCCATATCTTTGTTCAAACGATTTGTACTTCATTTAGAAAATGAAGTAAGGAAACGTATCATTACAGAATTTGCAATACGTGTTATTTCCCAAAGGTGGATTGTGTATTGTCTTTGTTAAGTAACAAATGGCTAAAGCTGGTGAGAAGTGGTGCTGCAGCTAATAAACTAGTGTTCAAAAAAATGTATCTATAACTGGAATGAAATATCTCCCTGAGATGGCTGGCAAACCCCTTGGATTTAATCAGATGTTTATTTTGTATAAACTGACCAAATCAATTTTTTTTCCAGTCAATATTTAATAAATAAAAAGTGTCATACCTGATAAAACCTGGGCCAGAAGATGCTAATAGCCAATTCTGCCCGATTCCAGGTGCCTGTAGCACTCCCTGAAATATTCCAGACTGGATTCCCCATAGGACCATTATTTACTGTGACATAAATATTCATTGAGCCAGGAAGGGCCCCACTCTTGCTCGATACAAAATAGTGGAAATCAATACAGTGCGTGTCGTTCTCTTTCAGCTGAGGTAAAAAGAGCACAGATCTTTGTCCAGCAAATCTTCCAGTAGTATTCATCATCATAAAGGAACCTGAAAGGCAACACAACACAATATCACACTTTTTTTCACACAAAAAACGTCTGGCATAAGCTATGGAACATAATCTCACTTTTACATCCCCTGATTTTAAGTTTTCCCTCATTTTACATTTTTTGTGGTCCCATGCCATAGAGGAAGCTATCCCACATTCCAGGCCCCCCCTACCCCTGTACATCTGTGGGATCTTCTGCCTCTATAGTTATGCCACTGTTTGAGATGATAGATAGATAGATAGATAGATAGATAGATAGATAGATAGATAGATAGATAGATAGATAGATAGATAGATAGATAGATGACAGACAGACATAGATAGATGACAGACAGACAGACAGATAGATGATAGAAAGATAATAGATAGAAAGATAATAGATAGAAAGATAATAGATAGATAGATAGATAGATAGATAGATAGATAGATAGATAGATAGATAGATAGATAGATAGAAAGATAATAGATAGATAGATAGATAGATAACACAGACAGACAGACAGACAGACAGATAGATAGATAGATAGATAGATGATAGATAGATAGATGACAGACAGAAGGACAGATAGATAGATAGATGTAGGGGACTGGTAAATTAGCTTCCCCATCAATTGGATATTTCCCTAAGTTTTTGTCAGCTATGTGGGCCGTATTATATGTTTAGACAGCTAAAAGGGGTCCTTAACCATGAAAGGGAAATACCACCATCATAATTAACTAAATCTATTTAATAAATCTGTTCATGGTTAAGTTAAGAACCATTTGTATCTCAAAACCAAGAGATATAGTTGCACCTTAACATCCAATACAAGTGAGGCATCACTCCTGAGAAAAGAGAGACTCGTCCAGGGCAATTATCAGTAAAGCTCATGCTTTTTGGAGCCCTGAGTAGCCTAATTTTACTTGTTTACTAGCCATGTACATATATGTATATATTGAGTACAATTAACATATATCAAACAACATAAGGTCCGAAGAAGTCAAGGCAATGACCTGTGTTGTCAACACTGAATTGTGGGAAGATAAATTAGCAGATTTTGTTTGCAAATTTAAAATATTGAAGGAACATTTAAGACACCACGACCTCCAAACTGTACTAGTGCAAGAGAATACATATTTGTATAGACTGAGAAAACGTTCAATTGCCTTCTGCTGAAACTGCTGAAAGACCCGCTGGGAACACTCAAAGAACAAGAATAAAGAGGCAGCACACCAGGATTTGTAAAAAAAGAAGGCCATTTATATAGTGTACAGGTATGGGATCTGTTATTCTAAAACCCGTTATCAGGAAAGATCTTAATTACAGAAAGGCCATATCCCATAAACTCCATTTATCCAAATAATCCAAAATGTTTAAAAATGATTTCCTTTTTCTGTGTAATAATAAAACAGTAGCTTGTACATGATCCAAACTAAGATATAATTAACCCTTATTGGAAGCAATACCAGCTTACTGGGTTTATTTAGGAGGTTATTTACTAAAACCCAAATTTTCTGGTCAGGGTTTTATAGGAGAAAACACATTTTTTTTGTGGAAAAAAACTTTTCAGGTTTAATAAAACCCTAATGCTGCTAAAAGTCCAAATTAAAAAGTACTGCATCTCAAACCTTCCGAGGTCATGCAGATGTCCCTTTTACAATTGGAAGATACCATGATCTGCGCTCGGTTTCATATGATAATTCTGAAAAAGTCATGGTTTTTGGGAGATAATCCAAAAAAATCTGTGTTTTTGGGGGGTCAAATCCCAAAAAATTGCACGCTTTTACTTTTTTTCACGATTTTATTGAGTCTTTTCCCACACAAAATTTTTCAAGTTATTTAATTGTTAAGTAAGGTATAATTATGAATGGGAGTTTGGTTTAATTTGTTTTAATAAAATAATGAGAAAATTGTTTTAGTAAATAACTCCCTTAATGTTTACGTGATTTTCTGGTATACTTAGGGGCAGATCAAAGGTCGAGAGGAATTTTCGAATTGAAAAAAATTAGAACTAGGGAGTAGTCCAAATTCGATCTGAATTTGATATAAACTGAAAATTAGAATATCGAAATTTATCATGTACTTTCTCTTTAAAAATTCAACTTCGACCATTCGCCATCTAAAACCTGCCAAATTGCTGTTTTAGCCTATGGGGGACCCCCTAGAATCTATTTGGAGTCAATTGTCAAACTTTGAAAAATCAAAGGTTTTTTGGGGAAAAACTTAGAATCAAATTCGATCGAACGCGCTATTGCTTCGATTCATACAATTCGAATTCGCCCTTATAAAGGCCTATTTGATCGAAAATGGACCTATTCGACCAAAAAAAAAAAAACAACTTAATTTTGGTTGGTCTTTTTGAATTCGAATTTCGAAGTTTTTTCAATTCGAAATTTGACCTTTGATAAATATGCCCCCTAAGGTATGAAGACCCAAATTATAGAAATATCTGTTATCTGGAAAGCCCCAGGTCCCATTCCTGTAGTTCTGGTATAGAATTAGTTTTGCAGAAACTATCTCCCATATACTCAAATAATTTCAGTTTTTAAAAATTATTTCCTTCTCTATTATGATAAAACTGTACCTTGTACTTGATCAAAACTAAGATCCTTAATCCTTATTGGAAGCAAAACCATACTATTGAGTTTATGTCATGTTTAAATTATTTTTTGGTAGACTTGTGGTATGGTGGTCCAAATAACAGAAATATCCCTTATCCAGAAAACTCCAGGTCCAAACATTCTGGATAATAGGTCCCTTACCTGTACAAACATATATCATTGATGCATAGAGAAAATACAAAGATATAACTAGTTCTAAATACTTTTTCTTTTCTCTACACATTATGGTTGTGTGTGCACTGATTTAACTTTATATATGTATAGAATTTTATGTTAAGCAGGCAGGGCTGAAATGTGTGCTTGCTTTCTGTGTGTTGGCAGATGTGACAGAAAAGAACGATAGTGTTGTTTAGGGCGTAAGAAGGGATTAAGATTGTGCTTGAAGCACACAGGGTTCAGTAAAGCTTGAAAGGTCATAAAACCATGTTCATGGTGGCTCATGGCATGACGCATTTGTCTGCAGGGTTAATGGCTTGCACACAGGCTATTTCTTTTCCTTAAAAACAGCAAAGCATTGCAAACAACATGGCCTAGATTTATCAAGCTGTGACCAAGTTTCCCAGTCATGTCCAAGTTCCAGCTAATCTTTCAAGAAGAGCTACCAACGTACCTTGTCAGCTAGCTTCCATATTCTAGAGCGTGTGTTTGCTAATTTCCAAGAATGTCTGTCATTTATCAAATCAAAAGATCCTAACTGAAAAAGTACAAATGGAAATAAGTCGCAGAAAGGTCGCAAATACAGCAACTTTTTCCACTTGTCACAGGGTAACTACATGTTTTTGTAGTGTCTCAAGACAATCACAACTTTTTTTGTAGTGTCACACAAAAGCAGTGTCAAAAACACCCAAAAGCCTCAAAAACACCAGAGTAAAGAAATATCTTCCAGTTGTAAAAAGGATATCTGCCATTGACTTCTACATGATTTATGATGACAGGTTTCAGCTGGAGTATTTTCGGATTCAGAATTGTTGCAGTTTTGTTGCATAATAAATCTCAAAATGTCACACTTTGTTTTTTGCAGGGTTTTTTTTCTAGATTTTGGCGACAAAAAGCCTGACCCTGAAAAAGTCATGGTTTAATAAATCGGTATATAGCTTCTTGTATAGTACCTACACTAAATACCCTGTTATATCATTGTTTTAAGTCAAAACACCTAAACTAGCAGTGACTAACCCTTCCTACATGTACTAAATATAATAATTATCTACATATTAGAATGAAGGTATAAGGATGTGATCAATATACACCGAAGCACACGCTACTGAGTGGCTCCAATTCAAATATATTATTTGCAGTGATCTAGTTAACTGATATAGGATATCTTGCTTATATACAGAAACATATAACTAGCCAGACATAAAAACAATATGCAAATAATGTATTTTGAAGGTACCTACAGAATTAAGATATGTCTTTTGTTACCCAGAATGTTTATGTTAATTTTACAAAGGTAGAGAGTGTTAAATGTTTACAGTTGGAAATATAAGAAAAGGCACTAGCCAACTGCTAGACAGCAACAGACTATATGTGTGACATGCCTATATATATATATATATATACAGTATATATATATATATATATATATATATATATATATATATATATATATATATATATATATATATTTATTTTACACAAAATCCTTGAATATCCTGTAAACTATATCCTTATAAACGGTGAGTTCTGATGTCATCAGTTATAAACGGTGAGTTCTGATGTCATTTCTGTCACATGACTCACTGAGACTTGTGTATTATAATAAATAAAGTACCCTCAGTTGCAATATATGAGGATATTAGAAGTTACCCCGGAGTTCCATGACCTGTATAAAAACACTCGGCCTTTGGCCTCGTGTTTTTATATGGTCATGAAACTCCTCGGTAACTTATAATAGCCTTATATTTTACAAGAGGGGGTACTTTATTCACTATATATATAACAAAGTAAATAATGCCAACTCTATGCTTCAACTCACAGTTTAGGATGCCCGAATTATCTCCTATGCCTATTATAAACTATAAAACTGTCCTTGGAACTATAATTCACCATAGCATGATAGCAATGAGTTTGACATGCCTGATTTAATCTTATAAATAGAATCATAGTTCAATGTTTCTCGCCTTGTAGAACTTTAGTCAGGCTTTTATCTCTCTTTTTCCCACTTGTTTTGAAGAACTTATTTTAGGCGAATATATAATGTGTTTTGCTTCCATCTTCCCAAAAAAACGGCTTGATAAGTCTCTGTAGCCATTCTTTCTGAAAAGAGATTCCGTGGGATATAATGGCAGACTTTCTTATTTAAAGCTAGGAAGCTGAATTCTGTAGATTATAACCTAACAGGGACATCATCATCATTTATTTATATAGCGCCAACAAGTTACGCTTTACATTAGTCATCAACAATCAACAAATAGAGTAAGATTATAAAATTTACATGCCATGACACAAAGTATGTCAGATAAATTGGATTAAGAAATTCAGTGAAATTAACTTTAACCTATGAGAAAGTAGCTTACTGAGTGCATTAAACATTCCTTCCCCATGTAATTATACTGTATGTGGCTAGGCAAGTATTTCCAAATGCCCTTCTGTGCATGTAAGTAATATTTAGGTATGGGTAGACCAAGGCCTTGAAAGCTGAAAGATAAGGACCTTGCAGACAAGGACGCATGATAAAAAGCTAACTTTATATGCCATGAAGGCCACAGTGTAATCACCCTTAAAATGAGTTCTAGTATTCTGGGGGGTGGGGGGTTATGGGTCACTGAATTACCAAGGCAGGAAGAACAGAGAAGGGAGGACACCAAGTCCAGTTCTGAATTTCCAGTTTGGTGCCACTAGGCCACAGGGTCCTCACACCTGTCCTTGTGGGCACCCCCTGTGCGCGTACATGCACATGCGCCAGTTCCCACCTCAGCACTGGGGATTATGCATACAGGTGAGTTAAAAATCTATGGACCCCTAATGCTCCTTAGAATGCAGCTGGGCAGCATGCCACCATTAAAACTTGCTGCCCTAGGTCTGTGCCGTTATGGCAAGGCCACAAATCCAGGCCTGACCAGATCCAAGGGTTTACAGTACTTCCCACTTATTGTTTCCAGTAAATATTCCCACTGAGGAGTGCAAAGTTTGTCATGATATATCAACCATCAGTTATCTGTGCCAAGCTGTGCCCAATGGTAGCGTATTTACTGTACACACACACATAATATATATATATATATATATATATATATATATATATATATATATATATATATATATATATATATATATATATATATATATATATATAGTCATATCATTATCGGCACCCAAATTGCAAACAGGTCTCCGGTGCAACTCCCATCAAATATTCATTAGTTCAGGAACTTGGAGGCACTCACAGGTCGTTATTGTTATTTTGATCATCTTAAGTTTGCTAAACAACATTTAAACATTAAATAAACCTAACAGGAACAAAAAAGAGAACAAAAGAAATTATTAAACAATAGAATTATTTGCTTAAAATAGAATCTATGGTAGTTGACCTTCTCCTAATTCAAAGCTTTCTAGATAAAGGATTACTGCATAAGCATCCCCATACCATACATGTATATATGTATACATACATACATACATACATTGACTACCTTTAAAAGTATATGGCACCATGAAGTATAAAATATAAATACAGTGCTTCTAATAATTCAATGGATCTAAGCTTTAGCATAAATGGAAATGCTCCGGATGGTTTTCTCTGCATTTCATAAATATTTCCCACAATAAACAATTTCATTTTCGGTATACTTATGCAGGGGTCATCAATCACTCACAGCAGAACAAACATAAACAGATTTGCCCTTTCTTAATGGTGTGAAGTCTATTTCAATCAAGCGAGTGATCCAGACAGACAGACAGCCAATCAGCATTAATGAAGGCACGTCATGCTATCAAGACACATAGGAAACAATCTCTTGTCGGCTACGGTAACACAGTCTGTCAATCACTAAAGAATTAAAGGTGTTTCTGTGACTTAAAAAGAAAAATAAAAAAAGAAAGGTGTGTATATATAAATGAAATGTAAGATTTAAAAATAAATTAATGTCTTAATGAATAAATGCTTTGGGGTAATTCAGAAATTCAAGACCTGGACTTTTAAATTTTAAAAAGATAAATTTTTAAATTAAAAAGATATTTTATGAATTCAGTACTTACCCCATAATGTAACAGGTTTTACAGCTTATATGATCAGGTTATACTAAAGAAGTTGGGTGTCACATCTATGTGTAAGAATATAATAATCATATACAGTTATCATCTTCATTATTTCAAGATCCCTACTGCTTTTCACATAATGTAAGAAATTGTTATAGCATACAGGCAATCCACCCTTGCCAACTATATGCACCATGCTGTTCTACAACATGCAGTTTAGTGTACCTGGCATGTAAAGTGGTAGCATTATTGAGGGGCAGATTTATTATGGTGTGAATGGTAAATTTGAATTTGAATTTTTTCAAACTCACAAATTCGAATTTAAAACCACCACCTCGAATTTGAATTCAAATGTGAGATTTATCACACCTTCACCCTGGAAACATTTCTAATTCAACTATTCTTCACCTAAAACCAACCGAGTTCAAATTTTGCCAAGTTTTGCTTCAAAAATAACGCCCCATACCATTGGAATTGTGAATTTATTAGAGTTGAAAAAAATTGACATTACTCTAAAATTCGACCATTGATAAATAACTCCCTGAATGTGCATTGTATAACACAAGAGTACATCCTCCCTGATACTTATAGTATTCTAGTTTTCTAAGCAGTCTCGAGTAGGATCAAATTCCATATCTGTTTATGACCCTATCCATAAGATAAATTGATATGATATGATATGCCTATACTGAGTTCCCATTAAATCTGCTCCTTTTTTACATGAGATCATTCAGTTGAAGTTAAACACTGAATCTGAACTGCCGATTTCTTTGTATTTCGTGATAGCTTCAGGTCTTGCAGTTTAACAGTAAGCAGTACCTCTTGGTTTTGCCCAGGAAAAAAGATAGTAAAGAAGGCCCAGTTTTCTGATGGTTGGAAAGTGCAACAAGATTGGGATGATGCATTATCCTGTAGCCTAAATTCAAAGGTGGCAATAATTAAAATGTGTATGTGACAGAGTTGGGAAGAGAACAAACAAACAGTGACATGGCTGAATAGAGATATGAAATCTTACAACAAAGTAAAATGGCTGAAAGGAAACCAAAGAAGATTTGTGCTAATAAAAATCCAGTGGATTTAAATAATTGCAATTTGCATCCCCACCCAAAACACACACATGCCTACCACCTAGCTCATTCACATATCCAACAAGCGACTCTAAAAATGGACTGGATTGTGTTGCAAATTATTTATGAAACCATGCACACATGCCTGCTTGTGCACAATAATGTATCACTTATTTCATGCTGAAATGGAAAATGCTGGCTATTAAACAAATAGGCAAGTATAAAGAATTCCATGAGTGCCCATAATCTTGCTTGTACCATTCTCCAGTCCATTCTAGATTAAAAAGATTTTCTAGCAATTTATATACAGTAATAGACAACAGCATCTCAGTGAGAGATACAAAATACCAACTGCAGAAATTCCCTGAATTGCTCCACAGCTGGAGATTTCATCCTGCATATTGGATGGCATCTTGCATTAAAATCAATGATCTATTATACTTTCAGCATGCTATAATAAGTAAGGGACTACATGTCAGTTTCAGAATATTAAAAGAGTAAGACCTGAAATTTCTCATGGAGACATGAAATCCATTGTAAAATGAGATGCCATTAAACCTGTAAAATCTTTTAAATGCCAGGTTATTTGTCTCCTGTAAATCCTATTTTATCTGTGAACCCACATCATATAATATTTTCATTTACTGTGAAAGTTGATAACAGTAACCCATTGAAAAAACATTTTATAGGAAAAAGAATCATTACTAAATATAAATAACTAACAACAGCTGAAGTGTAGATACCAGATTCTGTGTTTTCAAAGTCCTTCTTCCAAAATCCATGTGGATTCAAGGGTATGTTTTATGTAAAAAGTACCACCAAAACATTCCATAGCTTTATAATAATTACAAGACAATCATAACACGCACACACTGTTCTGTTGTTGCCATCACGAAACATTGATTTTATATCTATCTTAATAAATGTAAATTGTTTATTACTAGAACTAAGCAATGTGCAGAACCTATTTTATGCTTTTACCAGCCAATAGCTGAAGAACCAGAAGACATTAGTGAATTAATTTAATAATGTGAGACGTGGCTGCTTCAATCTAATCTTAAATATAATTATCTAGTTCTGTTGAAGTCATGTGAATTTAGTGGTTGGTAAACATGAATTATAAGTAATTGCCGTGAATTCCAACCGAAGAGCAAATTCAAATTATTTGTAAAATTACTAGGCAAGCTAATTCTTTTGTGTTAACAAAGGGCAGAATATCAGGTCAGAAATCCCCTCTTCTTCCTACTAATCCTCTGTCACAAATTCTTGTATGCCAGTAATAAGAGCCAGAGAGGTCACACAGAAAAAGAGAAAAATTAATGACTGGAAAATGTCAATGCTAGGTATGGTCTTATTACTTTTTTACAGCTTAGAATCCTATTAGCTGCAGGGGTTAGTAAGTAGTGTAAAATCATTTAACTTTCTTATTGCTGGTAGGCAGAGGATTGGAAATATAACATGATTAGTGCTGCAAGGCTGAAAACCACTTGAACCATGTTACTAAAAGTGAAGGATACCTGCAGAACTTCCCTGGTTGGAGACCCATGAACAGAGCTGAAGAAACATGTCCACCTAACAAAACTAAGGGCACAAAACTGTCACGTACGGTTTCCTAAATCCAGAAGTGCTAAGTGCTAAGCTCCCTGGTCACTGCTCAATCTTCTGCCTGTAGCAGCCGCCTTTGGCCTCAGGAGGAGCCCTCAGCTACTCAAATGTCGCCAGGTCTTAACTTGTAAGGAGCAAAGTAGGTCTTCTGAATGAGCAAAGCGGCATGTGCGTTTCCAAGGATTTGGACGGACGGCAACAGTTCAGCGAGTAGACCAAAAAGCGTTGACAGGCAGTGGTTGATACAGGCGGAGTTCAAGCAAGGTCAATCAGGCCAGGGTTGGTACAGGCAGCGTTCAAAAAATAGTCAGGCAAGCAAGGGTCAATATCAGTAGAGTTCAGAATAGTCAGGCAGGCAAGATTTATTTTTTGTAGGGGTGGGGAATCATTGTTTGTATTGAGCATTAGAGGAAGCAAAACATGACCACAAATGAAGCTTCCTTCCACTGTAAAAAAAAACGTCACCAAGGTAAGAATAAGTAATAACATTTGTCATTATTGAATATCCCATTTTTGTACAGTTCTCTCTATAACGGAGATGAAAACTTGCAGGGGGGGTGCAAGATTACAGAGGTACTTCGAGATTTCTGAATAATATGGGGTTCAATATATATTGGGAAACATAGATTCTCCTACCACGGTTTTGAGGATGGACCTAACAGAGCCAAGTGTGTGCTAGTTTCACCACTGGTTATTATAAAGGTTTTTTCAGAATTTGCACAGCCATCACGACAGATTGCAAAGCTTGTTACTGTCCAAGGTACTGAAATAGCCTGGCATAAAAAGGATTTCCTATGAGAAATGTGGTGCACAGCTGGTTAAAGTTATTGGGGTTCCTCTTGTTTCTATACTTTTTCCTGAAACGTAATATTGAAAATGATTTCATAAAAATTACAAGTTACAAAAAAAAAGTTATTGGAGTTCTTTAAACAAAAGGTATTTACACTATATATTTTTTCTCTCATGACATCAGGTAACATAACATGTATTTTTCTGTGCCTTTAACGTTATCATCCTAATGATAGATAGATAAATAAGCACTTCAGTGTATTGTACATCTGCATGCATTTGTGCCATTTATTATTGAAAATAGGACATTTTAAGCCATTTTCCTGTTGAATATGCCTATTTCACCTATATTGACTATTTATAAAACTACTTTCAACAAAAATGTCACTCTGCCCTTTTTACTAGCCCAAAATAAGCTAGCATTTTATATAAAAAAAGATATCTAAGAAAATAAGTGGGGCACTGGCTGCTGGGGAGCACTGTTGTTTCAGCACTGTCATATTTAAACTAATGTAGCCTCACTTGCGCTGCCATTTCTAAAGTACATTCCAGTACTTTCTGAGCTCAGTTCCTAGATGCTTCTTAGCAAGGTTTTCACATTAAGGGGGCAATGACCTGAATACTTGGTTCGTTTATTTAAATCCCAGAACTCACTTAATATCGAATGTCTTTAAAGTGATTGGAATGTGTTTTAATTACTACAGCTTTGCACTTGTTCTGTTCCATTTACTCTTTGTAAAAAAACAAGGTAAACTTTGTTCCTATAATCAACTGTAATTTTCCCATTTTAATAATTATAAAAATTAGGGAGCTCAATGCAGTTTGTCAGTTGATAATACTGGTATAACTTGCTATTGTGTTGCTCCCATTTCATGCAGGAGATAGTCCTGGATGTCCTATGGAGGCTTCTTTTATAAACCGAACATGAACAGTTTAATGGAAAAACTCCTGAGCTCCATATGTAAAGCCATGATGATATGGGAATATTGTTGATGAAATGCATGTAAGCACATTCTACACTTATAGCAATAAAATGCTATAAAATATTGGGGCATTCGCCCATGGTATAAATTAATCAACAGAAATCCATGCCTATTTAAAGAGATACTGTCTAGGGAAAACATGTTTTTTCAAAATGCATCAGCAAAATTCTGCACTGAAATCCATTTCTCAAAAGAGCAAACAGATTTTTTTTTATATTTAATTTTGAAATCTGACATGGGGCTAGACATATTGTCAGTTTCCCAACTGCCGCCAGCCATGTGCCTTGTGCTCTGATAAACATCAGTCACTCTTTACTGCTGCACTGCAAGTTGGGGCGTTATCACCCCTCCCCCCCACCAGCAGCCAAACAACAGAACAATGGGAAGGTAACCAGATAGCAGCTCCCGAACACAAGATAACAGCTGCCTTATAGATCTAAGAACAGCACTCAATAGTAATAAGACAATTCCCATTGAGACACATTCAGTTACATTGAGTAGGAGAAACAACAGACTGCCAGAAAGCAGTTC
Organism: Xenopus laevis; assembly: GCF_017654675.1. NCBI lineage: Eukaryota > Metazoa > Chordata > Amphibia > Anura > Pipidae > Xenopus > Xenopus laevis. The sequence continues at coordinate 90,142,472 of NC_054382.1, read as the reverse complement.
CATCCTAACGTGCTGACTCTTTCTGAAAGCACATGACCAGGCAAAATGACCTGAGATGGCTGCCTACACAACAATATTATAAATTAAAAAAATACACTTGATGGTTCAGGATTTAAATATTTCATGGTACAGTAAATTATTTCCAGTGTAAACGGTATAATTTAGATATAAAAACGACACCATAAAAATCATGACAGAATCCCTTTAAATCTGAATGGAGTATAGCATTTCTAGATACGGTAGAACCCTTTTACATTTACCAGATGACATTGTTAAAACTGTAGTATACATTTTGGGAAAAATGTAAAATTTGGGAAATAAAAATCGCAAATAGACAGTGTGGGTTCATTAAAACTTGCTGTCAATTATGGGAAAAAGTAAAATCCACTTTAGAGGATTATGGTAAAAAAAAAATAAGACACCCCATTCAATTGGGATTCCATTGCTGAAAGAGATTTTAGAAAAAATTACCTAAATAAATCTCTCATGACGTATATTTGTACAACCCTGATCCAGTATAACCCAAGTTGCAAGTATTCCTAGTAAGAAATCCCACACCTGTAGCAAGTAAAAAAAATCAATTTTATTGGGCAAAATAATGGAAATGTTTTTACCTCTATAGCAGAAAAAGCTATGCATGTGGTCTCTTGAGTATTCACAATGAACTATACATGTATTTACTGTGTTCACCCTTCTGCATTAATAAGGCCAACTACGTTCATGCTTAAGATGCTTATTTTACATTATTGTGCTTTACCAGCAGTAAAACGACTAATATTTCCTTATTGTATAATTGGCAGCTTTTTACTATTGAATTGAAAAACCTCAGCTTCCCATGGAGTCATTCACAGTACATTATTTTTATTGTATAATTACATACTCATTTTTTGTGCTCTTTTAATGTTTTCACACTGGAGAGCTGTGTGCATTGACTGATTGGTGAGTTTTGAGCAAAACCAGCATATTATTAAATCTTATAATTCATCCATTACTGCTCTATTCAGGAGGTATATGAAAAACAACATTTTTCAAACACTTTATTTATTGAATTACAGTTATTTAGTAGTATAAGAACTATACAGGTAATGTTACACAGCTCTTTATGTCAAATTAAGATTAAAACTTTGATTTTAAACACTGAATAGTTTGACATAAGTGAGCAGGACCAACATTTGGGACAGGTAAGAACCACTTAAAAGAGAATCAAGGCAGAATGAGAAGCAGTTGGGCCATGCAAGGGTAGATCTGTTTTCAGCTGCATAGTAGTTTCATTTATTGTTGGTTTTAGGCGTGGAAATGTAGATATTATTTGTATCTTTGCCTATCCTGTAGGTCAGGAGTCCCCAACATTTTTTTTAACCATGAGCAACATTCTGATGTTAAAAGAGTTGTGGAGCAACACAAGCATAAAAAAATGTTCCTGGCTGGTGCAAAAAAAGTGCTATGACTCGGCATTTGATAGCAGATCAGTAGAGTGTTGATCTGAACTGCATGTGCTGCTTCTTTGAAAGTGAGGACAGGGGTGATCCTGGCCCCTTCGCCGCCTGAGGCAGCAGCAGTTGCTGCTGCCCTCGCTCTTAAAGTACCAGGAGCATTTTTGCCATCCCTGGTACCTAGTGGGGTGTTGCCGCCTGAGGCGACAGCCTCAACTCGCCTCATTGGCGAAGGACCCCTGAGTGAGGAGAGACACCCCAACGCCTATGTAAACAGTAACTTGGTTGCTTTATAGAACTCAGTTTAAAAACTTCAGTGTAACATATCTGCAACAGAAACTGTGAGAGATCACACACGGAAGAGGAAGAAGAAACTCACACGGTGTTACAGGTCAAACATGACATCACATTGCTAAAGAACAATGCACCCTCCCTACATTAAAGGAACAGTTCAGTATAAAAATAAAAACTGGGTAAATAGATAGGCTGTGCAAATTAAAAAATGTTTCTAATATAGTTGGTTAGCCAAAAATGTAATGTATAAAGGCTGGAGTGACTGGATGACTAACATAATAGCCAGAACACTACTTCTTGCTTTTCAGCTCTCTAACTCTGAGCTAGTCAGCGACTTTAAGGGGGGGGGGTCACATGGGACATAACTGTTCATTGAGTTTGCAATTAAGCCTTAGAATTCAGCTCAGATCCAAAAGCAACAGTTATGACACATGTGTGCCCCCCCCCCACAAGTTACTAAATTGGTTACAGCCTGGTAACCAATCAGTGGAAACCAAGAGAGCTGAAAAGCAAGAAGTAATGTTCTGACTATTATGTTACACATCCAGTCACTCCAACCTTTATACATTACATTTTTGCCTAACGAACTATATTAAAAACATTTTTTATTTTGCACAGCCTATCTATTTACCCAGTTTTTATTTTTATACTGAACAATTCCTAAGTAATATCCACTGGAACAATCTCATGAGCCACAGGTTGGGGACCACTACTGTAAATCTTTGTTATAAGCTACAGGGAAGATTTAATTTTAGCTGTTTCAGTACAATTTTTGTTTTGAAATTGTTCTGGGGATAAAACATGTGTTTTTACCCTTCTTTTCCAGGTATTGTTACTGATCAAAAGGCAGTGATAAGCCCAGATGCAATAAATTTATAATAAATAATAATGTAAACTAGAAAGTAGCATGTAGCAGGGTAAAATTTTATATTTTCCAAGCCAGGACACTCAGACATAAATGTCTTTGAGCTACAGGTATGTGTTTACAGGATGCCTTGTTTGTTTACATTCTATAAAATCTGTGAACTTTTAGGGTAGGACCACGCAGGCGTTTTCGGCGTGATCCAACATGCTGCGCAAGAATGCAGGCGTCAAGTCAGATGCGACGGAACTAAGGAAAGATATACAAATGTCAAATGAAGTCACAGCATTGATCTGACTGCATCCGACAGTCGTGTCGCGTCGGATCAACGCTGTGACACCATCCGACAATGCTATTGCTTACCTTATTTCCACCCTTGTAGTTCTACCCTAAGACCTAAGTGGTCTTTGTATCTGTCTAATAAGTCTAATTTGGTGGCATTGAGACAATCATTGATCTTCTATTCATCACTGATGGTCACTATGATGATAAAGATACATGATAGATTATATGCATAAGAAAGGAACATGTAGCATTATGCAGTCTTGTAATACAGAAAACATGCTCCATTCCAAAATTCCCATGTTTCTGCTGTCAACAAGTTGCATTTCTAACAGATTTGCAATTTATAGATAAGCATAGTCCTTATCCATACCTCGCAGATGAATATGGATAAAGGAGATAAAGAAACTTACCTTGATACAAACTTGTTTTACCTGTTTTAGACATATACATAGCATGGGATCGCTAAATCAAAATGCTTATTTTACTGTATAATTTGCTTGATTACATATAATTGTAGGCTATGAGCAGCATCGGTGGCCTACAGAAAATGCTAATGCTTAAAATTAAATCAATGAAAAAGAAACTGTGCACAAACCAAACTGGAAATGATACAACACAACATTAATATCCAAAGTATTTGGATGGCTAATAACTGATAATGTTCTCTAACAATGTATCTTTATTTCAATCTATTCTACCTAATTATGTCTTGTTTACCCAAAGATGCCTTGATATATATATAAAAAATAAATGAATGTGTGTGTGCATACCATTTAAAGGTTAAGATAAATGCTTTGACACTAAATGGTATTTTACATGATCTTGTGCTAGAAAGGAGCTGTTTTTTACATGATATTTTAATGGCAGAAGAATATGTATGACCTTAGTTTCTAGACAGGTGTCACATGGTCAGAACAAGTTATACCTTTTCTAATTTTTGTTCAGATAATATTCATTAAAATATCTGTCAGTGCAGCTAATGATGTACAGCAATCCAGTTTTATTTTATAGTTGACCATAGAATTAAGCTGACACCAGGAATTAAAGGAACAGTAACACCAAAAAATGTAAGTGTTTAAAGTAATGAAAATATCATGTACTGTTTCCCTGCACTGGTAAAACTGATCTGTTTGCTTCAGAAACACTACTATAGTTCATATAAACAAGCTGCTGTGGAGCAATGGCGGCAATTGAAAAACGGCTAAATGGCACAGGATAACTAATGGATAACAGATAACACCATTAGACAGAAAGAGCTTATTTGCTATCTGCTGTGTAACCTGAGCCTTTTCTGCTTTGAATGGCTGCCCCCATTGCTACACAGCAGCTTATTTATATAAACAATAGTAGTTTTTCTTAAGCAAACACACCAGTTTTACCATTGCAGGGCAACACTGCATTATATTTTCATTACTTTAAAACACTTTTATTTTTTTGATGTTACTGTTCCTTTAAATACACCTCAGAAGCCTCCTTTCTATTTTACATTTTCAGGGATCCGGAAAATCTTGAAAAACCCCAGGTGCATGTCTTAGAGCTTCATGTACCGAAAGAATATGCATGTGAATATTATTGTATTAAAATTATTTTTCCTAATAAGAGCATTCATTCAAGAGGGCAAATAACCATGTTAGACAACATTTTGATGTAAGAAAAGCAAGAGGCAGATTTATCAATTTTTGGATTGGAACTCTGAGATCTTAAAGGGATACTGTCATGGGCAAAATTTTTTTTTTCAAAATGCATCAGTTAATAGTGCTGCTCCAGCAGAATTCTGCACCGAAATCCATTTCTCAAAAGAGCAAACAGATTTTTTTATATTCAATTTTGAAATCTGACATGGGGCTAGACATTTTGTCAATTTCCCAGCTGCCCCAAGTCATGTTACTTGTGGCTGCACTTTAGGAGAGAAATGCTTTCTGGCAGGCTGCTGTTTTTCCTGTAACTGAATGTGTCTCAGTGGGACATGGGTTTTTACTATTGAGTGTTGTTCTTAGATCTACCAGGCAGCTGTTATCTTGTGTTAGGAAGCTGCTATCTGGTTACCTTCCCATTGTTCTTTTGTTTGGCTGCTGGGGGGAAAAGGGAGGGGGGTGATATCACTCCAACTTGCAGTACAGCAGTAAAGAGTGATTGAAGTTTATCAGAGCACAAGTCACATGACTTGGGGCAGCTGGGAAATTGACAATATGTCTAGCCCCATGTCAGATTTCAAAATTGAATATAAAAAAATCAGTTTGCTCTTTTGAGAAATTAATTCAGTGCATAATTCTGCTGGAGCAGCACTATTAATTGATTTATTTTGAAAAAAATGTTTTTTTCCCATGACAGTATCCCTTTAACTATAAAATAAATTGATGGGTTTTTTTTTTCATGATTACTAGCATATACGCAGAATCTGGAAATTGTATTTCTCATTGAGGCATTTATTTTTGAAAGTTGAACTTGACTCATAAAATAGAGTTAAATGTTGAAAATACACCTCCTATTTTATAGAAACTCTACAGGTTTTAGTAGCAGAATAATTTTATTGAAATTTTAGAAACTTTTTCAGCTGTTAAATTTGGTTATGCAAAGGGTTAAATACTATGGAAAAAGGCATTGATGTATTTTAGAAACTTCTGAATAATGGATTACAATTAATGGATTTCCAGAGAATGCCGTTCCAAGCCAAAATATGCTTTGCACACCATAAAAGAATTAAGGGAAGGTTCATCGTTTATTGTAATGACTTCTGTGTGTACTCCTTGATTTGAACATTCCCAGTTCCTTAATTATCTCAGAATACAAATAAAAACAAGCCTGCGCCAATTAGCCATTTAGTATGAGCCAATTAATCATCCTTTCACTATTATACTACGTGCAACATCTTAATATTCTCAAATAAATGAAAGCAACTAGACTGGAATAGCTAATTTAATAAGTATTGTCCAGAAGAAAACGTGAATTGCACATACAGTTAATGACCTGCACAGTGTTTATATGCTCTGGAGGGTTTTCAATATCTAAGATGGGGTTTATCAAAAATATCTGAATTTCCAATTAACTCTGTTGTAAAGAGATCTGCCAAACAAAAGGAAATAATTTGAGGCAACAAATCTGACATTAAGGAGAGACAATTTACTATGAATAATATTACTAGATGCAGGTTAGTCATCTCCTGTATTAAGTGAAATTAAATCTACAATTCTTGCTACACCAGAACTGTCATGTCTACTTGATGTTAAAATTATTTTTGGCATGGAGATTTAAATTACAGGAACACCAGACTGTGTTGTAGTCAATGGTCTTCCTACAAGAAGAGCTATGACAGTCAATGGTCTTCTCTTAACAAATTTCATATAATTGTCCATTTTTGATACTGCCTTATATTATCAATAATACTTGGCCCAAGAATTGAGAAAAGTTATGAAGTTGCAATGAGCTTCTAGGGCTCGTGTTTTCCCTCTGTGAGGCAAATTGGAGAGGCTTCAAAAGGGGTTTTTTTCCTTCCTCTAGCAGTAAGGCACGTTATATATGGACATAAAAGTCTGAACTTGTTGGACTTGTGTCTTTTTGGAACCTAACTTAATATGTTACTATGTACTATGCCCTACAGAGTATACAAAATACAAAAACAGGATGCCATTTGGTAGCTCAGAGATCTGTGGACTACTCATTGAGTGTGGCTTTCATTAGGTTGTGTTCAATTAAAAAGGGGCAGATGAGGGGAGCATATAGGCACCCTCCCCTCCTGCCACCTACCCTCTCCTACCTTGCGGTGGCGGAACTATCGGGGGAATAGGGGGTGCGAGCGGGCCAGGGCCCGCGCGCCATTGAAGATGTGGGCCGTACGGAGGGGGGCGAGGCCTGGCTGCCCGTCACGCACCAGGGCCCGCCCCCCTCTAGCATCGCTACTGCTACCTTGCTAGTCATTCAGATCCACAAGGTAGGGATTGCTAGGATGCACATATATCTACATATGGCAGGCAGAACAGGAAGTTGCAGGAACCACATTGTGACTTATAGCTGTAGGTCTCTGAAGATACCACATGGGTCTGCTTAACTTTCTGAACAATAAAAGACTATAGGACCCATTTGTCAAAAGGGCAGCATGCAAAGGGCAAAAAAAGCTGCAGTCACCCCTTATGCTTCAGCACCTGGGTGTTCACAAGTAGCCGCACAGCTCTGTTTCAGAGAGCACAGACCTGTGGACTGCTCTAGAACCGAGTGTGGCCTCCGTTAGGCTGCATAGTTATCCTGCAATCCCACCCCCTACCTTGCATGTCATTCTGAGGCCCAAGGAGGACCAGTAGTAGTACCTGTAGCCTGCATCAGGGGCACACAGAGCAGAGTGCAATGTAAAGGAGGTCCCTTCTATCTCTAAAATCTAATTGTGTTTAAAAGTGAGAATGTTCTTATCTTTTCATTCAGCATCTGGAGAATATAACAGAATATGTACTGCATAAGAACAGCACTATAGCACTTACTATACTGTGGGGCATACATTTATGTAGGGCATCAGAATAGTGGATAAGTGTTAATAATAACGAAGATACATTTGCAATATTTTCAGCAACAGACTCATATACTTACAAGATATTTCCTTATATTGTTATCTGTCTTGACACATAACAAAGATGTATAACAAAGTGATATTAGAGATATTATGAAACACAAGCAATCTTATTTTTTTTCTTGGTCTCTGCTGTTCCAAACAGTGAGGTTAAGGAAAACAATATCATGTAGAGGCCTCGGCTCATTAATCTGACAATAATTTGACAAGCTAATAGAAGTGATTGCAAACAAGCCGTTGTTATTATCTCAGATAAGTGTCAGTTTCATCCATGGGATTCAATCCACTATCCCTCAACCAGGTGCTGTTTTTCTGTGATTAAGGGAAATGAGATTAAGCTCATCTAAAAGTGAAATTATCAAAATACTAATCACAGAATAGATTATCTACATTCCCTTCTGTAATTACTCAAGCAAAATCATTGTACTGTACGAAGAAAACCTAAGTTACACATTTCTACATGGAATTTGATGAGGAAAAATCTTAAGAGGGACAGGAGAACACCAAGGCTCGTCACATCTTTATGTCTTCATTATACCTTTATAGGCTGGATCTGTATCTGTTTCTTACCCCTGTCCATAGAATCAGCTGCTTTAGTGCACTCATTTATTTTTTGTTTTTATATTTATCATATGGTGATATTGAGGTTGCTCTCATATACTAATATACTGTGGGAAGGTGCACCTGGGGGGGGGTCAGAGTATATTTTATTTCGAGCCTTGTTTAGAATTTACTGTCAGACTGTGTACCTTCTCTACCTGCTCTTTAATTCCATATATCTATTGTCTCATATGTTCAATGGGTGTAGAGTAATTGTAATATTTTTTCTCGATTTAGTGTTAGAGTGTTGGTGTAGTTAATATATATATATGTATATGTAAATCCTTGGAAGTCGAAGGATTTACATTCGGCAGTCGAATATCGAGGGTTAATTAACCCTCGATATTCGACCCTATGTAAATCTGCCCCATACTGTATCAAAGAAAACCTCAATTTTCTTTGATACAGTATATGATACTAAGTGAAAAAAGTATTATACTTAATACTTAAAATAATAAATTTTTTCACTTAGATAAGACTGACGCATGGACACTGCCTTGACAGGACGTGTCAGCTTATGCATGCTTTGTACAAACTTTGTAACTAAAAGTATCTTTTTTATTAGAGTTACAGTTCAGTTGTGCAAAATAGGTTTTCCCAGGGGGCTATATGTTGGAGTGCTGTGGTAAAGTGTGTAATTTGTATATGAAACCTGACCACGTGCACCCAATAAGGTAAGGGATGAGCTGCATATATATATATATATATATATATATATATATATATATATATATATATATATATATATATATATATATATATATAGTAACATCAAAAATGTTTTTAAAAAAATGTGTTCGTATACATAGAGAAAAAAGAACACCAAGACAAATGAAACTTTAAAAATCGCAAAACCTTTATTAAAAAATAACTTACCAAAACTCCGCTTCCGCTCCTCTTCAGAAAAGGTGACACTGTGATGATCCATCGGGTGTCGCGCGATTTCTCCTCCCTGGCTATCTCATATAACGAAGCCATGGAGGAGAAATCGAGCGCCACATGATGGATCGCCCGATTGCTTTCTGAAGAGGAGCACAAGCAGAGTTTCAGTAAGTTATTTCTTAATAAAGACTTTGCAATTTTAAAGTTTAATTTGGTTGTTTTAGCAATTAAGTCTGGGAAATTCTACCACCTTTTAAAAAGTAAGAATTGTGTACAGGTATAATGAAAGAAAATGTTTCAATGATAATCAAATTAGAGATGAAACTGACTTTCTACAGAGAAGGGAAAGCTAAATCTGCTTCACTCTTGCAGCTGTTGGCATTTGTTGAGCCCTAACCACCTTTAAATGTCTGAATTGTCACACAGTATTGACAAAGAATCCAAAACTGATTAAAACCCGTGCTAAGCCTTTAGAAAATCAATTACCGTAAACTTCAGTGACAAGAACATTTTCTTAGAGGAGAACCATGTTACACATGTCTCAGGTTACCTAGGTGTTTCGTGCACAAATAAATGTCTGTATAAAGCGAATGGCCAACATAGTTTATGTTATAAGGCAGTGTTGTCCAACTTCTGTTGTACCGAGGGCCAAAATTTTACTGGCCTATGTGGTGGAGGGCCGATAATGGAAGTCAGTGTTGGCCTCTCCCCCTTTTAAACCACACCTTCTGTAAACCACATGTTACCACCATGTTACCACAAGAACTTTTAAGATCATATCCACATTAACGGTGGTAGCACAGCAAAAATACCAAATGGTTGGTGCTCACTGCAGGGAAATCCCTCATCACTCATATGTGAAAAATTGAAGTCATGTTAAAAACATACCCTTAAATCCATATACCTCATCCTCCCCTGTGGATAATACAACAAGGGCTTCAATCAGTGCCCCCCCCACCCAGTCCTGCATTACCATTTCCCACCATACCAGTCATATAGCCCCCTGTGCCAGCACCTATCATATTGACTCCATTTGTATCTATGCCAATGGCAGTCAATCCCTCAGATTGCCCCCAGGCCCCAATCTGTACCTGTGCCAGCATAAGACAACACATCCATCATATGTTTACCTCTAATCTGTACCTATGCCAGCGGCAATCAAAAGAATCCATCATATTGCCCCAATTTGTATCTGTTCCAGCAGTAGCCAGAAATCCATCATATTGCCCTCTAACATCTGTGTACTTGTGCCAGCAGCCACCTTATTGCCCCATGTACCTGAGCCAGCAGCAGCCAATCCCTTATATTGTCCCCAATCTGTACCTGTGCCAGCATCAGCCAAAAAATATACAGTGGTGTGAAAAACTATTTGCCCCCTTCCTGATTTCTTATTCTTTTGCATGTTTGTCACACTTAATGTTTCTGCTCATCAAAAACCGTTAACTATTAGTCCAATACGTTATTAAGGGAGAAAAAAAACTCCAAATCTACATGGGCCTGTGTGAAAAAGTGATTGCCCCCCTTGTTAAAAAATAACTTAACTGTGGTTTATCACACCCGAGTTCAATGTCAAAGGTTATAAAGCCATTTCTAAAGCTTTGGGACTCCAGCGAACCACAGTGAGAGCCATTATCCACAAATGGCAAAAACATGGAACAGTGGTGAACCTTCCCAGGAGTGGCCGGCCGACCAAAATTACCCCAAGAGCAAAATACCTTGTGGACCGACGAGACAAAAGTTGAACTTTTTGGAAGGTGCGCGTACCGTTACATCTGGCGTAAAAGTAACACAGAAAAAGAACATCATACCAACAGTAAAATATGGTGGTGGTAGTGTGATGGTCTGGGGTTGTTTTGCTGCTTCAGGACCTGGAAGACTTGCTGTGATAGATGGAACCATGAATTATACTGTCTACCAAAAAATCCTGAAGGAGAATGTCCGGCCATCTGTTCGTCAACTCAAGCTGAAGCGATCTTGGGTGCTGCAGCAGGACAATGACCCAAAACACACCAGCAAATCCACCTCTGAATGGCTGAAGAAAAACAAAATGAAGACTTTGGAGTGGTCTAGTCAAAGTCCTGACCTGAATCCTATTGAGATGTTGTGGCATGACCTTAAAAAGGTGGTTCATGCTAGAAAACCCTCAAATAAAGCTGAATTACAACAATTCTGCAAAGATGAGTGGGCCAAAATTCCTCCAGAGCGCTGTAAAAGACTCGTTGCAAGTTATCGCAAACGCTTGATTGCAGTTATTGCTGCTAAGGGTGGCCCAACCAGTTATTAGGTTCAGGGGGCAATTACTTTTTCACACAGGTTTGGATTTCTTTTCTCCCTAAATAATAAAAACCCTCATTTAAAAACTGCATTTTGTGTTTACTTGTGTTATCTTTGACTAATAGTTAAATGTGTTTGATGATCAGAAACATTTTGTGTGACAAACATGCAAAAGAATAAGAAATCAGAAAGGGGGCAAATAGTTTTTCACACCACTGTATATCTGTATGTATGTACATCCTTTGGATGGCTTGAGGGACAGAAGAAGTTCTAAATGAAAACCAACTCCAGATCTAGTGGTTGGACATCTCAGACTTGAATATTATGTGCAAAGAATTCTGCATTCCAAGCCATCAGACATATACATAATTACAATGCACATAAATGATCATTCTGGACAGCAACCATCTCCCGCAGGTAATGCTTTTCAGTTTTTGAGATGCTGTGTAGTAATTAAGACAAACTGATGAAGTGGCACATATTTCAGTGACAGATGGGTTGTGCCAAAGGGGTGTGCTGACATTTACTTATGCAATGACTGTTGTCGGACATAAATTACTTACAGATTTAACATGTTCCCTTGTTTTCTTTGGACTATTGAAATGTGGTCCTGTTTTAAATCAATATGAATTAATTACAACGATTAGAAATAAATGCTAATGTCTAAAAATAATAATGTGTTCAAAGGAAACAAGTAAAACGACAGCAATATTTTGATTTACTATAAAGGGGTATTTCTGTTGATGGTCTCAAAATAATTCCTTATCACCTTCTCCAACAATAAGTATATAGAAGAGTAAAGTTATCCAAACTATAAGGGGATCTTTAGACGTATTGTGTATCCTATATACATTCTGCAGGGTTACAGAGAAGCTATTAGTTGCCTGGTAGCTGACTGGTCGACCCATAGGCTGAAAGATTGATTGTTAATTTGATTGTATCATTTACCCATCCACACCTGATCCAGTTTTGTATAGGGAGCTGCAGCCCCTCTACCATCCAGATCTCCCAGTGTAAGAGTGTGAGTAAAAGAGTCCATTGAAAAACTCCAGACTTTAAAATCTAGGGACTCATTTATTATATGTTGATATATTGTAAATCCTCCCCTTAATGTTGGTGCTATTTTAACAGCATATGGATGCACTTTTTGAAAAAAATCAAACAGAAAATCACAAACCTGATGGCATCCATGGATCAGATGTTGGCTTCAGAAGCGTGTTCACCTGCTCCCAGTTAAGATCATTATGTTCAGCTTGACTGTATCCGCATGACTGGAAAGGTTCATCAAAAGAGCAGCTACCTAAAAATAAAACAATGAAATGAAATTAAACCTCACACTCCCCTTTTTAAATAAAGAGAAATTCAAATAACTCGACTCCTATGTCTCCGTATATAACAGCATCCCCTAGCATTGTGGATTACTGAGGAATTACCATATTCTCAATATTGTATTGTTACGCAATAGAATTTGTAGCAGGTTGAAAGGAAAACTCTGGTGGATCAGTTTCAAACATCATCATGGTATAAACAAATTGTGTCATTTGTCTTACATAAAAGCTATAAACAGATATTGCAATGCAATTTCCAAGCTTAAGGTAGACTTTGAAGTAAGGTGTGAGTTCAAAGACATCCTTTAAGAGAATTCAAAGGCTGAATGATAAGCCTTATTGTAGCTCTTGATTGCACAAATGGCAACACAATCTTTCTGTGTCTTTGGGAAAATTATAGTTCAAGACTGCACAACCTATGACACACAGTAGATGAAAGCGGTGTTTGTGAAGTATCTCCTGATAAGTGTGTGGCCACTGACAGATGTCATGAATAATGGGTTTCAGACAGCAAGCTAAGTGAAATGAATTTCCTCTTTCCAATATCTGTACATTCTGCTGCATAAATCTATAATTTCGTGAGGTCTCTGAAATGACACAAAATTGATACTTAATGCACCCAGAAAGCACAGGGAAATGAATGTTGCTAATTTAATTATGGATTCCCAACATTAGTAGCCATTGTGAAAGAGCCAGCAAGCGTTTGCACTTTATTACCATTGGACAGGAGGCAGCATAGAAATAATTCTTCTTTGGAGCGTTTACTATTGTGGACATGGTTTTTAATCCAAAGTGATTTTAAAATACATTTAAATTGCAGACTTGAAGTAAATAACATTTAACAGCCACAGTGAGAATTGCAAAGTAATAAATATAATAAATGAACTAAGGTGACAAATATTCACTGAAAAAAAATTAAATATAATGGGCAATTATGACCTAGAGGTTTATCAGCTGCTTTAATGTAACACAGATCTCCAACACTGTGTCTTATTAGCACTCAGCTTTATCCTGTGCACTAGTTAATCTGGAATAGAGTGATACCTAAAGGACCCTGAACTACCTAACTAGAGGTTTTTTTTTAATAATGTGCATATGAAAGAAAACTGTTTACCAATTATTTTTTTTGCACGTTTAAACTTGTGTACATAATGTGTATGTATGTATGTATGTATATGTGTATGTATATATATATATATATATATATATATATATTGTTATTTATATAGTGTTAATTGCATCCAGTACCACACAGTATAATTCTATATAATTTAGCATGTTTTTCCCTACAATGCAACGTACCCAACATAACAGTGTAACTGAGTGTGCTGCAAAATTTGCACTCACCACTATTTACACCTGTTGTCAATCCTGACAGTTGCCTCCTTACTCCATATGGCACCTTACTCCATATGCTTTAAACACAATTTGCAAATCATTACCCAGTGCATACAAGTAATGCCTATAGGCACAAGCTCTATAGTGGATAGCACTAAGACAGGAGACTAGCAATAAGAGCTTTCGGGTGATTTAAACCAGCGTCAACTGGAAAATATGGTGCATCCATCAGTTCAACATGTAGTAAAAAATAGATCAATTAGTGTTTACATTCAATAGGAAAATGAATTTTCTAGCTGTTGCTGTACAACATGTTTGTGACCTTACAACTTAGTAGCTACAAACATTAAAATAAATGATTACACCTGGCTGAAAATTCATAGTTTACTAAGGAGTACAGACTTCTTCCCCCTAATATATTTACCCACACTTCAACCCTAGTTGTTTGTTATTCCCTATTTAAAATCATTAAACAGACATTTTCAGATTGTTTGGGTTTAAGCTCATCTTTGATGTCCAACGTTTGCTCAGGCCCGCATTAGCACAAAATAAGGTTACAGAAATCTGAAAATTTTCTCATAGCAATTATCCTACAATGTTTCCTGTAAATGCAGCCACCTCCAAATAAATGTCAATGAAACAGCAAATATCTAGAGCACATTCAATCTAAATGTCCTTGGGGAAGTTTGCACTCACAAAACAAAGCATACTGGGATGTAATCCAGTTAGAATACTTAGTTATGTGAGTATTTTTATGGTTGCATAATATATATTGACTGGACCAGTTCCTTGTGTTTTCTTACTGCACTCCACTGTTTATTCAACAGGCACACAGTATCTCACTTTATAGGAGAAAGGCTTAGAGAAGGTTTGTAAAAATACAACTTCATACAAGTGAGTTACATAGGAGAATACCATTGTATAGAGAACAGGACAAGTGGTGAGCTCAATGGGCTATCATTCTTATGTGTTTCAACAAGTTGTATAAATGGGATCTATATAGTTCTTTTTTGTGGTGGTATGGTGCTGTTTGATTTAGAAGACTGGGAAAGCAAAGAGGTTGCTAGACAAGCAATTCCATCAAGAAGACAATTTTGCAAGTAAAATACTGTAAGTGGAATGTGAAAAAATCGACACCATTAGTTATTTTTTGTGAGACAAACCTTAAGAGAATGGGAACCACAAAGGAAAGGTCTGAAGAGTGGGCCTCATAACAGATTGCATACCTCCCAACTGTCCCTTTTTCAGAGGGACAGTCCCTCTTTTGACAGCTCAACCCGCAGTCCCTCATTTGTACTGGAAAGTCCCTCTTTTCTCTGCACTGAACAGCCAGAAAAAGAAACAAAGTTTCTCACTTAATTGGCTTTTAGCAGAGAGCCCAGAACAGCTAACAGATACTTTGTAACAATTTTGAGACACAAAAACACAGTTTAGATAAGGAGAAATATTTTCAAACTTTCATAACCTGCCAAACATGGTAATAAGGGGGTGTGGCCACAGAAAGGGGAGTGGTCAAAAAATTGCTGCGCTACATGCGGAAAAACATTTTTTGTCCCTCTTTTTACTTCCAAAATGTTGGGAGGTATGCAGATTGGACAATGCACTGGATTTTCTGTAGATTGTAATGCATGGTAGAACGTGGCCTCACTGTGACTACTGCTGTACAAACCCACATGAGTTTTGTTTGACCTAATTTTATTCATTTTATGCTTTATTTACTATATCTTTCATTCATTTTTAGATTATGAAATTATTCTCAACCTAAGTTCCAATGCCTTCAGTCTTCGCTGCCTCATCTACTTCTGGTCACCACTTTTGGGGCACCCCCTGCATATGGGTAGCAAAGAGTCTTTGTATAGATCCCTCTATAAATACAGTCTATACAAAATAATTGATGTCAGCCACAAGAAAAATAGTTATACAACCATGCTATTAAAATAACCATAAAGTATAAACAGGAGAGGGTAATAAAAGGCAATATTTAATCCTATGTGTAGAAATGAGCTGCAGTATTAATGGTGTTTTTTTTATTTAGAATTAATAGCAAACTAGAGTTCTTAAACAAAGAACAAATTATCTAGTCTACTTTTATTACCAATGACTGCAATGTGATAGCTCAATTGCACATAAGCTTTGCACTTGACAGTATCACACTCTATTATATTCTTTGCTATTATAACAAACCTGTCCCAGGTAAGGTGCAAAGTGTTGACAAACCCAGCAAAGCTTTCTTGGTTCCTAATTTTCATAAGTAGCAAAGGACATAGTTATCCAAGCACCTTCTATTACAGTTATCCCAGCAAAACATGAAAATACCAAATGTGAGTGCCTGACATCAAGTCATTTGTTGTTGTTCCAATTATATTAATGACTATAGCGTCTTTAAAACTTCATGGTTAAGTTACATTATTAAAAAATGTCTAGGCAAATAAAAGGAAAATGTTTCATTTTGTGCACAAAAATATATTTTGGAACAATAAACTTATGAAATGTACTTTTTGCCTTCTTGCAAGGGATTGAATACTGGAAGCTTTCATTTGTTCATAGGTGTCATCATTTTTCTGTAAAAAAAAATTCAGCTGTTAACATATGAATCATTATGAAGTAATAGTCCAGGACATATCTCTGCAAGTTCCATAGCAGAACATAATTATACTGCACTTGCTGACATGGCAGAGCAATTAACTCTCCATCATGGCTAGGAGTCAACTAGGTGAGCTTTAGTCAAGAAGATAGAGTTGAAAAAATAGACTGGAGTCACACTAACTCTCTAATTTAAATCATAAGCCTGTCACACAAGAGAATTCAAGGCCAAAGTTTCACGGAGAGGCATGTGTTGCTACACTAACCTATACTGCAACAAGGAAGCACTTTTTGGTATCAACTGTTCCAAAAACACCTCTTCCATTTTTAAAGAATGGTGGTAGGATTTATTCTATGGTTGCTTGTGTATTTATGAAAACTGTGTAATAGTTTAACTGTGATCATATAAGGCTGAGACTAAAAAAAGCATATCTTCAATCAAAAATGTGTGTTTTACAACAAGCCTGAAAAATTGCAACTCACATAAAAAGCAAGCAAAAAACACTTCCCACTGATTACTGTGATATCTCTGTAGCTTTAAGTTCGAACAATTTTCAAGTCAAATTTTTGTTTGTATTTTTTAACATTTTAAAATCAACATCAACTGCAGAAAAATCTTGACTGTGATTGTTTAATACATTTGCCCCTAACATGAACAAATCTGTATTAAATTAGAGTGGGAGAAAAATTCCTTGGTTGGTATTTTTCTTTGTGTTTAGATGTTAATTGTGATTCAACAGGGAGTATACAAAGTAGGCAGTACATGGACATCCTTGAGATAACCCTAACTTTAATAGTTTTGTAGTTCAAAAAAATGATAAGGGATTATAATAATATGTAACAAAGATTTTGCTTTCCTATGGTATCTTGTACTCTATTGGCCTAGAGTACAAGGGCTCAAACGGGTGTAATATAGTGTTAGTACCCGTGAAGTGATTAGAATGTAAGTCTATATTAAGGAGCAGATTTATTAAGGGTCAAGGTGATGGGAGTTTTTTTTTAATCTCCCATCAACTCGAAATTCTATTAAAAGAAGACCAGATCTAAATTTATTTTTATAAAAAGTTTTTAACTTCGAGTGAATAGGCTGCATTCTTATAGTTCGACAGTACATGATAAATATCGATATTCGAATAGTCACATTTTTTCAAATTCAAATCGAATTTTGGCCTATTCGATAGTCGAAATACACTAAAAATAGCTTGAAAATCGCATTTTTAAATTAGAATTTTCACTTCGGGCCCTTGATAAATCTGCCCCTAGATGTCACTGAGGATTCCCACCACTTTTATGTGAAGGGACTCCTCGGTGGCAACAAATATGATTTACAACAGGGGGTTCATTATTCCCTATACAACTTATATTACAATACACACATTTCTGTACAGTACTTCTACTATCTTTTCTGTTGTTTTTACAGGTTGGATGAAATGTACCATTTAGTCCAAGTACATATTATTATGCGTGTCCCTCGTTCTACATAGTTTATAGTGCATCATACAGCAGATAACAAAATGCACTTTTAAAAAGAAAACCAAATTTTATTGCCCATTAAAACACCTTTCTAGAGAAGTAGGCTGTTACAAAATGGAAGAGGAGATTATAATAAAAGATAAGAGGCATAATTATTAGAAAGTTCCCACAAAGCTTGCAGCTCTCACAGGAGTACAAACAGTGCAAAAATGTTCTGGAGCTTGATTTTTCTAATTGCTTAGAGTAGTTTGTACAATACTTTTTAGTTTAGCTATTTGGCTTCCAAACATTTTCTTTATAACAAAGGGTCAGTGTAGAATAAACTATATCTTGTAAACTCATGGCACTTCTAGTATTAATTACTGTACAAGTAGCACTGTAACAAACTAGCAAAGCATAAAAATGCTAGAAGAGGGATACCCCTTCTTCCATGACTGGTGCATATGCAGACTATCATGAGCATGTGTTGATTAGTAGGGATGAAAGATTCGGCCGAATACCGAAGCAAATCCAAATCCTAATTTGCGTATGCAAATTAGGGGCAGGAAAGGAAAAGTTGGAAAAAATACTCCTTTTGTGATGAGAAGTCACATGATTTCCCTACCCGCCCCTAATTTACATATGCAAATTAGGATTCGGTTCGGCCAGGCAAAAGAATTTGGCTGAATCCTGCTGAAAAAGGCTGAATCCCGAATCGAATCCTGGATTCGGACCATCACTATTGATTAGCGATGGCTTGAGTAGAGGTCCGGAGTACCTATTCCTTCTTTTTGCACCTATTCAACCCCTGTTGGCCTTTACAAGATAAACTGTACTACATGATGCAGAATCTTTGTTTAGGTCAACCCAAGCAGCCCAGTGGTTTGGCACGTGGGCTGAAAGTTCTATTGTTCGATTCCTAGCTAGTATGCAACCAACAAAAGAAATTCTAGGATGTCTTTATTTTTATATTGATGACGAGTTCACTCAAGACCATAGGCACAGTCTGTAAAGATTCAAAACAATTCAGCTTCAAATTGGCCATAAATTGCTGGGAAAAATATAGCAATTCTACATACACAAATTAAGATTCATACAAACATATAACTGAAATATAAAAGAAAAACATATAAAGGCTCATTTAAAAAACACAGGGCAATGTGTAAAGTGCAAAAAATTTGGTTTAAAGCTCATCTGTTATCTCGGATAGTTAGTAAAGAGATACAGTGTTGTACAAACTATTTAAGCTAGTAACATTAAAGGGATCCTGTCATCGGAAAACATGTTTTTTTCAAAATGCATCAGTTAATAGTGCTACTCCAGCAGAATTCTGCACTGAAATCCATTTCTCAAAAGAGCAAACAGATTTTTTTATATTCAATTTTGAAATCTGACATGGGGCTAGACATTTTGTCAATTTCCAAGCTGCCCCTGGTCATGTGACTTGTGCCTGCACTTTAGGAGAGAAATGCTTTCTGGCAGGCTGCTGTTTTTCCTTCTCAATGTAACTGAAGGAGTCTCGTGGGACATGGGTTTTTACTATTGAGTGTTGTTCTTAGATCTACCAGGCAGCTGTTATCTTGTGTTAGGGAGCTGCTATCTGGTTACCTTCCCATTGTTCTTTTGTGTGGCTGCTAGGGGGGGAAGGGAGGGGGGTGATATCACTCCAACTTGCAGTACAGCAGTAAAGAGTGATTGAAGTTTATCAGAGCACAAGTCACATGACTTGGTGCAGCTGGGAAATTGACAATATGTCTAGTCCCATGTCAGATTTCAAAATTGAATATCAAAAAATCTGTTTTCTCTTTTGAGAAATGGATTTCAGTGAAGAATTCTGCTGGAGCAGCACTATTAACTGATTCATTTTGAAAACATTTTTTTTCCCATGACAGTATCCCTTTAAGATCTGAGTGTTCCAGATGAGTAGTATGCTTGGAAAAAAATTGTGTGCAATAACAGGTAAAGGGTAAAAGAGAGCTATGCGCCTGTTTTGGTCCAGCAAATGCCATTCATTCTTTGTTCTCAATGCAATCAGAATGGTATGTGTGTGTATAGTGATACTGAATTGATTACAAAAACCAACCATCATTTATTCTAGCCTTATTCTAGACCTTAACGTTTTACTGAAATAATTGCTCCTCAAGATTTTTTCTTGCTGTTCCTTTACCAACGCTAAGTTCAAGTTAAAGTGATGACACATGGGGCTACTTCAGGTACTCTATGTGACACATGCTTTAGTAGCCCATAAAGTGCCAATGCATCAGATGCAGCCTCTACAGACTTGAAAGTGTTGCACCTGTGTCACTACTTGTCAGGCAATAGTAGCCTGGAAACCCGTCAATACACTTTTTCAGGCTAAAATACCTTGATAAGTGCTAGTCCCAGATAGTGTAGCATTGCTCTTAAGCAAGAGCATATATGGCAAGAGCAATGGTACACGTGACCTTACCCTGGTGTTGGAGCTACAGACAAAAAGGTGCCAAGAAGGAATGAACAAGGACCTAGAGTATGACATGGAACATGACACAGGGCCATGGCAGGGTAAGGAATAGTGAACTGAATAGGTTATGGGATAGGGATTGCGGGGGTTATAGTATAGGCTGGTATGATGGGAGGAGGCACAAAGGGTTTAAATATTATTACAAATGTATCTGTGTCTTTTAGGCTGAAGCAGAAGCTACTTTGAGACAAGGGCTGAGGGAATTAATCATATATATATATATGCTCTAGGACAGCCAGTGCCAAAAGTTGTTGCTAATGTTAACATTAATCCTGACTTCCACTGCAAAGCAAGCCCAACCTGGAAATTTAGAGGGCTGTAGCGCACATAATTACAGTCCTTTAAAATAAAGTGCTATCTTATGCATATCCCAAGGTTGGCACTGCACAATTTCCCTTTACCTCCTTTACTAAACAAAAAACCTGTTTATTAACTATTACGATAAATGTTAATACAGCAAGCTGGAAATAATATATAAGTTATACTGTCTAAGCACATCAGCACTGCTACCCAAGCTATATGAAAAATTAGAGTTTGATACCAACTAAGTTAGCAAACGGCATTATCAAGTAGGTTTAGAGCCCTGAAGGAATTCATTAGCCTTCTTCGCTCCACTTTTTCCCTTCAAGCTGTTAGAGCACGAAGGCAAACACAGCCCTCCCTTACATATCGCTACCGTTTAACTCCTCAAACTGGAACACACAAGTGTACTTGAAGCTCAATCATTGTCTATGTTGAATTCTCATATTTAATGAGCATCTTGGCCTCTCAGAAGACTAGCTGCACAAAGCAATTTCAGGTAATTTAAAAACCAGCGTCTGATGCCTCCCCTAACTACTGTCTTTTTGAGTTGAAATCTTCCTGTTAAGTCCATGTGGGACTGCTGGACCATTTCAGTCAAACCCAATTTCACTTATTTATCACAAGCCCCTACTAAGAGAAAAGTCCGCTGTGAATTGCTTGTACACACTGTGTGTGCCAGGCTTTGAACTCCAGAAAGGAGTTTTAAAAAAGCAACCAATCTCAATAACAGTACAAATGCAAGAGCATTGCTTTCCCATTGATGGTGAGAAAATAAAAAGTACGAGGCTTTATTTATTGGCTAATGCTTCCATTTACTTGATGAGAAAAGCATATGCTGAACACAAATCACCCACTGCATTAAGGTGGCCATACATTGGCCCATGTATGGGGCCATGTATGGGGCCCACCAACAGACTTCCCCAATCGATTTCTGGCCGAAAGTCGGCCAGATGTCGGATGGACCTCACTAAAAATTCTGTTGGATTGCGGCCTAATCTGTTCGTTGACGTGGTAAAGGTGGGCATATCGGTGAGAGATCCGCTTGTTTGGCGAGGAATTTAAGCCACATGGTTTATAAGGTAAATTTAGTAGTAATGTATTGGCATATTCAGCTTTATTGTAAAAAAGAAGAAATGACACAGGTACTGTGAAAACAACTGCTATAGGTGGAACAGGCTGGACATCCCTGACTTGAACACAAAGAATAATAACAGAACTGGACCTGCTCTTAACCACCATAAACAGTATGAGTCCAAACTCATAGGTTAAAGGGTTGTTCACCCTTTTAGTATACAGTAGAGAATGCTATACTGATTTTTTTCTTAATTTGCAATTGACCTTAATTTTTTATTATTTGCCGGTTTTTTAATTATTTAACTTTTTGTTCAGCAGCTCCAATCCAATTTAACATAGCAACCAGGCAGTGGCTTGAAAGAGAGACATGAATATGAATAGAAGAGGACCAACAGTAAATATAAAGACAAGTAATAAAAAGTAACAATAACAATAAAATTGTAGCCTCACAGAATAATATTTCCCAAGTCACCCATGGCAGACAATTCACCAACATGGGTTAATCCCGCCTATCAGGTCACTGGACAGGAAAGAGTTAACGATTGGTATAAATACCTTGCTCCTCCCAGCAATCCTCGTCTTTTTTCCTGTCCAGGTCACGACAGGCTGCTACAGACTGCTACAGGCTGCTACAGATGGCTAAAAGGCTGCTAAGCTTACCATACCAGAGTGGGTCTCTCTCTCTCTCTCTCTCTCTCCCCTCTGATGCCTCCAAGTGCACCCTATACGGGTTGTGGTGAGAAGAACCCGTTGGGCAGGGTTGTGTGCTGGAGCTGCTGTAAGAATTCCCTCCTAAAGGTAGAGAGGAGGATGAAGCAGTCCAGAGGATCAGCCGTTTCAGATGGATTCGAGGCTGGGTAAAGTGTTTTTGTTCCATGGAAGAGCACACGCGCCAATACTGACGCGGACTGAGTTGACGCGAACGGAGTGACGCGTGCCGGAAGTGACGCACGCGGAAGACGCGCGCTCAAAGAAGACGCGCGCCCTGGAAATGGACGCGCGCGCCCGGAAGTGACGCGCGACCGGACTGACGCGCGGGAAAACGGCGTCAGGAAGTGACGCAATAAGAAGACGCTGGGCAAGGCTGGCGTTTTGGCTGGATGTGATAGTACACTTCGCCGGAAGTTGGAGAGCGTTGGTTCACTCGGCTACAGACTGTGAGTGCCTTTCCAGTGGAATCTTGCTTTTGTAATTGAATTTATGCTTATGGAATAATGTGTTACAGGTTACTATGGATCAGCCTGGCTCTGGAAAAGGATCTCAGCCCAAAGTCCTAGGTAAGCTGGCTGTGGACATATGGATGTAATGAGAGAGAACGATAATTAGTGGCTGATGGTTGTCTTTTCCATTTTCAGCCTACATATGTCAACTGAATTGCAGAAAGGGGAGCCTACTCTCTCAAAGAAAGCGGCTTCAGCTACGGACCCAGTAGCGTCTGCAGACCCTCAGCCTTCAGGAGCCCCACAATTGGATGCTCTGGTCTCCATCATCAAGCAAGCTGTAGTACAAGGCATGCAAGAGGCTACTGCTTCTACCTCTGGGGTACAGAGGAAAGCTAAGAGGGTCAGAGATTTGCCATATGAGTCTCTATCGGATGTGTCAGATGAAGAATTGTATTCTCCAGGGGACGCACATTCAGAACTCTCAGAGGAGGGAGAAGTGTTTTCTGAGGAAGAGATTGCATTTGATCCTACAGCGATAGAGAATCTGGTAAAGGCAGTAAGGAAGACGCTATGTCTTTCGGAAGAGCTACCTAAGTCTAGTTCAGCAGATAAATTCTTCCCATCGGTCAGGAAAAGACAGGTGACTTTCCCGGTGCATGATTCAATTAAGGAAATCATCAGCTCTGAATGGAAGAGAACAGAGAAAAAGTTTGTTATCCAGGGGAAGTTTGCAAAAAAGTATCCGGTGGAGGAGTCTTTCTCTAAATTGTGGGACAATCCGCCTAAAGTCGACGCTGCGGTGGTAAGGTTGGCAAGAAAGACGACGCTGCCAGTGGATGATGCAGCAGCTTTCCGTGATCCAATGGAGAAACGGATCGAAACCAACCTCAAGAAGACGTTTATAGCGGCAGGAGCAACTTGTAGACCGGCAGTAGCTATGACCTCCACATCAAGAGCTATGAAGGTGTGGTTGAATAACCTGGAAGATGCTATTTCTTCTAATGTCAAAAGGTCTGGGTTACGTGAAATGTTGTCTGAATTGAAACTAGCGGTGGATTTCATGACAGATACCTCTCTAGATCTGGTACATCTAGCTTCAAGAACTATGGCACTTTCGGTGTCCTCAAGAAGGGCTTTGTGGTTGAAGCCATGGCTGGCGGATTCAGCCTCTAAGGGGAATTTATGTCAGTTGCCGTTTGAGGGAGAGATGCTCTTCGGTGAGAAACTCGATTCCATCATTAAGAAAGCTTCCGGGGGCAAGAGTGTATTTTTGCCGCAGGAGAAGAGATTCAGGCGTCAAGGGGGGAGGCCTAGTTCCCCCATTAACAGGTCCTTTCGGGGTTCAAGACAGCCTAGATATGGAAGGACTGCCGGAAGACAGACGAATTGGAAGGCCTCGGGGGCATTCAGACCGGTACTGGATTTACGCCCTCTGAATCAGTTTGTCAACTGCAGGCGCTTCAAAATGGAATCACTGACGTCCATCCTACAAGCAGTTCCTCCACAATCATGGCTAATAAATCTGGATTTGAAGGACGCATATTTCCATGTACCAGTGCACAAGACACACCGGAAGTATCTTCGATTTGCTTTCAGAGGTCAACATGTCCAGTTTACCTGCCTTCCCTTTGGCCTCTCAACGTCCCCAAGAACGTTTACGAAAGTCCTGGTCACGGTCGTGGCTTTTCTAAGAGTAGAAGGTGTGCCTATATTTCATTACCTGGACGACATTCTGTTGGTGGCTTCATCAAGAGAGGAAGCTCTGAAATTCAGGGACAGAA
This sequence comes from Xenopus laevis, assembly GCF_017654675.1. Taxonomy (NCBI): domain Eukaryota; kingdom Metazoa; phylum Chordata; class Amphibia; order Anura; family Pipidae; genus Xenopus; species Xenopus laevis. The sequence continues at coordinate 90,117,765 of NC_054382.1, read as the reverse complement.
CAATCCTGGTACTCCAACAGTTCGGTTGGGTAATAAACTGGGAGAAGAGCAGCTTACTTCCGTCACAAAGGATGGTCTTCTTGGGTGCACACCTGGATACGCAGGAAGGAATAGTTTCACTTCCTCAAGAAAAGATACAGCATATATTGAGACAAATAAGACAGTTCAAAGAACAACAAAGAGTCTCAGTAAGATCATGCATGTCGGTCCTAGGTCTCATGGCATCTACGATCCAGATGGTGAAGTGGGCCAGGTGGCACATGAGGCCTCTCCAACAATTCTTCCTGAGGGAGAATGCTTCAAGACAGTTGAAACTAAATTCACGAATTGTAGTTTCAGAGGACGCCAAAGACAGTTTAAGTTGGTGGCTGGTTGTAGGAAATTTGACTCAGGGGATGGTCCTCGCAAACCCCCCGTATGTGGTGATCACGACAGACGCTTCAGAGAGAGGCTGGGGTGCAGTACTGGAAGGCCGCAGTGTTCAAGGTCATTGGAACCTGCAGGGTGTCTCCTCAAACATTCTGGAACTACGGGCCGTGAAAGAGGCATTGCTGGCCTTTTCAGAAAAGATTCTACATGCCTGGGTAAAGATTCAGTCAGACAATGTTACAACTGTGTCTTATGTGCAGAAGCAAGGTGGCACCAGAAGCGCCCGACTGCTAAAAGAACTGGCCCCAATAATGACGTGGGCAGAGGAAAATCTAGAAGGGCTGACAGCCTTACATATTCCAGGCAGTCAGAATACGGAGGCAGACTTTCTCAGTCGCAACACCTTGCAACCAGGAGAATGGAGTTTATGTCTGCTAACCTTTCAAGGCGTAGTACAGAGGTTCGGAAGGCCAGAAATCGATCTTATGGCCACGGACAAAAACCACAAGTGCAGCAGGTTCTTCTCCAGGGCACCATGTCCTCTGGCAGAAGCAGTGGATGCACTCCTCCAGGATTGGAGCAGGATATTTGGTTATGTTTTTCCGCCCTTTCCAATGATTTGGAGGGTGTTGAAAAAGGTGGATGTCGAAAAAGCCTTGGTCATAGCCATAATTCCGTGTTGGCCGAGACGCCCTTGGTTTCCGCTCCTGCAGAGTTTGGCAGTGGAGCCACCTCTGAGACTGCCTCTTCAGCCGGATTTGTTATCCCAGGGCCCAGTGGTCTACGAGGGAGTGGATTCCCTGTCACTGACGGCATGGAAATTGAAAGGCAGAGGCTAGCAGAATATGGTTTCCAGGAAGATCTGGTGAATTTCTTATTGAAGGCTCGGAGGGCTTCTACCTCGGCTCAATATTACAGGGTCTGGAAGTGTTTCGCAGAATTTGCAGTACAACACAAGTTTGACCCAAAAGATCCTACTGTCCAACAGGTGATTCAGTTCCTGTTTGTGGGTTTCCAGAGAAAAACTTAGCACAAGCACCCTGCGAGGTCAAGTCTCCGCATTATCTGCATTGTGTGGTCATTCCTGGGCAGAGGAGCCTCTGGTTAACCGGTTCTTCAACGCAATGAGAAGGGTGTGTCCTTTCAAGAAATCCAGAGTTCCACCTTGGGACCTTACGATTGTCTTACGAGCCTTAATGTCTTCACCTTTTGAGCCTTTGCGGAAAGCCTCGGACTGGCATGCGACGTTGAAAGTCCTGTTTCTGGTCGCTATTACCTCAGCTTGCAGGGTTAGTGAGATTTCTGCTTTGTCAGCAAAAGAGCCAGACACAGTTGTCTATCCGGACAAAGTGATTATGAGACCATCTTTTGAGTTTCTTCCAAAAGTAATCTCCCAATTTCATGCCGATTTGGAAATTACACTACCTTCTTTCTGCCCGTCTCCAAAGTCTAACAAGGAGCGAGAATGGCATACTTTGGACTTGGTGAGGGCCGTTTCGCATTATCTGATGCGAACGAAGGATTGGCGAAAATCTGACAAGTTATTCCTGATTCCGAGGGGCCCTAGAAAGGGTATGGCACCAGCTAAATCTACGATTGGCCGCTGGATTGTCTCCTGCATTGCTCTAGCTTATCGGTTGACAGGCAATGAGATTCCTAAGGACCTGAGGGCTCACTCTACAAGAGCCATGGCTACTTCCTGGGCGGCGGAAGCCAAGGCCCCGCCAGACCTCATCTGCAAGGCTGCGAGGTGGACATCTTCTTGTACCTTCATTCGTCATTACAGACTGAATGTGATGTTGTCTCAAGATGCAAAGTTTGGAAGAAAGATTTTGCAATCTGTTGTTCATGCTAAATAAAGTTTTTTGGTTGATCGATAATGGTCCCTCCCTTCTTTAAGCTTGGGGAAATCCCATGTTGGTGAATTGTCTGCCATGGGTGACTTGGGAAATATAGAAATTTTTTCATACTCACCGTAATTTCTATTTCCAAGTCACTTCCATGGCAGCATTCACCAACATGGGTTAATCCCGCCTATCAGGTCACTGGACAGGAAAGAGTTAACGATTGGTATAAATACCTTGCTCCTCCCAGCAATCCTCGTCTAGTAACAAGCTCCAGAAGAAGGGAGGGAAGTTGGTGAATGCAGCATTCACCAACTTCCCTCCCTTCTTCTGGAGCTTGTTACTAGACGAGGATTGCTGGGAGGAGCAAGGTATTTATACCAATCGTTAACTCTTTCCTGTCCAGTGACCTGATAGGCGGGATTAACCCATGTTGGTGAATGCTGCCATGGAAGTGACTTGGAAATAGAAATTACGGTGAGTATGAAAAAATTTCTATATTTATTTTTGGCTGCAGGGGCTGGTGACCCCCATTTGAGAGCTGGAGAGTAAGAAGAAGTAAATAATTCAAAAACAATAAAAAATAAACCTATATACTTAAAGTTAATCTAATGAATGTCTGCTGTAATATGGCATTTTGCTGGTTATATCTTTATTATTAGTTGCACGTTCACATGATGGAGAGTAAACAAGCATAAAAAGAAAGAGGAGAACTAAGACATAAATAGTATGCTGTAGTCTGAAATAAGTACTCTAGTCTCAATAAAAATATAAAGCGCACTCTTAATTGTCAGGGTATTCTGCAGTCAGCCAGCATGACATTCTGTCTGAGCCTACAAATAGGATTCATTGTTAGACTTGGCAGGGGAAATTTGGCATACCCACAGAACTCTGGATGGTTGCTTAGTTTTCAGAGCTCTTAAGTCAATTAATGACTGATTAATTTTATGTGTTTCTTGTACTGAACCACTTAATGAGGAGTAAAACTACAGCGACAACCTGGTGTATAACATTTTTGAATATTTTTACAGCTTAATTCATTGGTAAGTAAATAAAAAATGGATGAGATGGATTCCACTGGAGAAAAAATATCCTGTATCTTTCCTCTGGTCCTTGGCCAGAAAGCACTATCTTTAATTTTGTGGTGATAGCAAAGCAATTGAATGGATTGGAACACTTTGTTGCCAGTGAGAGAGACTCAGTCTTGCTGCAGATAATAAAAACAGCCATGATGCTACATTCACAGGTGGTCATTTCAATAAAGCTTGCTTGCAAGGATAAAGCACTAGAAAGTCTTAATGGCAGCTTAAGCAGTGTTGTGCCATCTTACTGTAAACATATAGTCTTATTCTTAAAATATGTGATTGTGCTGGAGCCATGTACTGTATATTATGTTGTGAGGTATGTATAGTCCATTTAGGCCTTGCCCTGCAGCTTCCACAAGCAGGTATTCTAGAAATAGAGAAATGAATTCATTTGAAGGCCAGCTTCAGCAGGTACTACACTATTAAATAGACAACTGTCTTCAACTGTAGTTTCTTACATTGAATGTTTAAAGGAGAACTAACCCCAGATGATGTTAAGTCCCTACTGCCCCCCCTCCGTTGGCTCCCTTCCCTGCCTCCCCCCTGCACAGTCTTACCCCAGAATTCTGCCCCCTCTTAAAATAGTGATCACACATGCAGAATGAGCACAGCGGAGCTCATGGGCGCCACTCTGCATGTGCGGTCACTATTTCAAGAAGGGACAGAATTCTAGGGTAAGACTGTGCAGAGATGGGGCCCAGCAAAGCAGGGCCATTTGGGAATTAACATTATGGGGGGTTTAGTACTCCTTTAAATGCTTAGCTAAAGAAAACCTAAGGCTTACTCCTGAGGCTATATATTAGCAGTGGCAGATTAATGAGATGTGAGGCCCCTAGGCTACTCTTTCCACAGGCTACTCCCACTTCCAAAGTTTGTGCCCTTGGCCTGGGTCTGGTGGGGTTCTGTGTAAACCTGCACAGCCAGTAGTTCCTCCTGCTGGGAGAAAATTAGGCACTGGCAGCCAGGCAAGGCAACAACTAAGGTGCTTGTCTGTATGGCTTGTTGTGTGCCCGTGCTTTTTTAAGATTATTTTTAGATTATTTTATTTAGGTAAGGAAGCAAGTATGTGTCTGTATTGTGCGTGAAGCTAAGCTCTATAAAGCCGTGTCAGCATTGGCACATGCCAAAGCCAGCACAGAGAGATTGCACGCACACGAAGTACAGACATGCATTCGTCTTGTTACCTTGCCTAAATCTTCTCCCAGCCAGCAGGTACTGTCCATGCACTAGAGGCAGCATGGTACCTAATTGACTAATCTCCCCGAACTGCCTTCCCGCTGGCTAGAATATAAATAGCCGGCGGGATGGCACTCGGAGTCGCTCAAAGTTTCCTTGAGAGGAAACTTCGGGCATCTTCGGAAAACGAAGAGCTTCGAGTGCCATCACGCTTGTGATTTACATTGTAGCCGATGGGAAGGCAGTTCGGGGAGAATAGTCACCCGAAGAAGAGGAGATTTTTTGCTAGGAGACTAATCTCCCGAATCTGAGCGTATGTCTCTGCCCTAAGGGGCAGATTTATTAAGGGTTGAATAGTAAATTTGAATTTTCAAATTGTTTTTTGGTGTCAAAATTTACACATTCGAATTTTAATCCCCTAATTCGAATGTAAATTATAATGTGAGATTTATCGAGGCTGGACCATGGAAACAGTTCTATTTCGAATATTCACCACCTAAAACCTAGTTCATTACACATCAATGGCAGAGGTCTGTTTAACCATTTACATATGTTAATTAACTTCCTGACATTCGAGTTTTTTTGGAGGGAAAACACTATTCGAATTTTCGGGTCGGGACTTTTCAATCGAATATTAGACATTGCATTTTTTTCTTAAATAACCTCCCATTCGAGTTGTGAGTAAATTCGAATTTTGTAAAAAAAAATTCACATAAATTTGACCTTTGATAAATCTGCTCATAAGTGTAACTTTGTATTCCTGTTGTAATAAGCCATTACACAATGTCAGATGTGCTCTATATATCTTTTTAGGAGCATGTACTTAAATGTTTTAATGTTTTTCAAATAGTAATATTAAAAGATAAAAATCACTATTACTTTGCAGTTGTCTTCTATCTTGAAGGAGTTTAGTGATCAGCGAAATCACCAGGTTTCACCACAAAAAATAGCTGCAAGGCAAAAAATTTGTTTGGCATTTGCCAAATTTTTTGCCATTTCACAAATTTTTGGCAAAGCAAAACGGGTCACATTCACCCATCACTAGTTACTGGGCCAGATAATCCATTATCTTCAGTTATTTCTTTGGAGGCAGTTGGCTAGAACATTGCAATTTCCTTAAGCTTAGTCTTTGGAACAGCATTATCTTATAGAAATAATGATGCTGATTACATCTGAAGTCATAAGGAGACAACCATTTCCTCTAAAGAAAACAACTTCCTTTCTAGAAGATATTCTAAGCAATTCTGTGCTTTCAATAATTAAGAGAAACAATCAGTTATATTATAATAACCTATCCAGCACTGTTGGGAAATACAACGGTGCCCAATAAAAGGCATTTACATTTTACATTTTGATTACATATTAATCTGTAACTAGATTGCTAGGCGTGTGTTTAATTTGGGTTGCTTAGACCTTTACATACATATTTTGTACTAGCTATGTGACAGTTGCTAACCACTATGATGTTTTAAAAAGTTTTTAATCTGATAATTTACAAAGGTGTTAATTAACTGGTAGCTAAATCTGGTTAAGACACTGGTGCTACAAAAACCTTGGTGAATAGCAAATACCATTCTGACCCTTAGATGGTGCCAATGTATAATAGGGTATATTCTGCTTTCAGTACAAAAGACAGTTGTCGTTCAAAAATATCAATACAGATTATAAAATATTAACGCATTTATCTGTAGCTAATGTGAAGAGACATGGACATTAGAGCTCATTCTGCTTTGGCATGAATAAACGTTGCATTATTTAAAAATATGCATGAGCAAATTTCCCAGATGATCTGGAAATTAAGTAAATAAGATACAGCATGCAATCCCATGAACTATTCTGTTATTATTATATTATTATAGTTTATAAACTGTTAGCATTTTCTGCAGCTCTTAAGAATACATTATGCAAACAGCACAACAACAAAAAATACACATTTGCACTATTATTAGCCCTGAGGATAAGACCTGTTTTGCAAAATACCCCATAAAAGAATAAAACATCCAAACATTAGGCCTTACATCAAGCCTTATCTGATTCCTAATGTTTCTATTGAAATGGAAGCAATAACCAGAGGGGATTTTGTCATGTCCCATTTTTCATGGGACAGCCCCTAAAAGTGCTAGTGTGTAATGGGATTGGATTTTGGGTGAATCGGGAGCATAAATGGGTGTGGTTAGGGCAGAACAGGGGTATATTTGGGATTTCAGCTATTGGGAGGTATGTAACACTAATGTAGGGTATCAGACAAATCCTTCCCCTTTTTTTATTTACGTGACATCGTCCAGCTTGGAGAGCAATCCGATTGGCTGGATGCCCCAGTGCATCTCTGGGAGAGGAGGAGGAGGACCCAGGGGAGTGCCTTACTTTGGAGCCAAATGTACAGGGTTACAGAGGGAGCCCCTACTGCAGCAGCCAGACAGAGCCAGAGAGAGAGAGTGAGAGAGACAGTAGGTAGAGTGCAGTATGTAATGTGACAGAGCTGCAGTACTAAGTGAAACTGTGTTTTGTGCTCAGCTGAGCAGAATTAGGTTTCAGCCTAGAAGGAAAGTTGCCCTGCATTCAGTTCAAGTTTGGATGCCAGTTGTAATACTTGTGTGCAGGGCAGCCATCAGGGGGGGACCCGGCTACTCTACACTTACTTGATTAGCCGGGCCCCCCATCTTTCTGAGAGCTGCTGATTTCGGGAAGGCATGGACATTTAAGGGGCCCTGGCCACCAATTTTCTTTTAATGTGGTGGTGGGGGGGGGCTGGCCACCAATTTTGGCCACCAATTTTTTTTTCTCATGTGGGGTCCTAGCCACCAATATTTTTTAATGGGGGGCACTGGCCACAAATGTTTTTTTTATGGGGGGCCCTACCACCAATATCTTTTTATTTTTTATTAACATGTGGGAACCCTAGCCACCAATATTTTTTTGTTTTTCTACTGTGCTGGGCGGACCTGTGGGGTGGGGAGGTCGGACCTGTAGGTGGGGCTTGCGGTGGCTGCAGCCCAGGGGGCCCAGGAAATTTTGTCGTATGGGGCCCTGCGATTTCTGATGGCGGTCCTGCTTGTGTGTACCCGGTGTGGGGACAGGTATTTCTCGTGAGCCTGCCATATGGGAGCTACAGCCTATATCCTAAAGGAGAGGTACATTGGGGCAGGTAGAATAAATTAGAATTGGGGAATAAAGAGCTCTGGGGTAAAGGAACATTTCATCTGAACTGTGTTGTCCACCTGGAGTAGAGAGATACTAGACAGAGCCGTGTTTCCCCAGTGTAGGAATATCATTGCATTGCACTGTTTAACCTATTATTTCCTTTATTCATTATATAAAGTTTCTCCTGGTTTACTGCAAACTGGGTGTTTTATTTTCCTAGTGGAATTCCCCTGAAGTGTGATCCTCAGCACTCACTAAGTGGAGGCAATGTTCTGTAAATCCCAGTTCCCAGTATCTTTTATACTCAAAGAGAGTTCAGGGCCCTGGATTGCAAAGGGTTAAATGCTGTTTAAGAGCATGTGATCTGATTCCAAAAGAAGTGTGGTAAGGAAAGGGTCACACTAACTTCAACTTTAAAGGACCAAGGAGCAGGATTAAGCTAGGCATTTAATATCAGAAGAGAAAAGCACACTTACACAGCCACTGGCTTAACTACAGAGGAAGCAGACCCCGCGGTTGCAGGGGGGCCTCTATAGCATTGAAATCCCGACACTTTTATTTTCTCTAAATAGCTGTGCTTGCGCCTTAGTAAGCAGCGGGGTTGCGGAGTCCATATGTGTGCCCTCCAAATATTTTTCTGGCAGGGGGTCTGGTGTTACGCCCCTGTACACAGCAATATTTAAGTGTATCTAATTGTTTACATTTTCAGCCAATTGAAGGCATTTTTGTGATAAGTACTAAGCATTCATTATGGCAGATGAACATTTTGTATAGTGAAACCAAACTTCTTTGGGAATAGATGATGGGCTAGGACCCTTAGAAAGGTTTAGTCATTCCTCCAACAGTTAGTAAGGCCAAGCAAATCTGCCCACTCATTTAAATTGTGACACAACTGACACAATACTTCCAACAGAAACACCACCCACTTCAACACAGAAACGTGTGACTGCTTGCACTAAAGAATGTTCTCATGTATGCACCACTATGTTCAATAAAATCAATTAAATAAGACTATAATTTAAAATAAATACACTCTAAATACACATATAAGGGCTCCAAAGCCAGTTGGATGGTGTATGATAAATGCAGGGTCATATAAAGAGACTTGGGCTCATATACTACTGCTGGGAAAATTTGATCTTATTATTCTGTTTGTAGTGGGCAGATCAAAACAAATTGCTAATTACTTGCTATATGTTACTGCAATGGAGCAAATGTGTCCATTATTTATAAATGGCCACTGGCCTTAAGTACCACTTTTCAGAGAATACATCAATGGATTGACATTCAACAATGACAACTGGTCTACTGTGCAGCTTATTAGACTTAAAAACCTGGAAAATTCCAGGGATTTATAATATCAAATGCAAGAACCAGTTTCAGGTTAGGACAGAGAGGATATTAGTACTGGGTCCTCAGAAGATCCCCTCAATTGAAGGAAAAGTACAAATGTTATACAATAATGTGTAACAGATGTTAGATCTACATCAGGAATGTTCAACTTCTGGCTCTCCAGACACTTGTTAACTAGAACTAAAGTTGTGACACAAGCTGGACAACCTGATTTATGTCGTTCCACCATTCAGATGGAGGCATTGGTCTTGCCGTATTACCAGGCGACAATATTCATACTTTTAAACAGCATGTGCCACTTATTTCAACAGTTAGGGGGTTATTCACTAAACAAAAATCATATTGTACCATACACAAACTCAACCTAACTCCCATCCATAAATTTGGCTAATTTACTGACAAATAAGCTCGGAAGAAACTGGATGGAAAAAAAAACTCGAAAAATTAGAGTTTTACGAATATCTCGATTTCTTACAGTTTAAAAGGCTTAAATACCTCAAATATTTCAAGTTTATAGGCTTAAAACCCAGGAATACCTTAAATATATTGAGTTTTTAAACAAAAATCAGCATCAAACACCCAAAAATCATGAAGGCAATAAAACATCTTCAAAAGGTTAAAGGGACCTCTGGCATTGGATTCTGTTTTTTTGCTGCATAATAAATCTTGAAAAATTCGTAAATGTAATAAATAGACCCCTTAATGTCATTCAGATATTCTACCACTGTGCACTGTTATTGAACTTAATATTACTGAAGCAAATATTAATATTTTTACTATGGCACAGATTAACTTGCACTTGGGGGTACAATATGGACCTTTCGCCATTTGTTCCCCAGGGGTAAAATTGTTTTATTCCAAGATCATATGGTTTAAGGAACACCCCAAGGAACAATATAAAAGCAAGCAATAATTATACTTTATACAACTTCTCCAATAATTATTAAAGAAAATTGTTTGGCTGGTCCATGGGATGTAGCAAAGCAACAGGAGGAAATAAAAAGCTAATGAAACAGCCAGCGACATGAAGCCAATTAAATCCTGTCTCTGTTTTTCTTGCCGTCTGTACCTGGAGGTGCTAAAACAAGTGCACTTTCTGTTCCGTCATGCTTGCAGTTTTTAATAAGTCACATGAAAACAATAAGTTTAGCAGGAATACATGTTTTCCCTGATATGATTTTTCTTGCTAACATGCCAAAGATAAAGGCTGTTAAATACAATTTAATTCACTCTGGAGTGCAGTTAAATAGATATGACGGATGGCAGCTTGTCTGAGCCCTTTCCATTTGTTAAATGATGATGGATGAGTGATGTACTTTACTGAATTTCAATGCACTATCTCTGTCGTTCATTCTCCCTGTTTTCATAAAAAACTCGCAATCAACAATTGTTCTAAATCTATCTCCATCAGAACAATGTGACACTCTGCAATTATGATAAAGAAGTGGAAAGCCTAAAATGCTCCAGAATCGGTCCCATGATGATTTAGTATGTGTGATGTGAATAGCATTGCCAGTGTCAGTGTGGTGTGACTGCTCCAGCAAATCGGCAACACTTTCAGCTTTCAATTAAGCAGCTTGCAGGGTTCTCGGAATAAATGTGTCGTATCCAGGCGTCATGACTCACAATGAATTAAAAGACAGTTAGGGGCAGCAAAGTAATTAGTAATGAATCCTCATTCTCCCTGCACAGGAAATTCTGAAAGGAGACTTCATTATATTGTACAGCTTGTAAATGTTCTTTCAAACAAAAGACATCTTTCAAATGTTGTCACAATAAACTTAGGGTAGAACAAGTGATGCCCCACAGAAAAAAATACCACCTCTTCTTCTCCAAATACACTAGACTTAGACACTAACATAGAGCTTATACATAAACATTGGCAAGTAGTGTTTGCTTTCCCTATTCTAACTCAGCGGAACACTGATAATAAAGATTATTTCAGCCACATGTAGATGGCAGATGGAAGAAACACATTATCAGGATTTTAATTTAATTTATTTTTCTCTTTTAAGAAACCTGACCAACAATATCCATGGCATAAAATAAGGCCTAAATGCCAACTGTTTATTGGTTAAAATGGGTTGCTAGGTTAAGAGCAACTGCAGCTTTGTACATTATCCTGTAAATGTCTTTCCTCTTCTGCTATACCCACACACATATGTGCTAACTGCCTGTTTCACTGGGAAATAGCAGGGTTAATCTAGAAGTAGACTTCCCTGAGCAAGAAGAAGAATATTATCATTATGAGAGATCTCAGTATATCTGATGTGGACTGAAACATACCTGCTTTGAAAAAATAACATATATTCTCTTTTGTATTTAGTAACAAAGTCAACTCAAAAAGGCAAATTTGTTAACTTAAGACTGAAAATGTGGGTTCAAATGTAACTAGGGAGAAAGCTCAGGGTTTAATGATTGCCAGAGAGTGCAATTCGATACACATTTAATAGGTGAGCGGAACTGTGCAAACCCCAAGACGCAAGGTCAAAGCAACTGCACAGTATCCAAAACGTTAGCTTTTAAATAAGAGAAACATACTCAGGGGGGAGAAGAATCTATCTGGGTGGAAAGTGATAAGTGGTTGAGAAACCCATGGAATGAAAAAGCAAGAGTAAGTACTGCAGAGAGTACATGTCACGAGCGCCGCCCGGAGCAGGTCCAAGAGCTCCGGGCGGCGCGTCCTCTCCTGCCGGCGTCGCTCCCAAGATGGCGGCGCCCATGGCCGCCACGTGGGTAAGCGGCGCCGGCGCGATGACGTCAGTGCGCCGACGTCGGCGCAAGGACGTCAATGACGTCACTAAGGCGCCAAATTCAAATAAAAAGCCTGTTTAGACGCCAGAATGGCGCCCAAGTATAGGATTACCTTCCCTAAAGTGTATCCTGGGTTTCCTGTGTACCTTATTGCCAAATCTTGTTCCTGATCTGTTTCCTGACCCCTTTGCCTGGACTTTGGACCTTGTTGTATTCTGCCTGCCTGTGAACTCTTGCCTGATCCTGACTATTCTTCGTTTAACCCTTTGGACACCGCGACCTTGTTCCCTCAAGAGGGCTTCCTCCTTGATCCTGACAACCTCCCTGGAGGGAGCTCCCGGCTCCCTGACATTATACTTGGGCCATGGATCCTTCTGAGGAAGCCACACCTCATGTCGGACGAGCGCTCCGCGGACTGGCATCCCGCATGGAGGACTACGAAAACCAGCAGGTTCGCATTGGGCAAGCACTCGATGTCCTGCTGGCTCAAGTGCCTTCTGCGTCCTCCACTGCTCCACCTACTGGGGATCCCCCCATGGCGGCAGCCCCCACGAACACAAGCTACCCGACAGGTGAGCCTCGCATTCCACCTCCCCCTCGTTTCAGTGGGGACCCACAAGCCTGCAGGGGATTTGCCACGCAATGCCAAATTCAATTTGAGTTCCAACCCACACAGTTTCCTAGCGAGCGTTCCAAGGTGGGGTATGTGATGTCTCGATTGGAAGGCAAGCCACTAGAGTGGGCCACGTCTCTTTGGGAGAAGAATTCCCCGCTGACTTTTGATGTTAAAGACTTTCTCCAGGCTTTTCGTATAGTTTTTGATGCTCCAGGTCGGGTTACGAACGCCCCTGCCCGTCTCTTGCAGCTCCGGCAAGGAAGCCGCAGTGTCAATGAGTATGCTATAGACTTCCGAACACTGATGGCGGAGACTTCCTGGTGTGATGACGCTTACAAGGCCGTATACTACCAAGGCCTATCCATCCGCATCAAAGATGATCTCGTCTCCAGAGAGACTCCTGACACCCTGGAAGGGTTGATCGCTCTATCCATTAAGGTGGACACTCGTCTCAGAGAGCACCAGGTGGAGAGAGAGCGCAGTAGACGATTTTCTCCCATGTTGGCCCCTCGCTTTCAAAGGCCGATTCTGCAAACACCCGCTGTTCCTGTGACCCATGTGTCGACGTCTCCCTTGGAGGAACCCATGCAAGTAGGAAAGACTCGCCTCTCCGAGCAGGAAAGACTCCGAAGACGTATGGCAGGTCTCTGTTTATACTGTGGTGGGCATTCCCATTTTGCCAACGCCTGTCCTGCCAAAGCCAAGAGTTTTGTACCCCGAGGTATGTCTCAGGTTTCTCATGTAGGGGGCATCACTCGAGGTTCTCTGGAGAAGTATCAAGAAAATTCACGCAGGCTTCTTCTTCCTTTGCAGATTCACCTGGCAAGTAAGTCTATCTTCGAAAGGGCCTTCCTCGACTCCGGAGCGGATGGCAATTTCATGGATGCCTTTTTTGCCGAACGCATGAAGATTCCTCTGCTTCCATTGTCTTCTCCCCTGCGAATTACTGCCATAGATGACAAACCCCTGGAGTTTGAATTCGTCACAAAGTTCACGGCGGAACTATCTGTACAAGTTGGGGCGCTGCATCAAGAAAAACTTTCATTCTTCATCATCCCCTGTCCTTCTACTCCAGTGATATTGGGTCTTCCATGGTTACGTCTGCATAACCCCACCATAGACTGGTCCACTGGGCAGATCTCTCGTTGGAGTTCATTTTGCCTGCAACATTGCCTTCCGCCAAAACCCCTCGAGAAGGTGAATGTCTCCTCTGCGGAATTAAAGACTTTGCCCTCCACTTACAAGGGATTTTCCGATGTATTTTGTAAAAAGTCTGCAGAGTTCCTTCCCCCACATCGCTCCTACGACTGTCCGGTTGAACTCCTGCCTGGAGCTATGCCCCCCAGAGGGCGCACCTACCCTCTCTCTCCTGCAGAGACTACCGCTATGAAGGAGTACATCCAAGAAAATCTCCAGCGGGGGTTTATCCGCCCTTCTACCTCTCCTGCAGGGGCTGGGTTCTTCTTCGTGGAGAAGAAGGACGGAGGCCTTCGGCCTTGTATAGACTATCGGGGTCTGAATAAGATCACCGTGAAAAACAGATACCCTCTGCCCCTGATTGCCGAGCTCTTTGACCAGCTGAAAGGGGCAAAGATTTTCTCCAAGTTGGATCTCCGGGGGGCCTACAACCTCATTCGCATCCGGGAGGGTGACGAATGGAAGACGGCATTCAACACTCGGGATGGGCACTATGAATATCTCGTTATGCCCTTCGGCCTATGCAATGCCCCTGCCGTCTTCCAGGAGTTTGTGAATGATGTGTTCCGAGATCTCCTAGGAAGGTTCGTAGTCGTATACTTGGACGACATCCTGATCTTTTCCAAGGACCTTGAAAGTCATCGCTCCCAGGTGAAGGAGGTACTCTCTCGTCTGAGGAAGAACTCTCTCTTCGCCAAGTTGGAGAAGTGTGTTTTTCGAGGTATCCAAGATCCCCTTCCTAGGATACATTATCTCTCCAGAGGGATTTGAGATGGACCCCGTGAAAGTGTCGGCCATCCAGGAGTGGCCTCTCCCACTGAGTACCAAAGCAATCCAGAGATTCATCGGATTTGCTAATTATTATCGACAGTTCATCCGGGGGTTCTCTTCCCGCATTGCACCTATCCTGGCCCTCATCCGAAAAGGGGGTAAACCCAGCCTGTGGCCTCCATCTGCCATAGAAGCCTTTCAGTCCTTGAAAGAGGCCTTCACGTCTGCTCCTGTTCTTCGACATCCCAATCCTGCACTACCCTTCTGCATCGAAGTTGATGCTTCTGAAGTCGGAGCCGGAGCTATCCTGTCTCAGAGACACTCCTCTGATGGAAAATTGCACCCCTGTGCGTTTTTCTCCAAGAAGTTCTCATCCGCAGAGCAGAACTATGATGTCGGAAATCGAGAACTCCTGGCAGTCAAGCTTGCCCTTGAAGAATGGCGTCACCTCCTGGAGGGTTCTGAAATTCCTGTCCAGATTTTCACTGATCACAAAAATCTGGAGTTCATACAGTCCCTCAAGAGGCTAAATCCCAGACAAGCCAGGTGGGCCCTTTTCTTTTCCCGATTTAACTTTGTTTTGACTTATCGCCCAGGTTCCAAAAATCTGAAGGCCGACGCCTTGTCTCGTAGCTTCACTCCGGTGGACCGTGACCCTGAGAGACAGGAACCAATCATTCCACAAGTCAAGATCATTGCCTCTCTGTATCCCCAATTTGCCGACCAGATTCTGGCTGGGCAGTCCTCGGCTCCTCAAGATACTCCGATTGGCATGGCCTTCGTCCCTCCAGAACTTCGCCTGGCCATCCTGCAACAAACCCACTGCTCCAGGCAAGCTGGACATCCTGGTCCGGCCAAGACCCTTGAACTTTTGAGGCGCCTAGTCTGGTGGCCTGATATCCGCAAGGATGTAAAGGACTTTGTGGCTGCTTGTAATGTCTGCGCCACTTCTAAGCCTAGCCATTCCCGCCCCAGTGGGTTGTTACAGCCTTTGCCGATACCCTCTCGTCCATGGACGCACCTCTCTATGGACTTTATTGTCGAACTTCCTCCCTCCGGTGGGAATACTGTGATCTGGGTTGTTATTGACCGCTTCTCCAAAATGGCCCATTTCATCCCTCTGAAGAAGTTGCCCTCTGCGGTGGAGTTGTCCCAGCTATTTATCCAGTACATCTTCCGCCTGCATGGTTTCCCGGTGGAGATCGTCTCCGATAGAGGCACCCAGTTTACTGCCAAATTCTGGCGTTCCCTATGCAAAGACCTGGGAATTGTTCTTCAGTTTTCATCTGCATACCATCCGCAGACGAATGGGGCAGCTGAACGTGTCAACCAAGCCCTGGAACAGTTCCTGAGGAACCACGTATCCCTCTGCCAGGATGACTGGTCTGATCTCCTCCCATGGGCGGAATTCGCTCATAATAATGCTTGTCATTCCTCTACAGGGAGGTCTCCGTTCATGTCGGTGTATGGTCTGCATCCTCAAGCTTTTCCCCAAGACTTTGTGCTATCTGATGTCCCGGCTGCTGACGACTCCGCAGCCCATATGTCTGCTATTTGGGCTGCTACCAAGTTGAACCTAGAGAAGAGCGCTCTTGTTCATAAGACTTTCGCGGATCGTCGTCGAAGATCCTCTCCTCCCTACAAGGTGGGTGATAATGTCTGGCTCTCTTCCAGGAATATCCGGTTGAAGATACCATCTCCCAAGTTGGGTCCAAAATTCTTGGGTCCATTTCCCATCTTGGAGATAATCAACCCTGTGGCTGTCAGACTCCAACTGCCACCAGAGATGAGAATCCCCAACGTGTTCCACGTGTCTCTGGTGAAACCCGCCATCACCAACCGGTTCTCTGGCGGTCAATCTCCTCCTCCTGCCATCTCTGTGGAGGGTCAACTCGAGTACGAGGTGGAGAGAATCCTAGACTCCAGGATCTCCAGAGGGTCTCTTCAGTACCTCATTCAGTGGAGGGGCTTTGGCCCTGAAGAATGCTCCTGGGAAGGTCACCGTGATGTTCACGCTCCTCGTCTGGTGAGGGAGTTCCACTCCAAATTTCCCCAGAAGCCAAATCCTGGTGGTCCGGAGGCCCCCCGTGAGGGGGGGGGTACTGTCACGAGCGCCGCCCGGAGCAGGTCCAAGAGCTCCGGGCGGCGCGTCCTCTCCTGCCGGCGTCGCTCCCAAGATGGCGGCGCCCATGGCCGCCACGTGGGTAAGCGGCGCCGGCGCGATGACGTCAGTGCGCCGACGTCGGCGCAAGGACGTCAATGACGTCACTAAGGCGCCAAATTCAAATAAAAAGCCTGTTTAGACGCCAGAATGGCGCCCAAGTATAGGATTACCTTCCCTAAAGTGTATCCTGGGTTTCCTGTGTACCTTATTGCCAAATCTTGTTCCTGATCTGTTTCCTGACCCCTTTGCCTGGACTTTGGACCTTGTTGTATTCTGCCTGCCTGTGAACTCTTGCCTGATCCTGACTATTCTTCGTTTAACCCTTTGGACACCGCGACCTTGTTCCCTCAAGAGGGCTTCCTCCTTGATCCTGACAACCTCCCTGGAGGGAGCTCCCGGCTCCCTGACAGTACACATGGTGTGACAGAGATATAAGAAAGAGGAGAAACCCCTACAGCATAGCTTAGACAAAAGGCCCCAGTTGATTGACTATTAAAGTAAAAAAAAAAAAATAAAAGAAAATTATATATTATATATATATATCTATATATCTATATATCTATCTATCTTCTGGTAGCGAAACCCTAGGCCCCGGCACAGATTTCAGCACATAAATGGAGACTGACCACCTCAAAGAGTTCAAATTGCCGCTTTGCTGGCTTTTATCTGCAAGAAACACAAACTCTTCAGCCCACCGGCTTCACATGGGGAATCACATCATAGCAATAACAGTCCCGCTTCACACCCTCACTGGTGTTCACTTTACTTACAGGGGAGTTTAGCCCTCAAAGGCTTTCAGTAGACCACAAATCCCAGAATCCTCTCTGGGCACACTTGAGACACTCTTGTCTCCTGGGAGTGGTTTCTCTGGTCCTCTCTCCAGCTCAGGGGAATCACTCTTGTTCCCTGGTGCTCACAAGCACATGTAGCCCCTCACCCTCCTTCACTCCAGGAGGTCTCTATCAGGAAGCAGCAGCAGCTCTCAGGTGTTGCTCCACACCTCCTTTTAACTATCCTTAATTAACTCTAACTGCCTTTAGCTTGGCAGCTGCAAACCCCTTACATGGAGCAAGGGATGGAAGCCCACCCTGCTCTCTTCCATCCACTCCAGGGACCCTTAATCCAGCTTGATGATGGTGCAGAATTAAGCAGCATTACATGCTGCAGCAACACAGTTTTCCCTGGAGTTTTGATTTCACCAGCTTAATGCTGGTGAAATACACACAATATCGTGCCCTTTAGACACCCATATCTTACTATATATATATATATATATATATATATATATATATATATATATATATATATATATATATATATATATATATATATGATCAACATGACCTATAGGCAACTTTTAGGAGGTTATTTATCAAGGTCAGAATTTATCTCAGTATTTCTAATATCCAACTTGGAGCAACTCTGAATTCATGAGTGGACCCTTTTTATGAAGAAAAAAGCCCAAAAAAATAGGGTTGGCTAAAACTCTGAATTGTTTTCCTCAAAAACAACGATTTTTTCGTAGTTGACTTTTTTACTCCTCATCCAACAAATCATCGGATATTGGTCTGGACATCAGGGCAGACACTGGGACCTTCCCCATTGACTTATACCTTGAGAGCTTTTAGACCATCGGACTTTAATAAATCTTGAATAATTCGTAGGTTTTTTTTTGCGAATTATTTGAGGTTCGGATATTCGGAGCTCGATATATAACCCCCTTAATGTAGATTCATATTTTAAAAAGTAGTTTTTTAGTGTCAGTATCTCTTTAATAACTAAGGCTGCTGAAAAATCCAATACAAGGTGCAGAGTGCAGTGGGATGCTGGCCAGAGACTTGCGACAATTTATTTAAACTTGAAGACAATACAAAGGTACAAAATAATGGCAGATTGGGTCTATTCTTTGCACCCTAGAACATTAATGACCCCCTACAATGGGCATCTTTGCACTGCTTCTAATCCCAGTGTCACAGCAGCCTTAGCACCTAGCACAGGTAAGTTTGGTTACTTTTTTCAAGTAAACCTAGTGTCAGGTATGTTTTTAAAGTGATACTATCATGTTAGTATAATTATTACTAAAATCACCAACTTACTCGGCACCTCTGTACAGTAAATGGGTTTATACAAAGAACATACAGAATTACATACAAAGCAACCAATAACCTATACAAATGTAAAGAATTTACAGTGCACTAATTCATATAAAAGTCACTAGTATCTAGCTCTTCCCTTGCTTGGTTCACTGCCTAGCTACCCAGACTCATACAAGGTTTGGGGGCAGGAAGTCTCAGTAGTAAAAAAAATTGCCTGTCCTCCAGTATTAAGTCCATACTTCCTTTTTAAAATGGGAGGTTTAGCTTGTTCTTTAATGTAATTACTGTATGTGCAGTAAAATAAAGGATGAAGTAAGGGCAGAGTGAAAATGTTACTGCTTTGTTATATGAACTAGTCCTGAACACATTCCTTTCTTAGCTGGAATTCTTGACATCCAAATCCAAAGCTTAATAGACATTTATGAAGCTGAAAAGGGCAGACTGAACATCTGACAATAACCACTCTATGTTTTCTTCTGTGAGCCCATTCTAACAAGGAATGTTTTTATCTTTTTTGGAAAAGAATATATTCATAAGAAATAGCTCCAGATATTCTTAGTTCCAAGTTTGTACAGTGATCATGAAAGTTCATGAAATTAAAAATATGCCATTTGCAATAATTAAAGGGACAGTCTGTGTGGAATATATGGATTTATTTATAAATAGCGATAAGGTTTTTAGTATTAGACAAGTAAAATGTAAAAGTATTAATAGACTGAGGACACAGCGATGCCAATAGACGTTACATAACAACTGTAAAATGTTGGGTTGCCTTTTAAAAATAAGCCACTTTACAGAAATGTCAGACACTGTAGTAAAAGTAGAGGGATGAAGTACTATATAAGGACCATATATTAAAGGATTTTATTTCTTGCACCTTGTAAATAACCCATTTTCATAAAAATATACTTTTTTAGTAGTATGTGCCATTGGATAATCACAAATAGAAAATTGGCAATTTAAAAAATAAGGGCTGCCCCCTGGGATCATATGATTCACGGTGCACACAAACATACCAAACAAGCCATACTTGTTAGGTCACATGAGCCAATTAACAGACAGAGTTGTGTCTTTTGCTTCCACACTTCTTCCTGTTACAGAGAGTTGTAGTATTTCTGGTCAGGTGATCTCTGAGGCAGCACACAGACCATCACTAAATGGTGGTTCAAGGCAAGAGAAGTAAAAGGGCAATATTTACTATATTCCAGTTTGATACATTTCTTTAATATTCAGCTTAATTTGATATAAATTATCTGTTGCTCAAGTATTCATTTTGGGGGAATAGTTTTTCCTTTGAGATCTCTTACACAAGGGCACTCTTCTTGCATTCCCCTACAGTGGATCTTTTATGTGTTCAGTCAGAGGGGAACACAGAAAGAAATGCTGCTTGTACATTTCAGTGAGGTTGTACTTACTCTGCCACAGGGAAGCATTGAACACAGGTGCATCAAGTTTGCATTTCTTCATATGGTTCCTTGCAGTGGAATGCCTAAAAAGATCCATTCAAGGAACCGCATGAAAAAAAGCATGTGTGTAACAAAAACTTGCTAGCTCCAGATGGGAAATCTGACATTTGGTATAGAGCGCAATTCTAGAATGCTTAAAGGAGAACTAAATATTAACTAAAGGGATATGGCTGAAATGTTGTACATTATGTTTTGGGCTGTTTTTGGCTTCTTTACCAGCACAAGGCAATCGCAGCCCTTTAGCAGTGAAGATCTGTGCCTCCAAAGATCCCCTCAGTAGTTCCCCATTTTCTTTTCTGCTGATCATTGCACGTGCTCGGTGCTGCCATCAGTTACTAAACTTAGAGACCAATGCAGAATATACTGAATAGTGATAATATAAATGTCACACTATAAGGCTGATTAGTAAATACTGCCACTTTAAGAAGAAAATCCCCCAGATGTTTGAAGAATGGAAAAGGTGAAAATCTACTTCAGGCTTCCCATTGATGAATTATGAATGTGTTTAGTAGCGTTTATGAGAGCGTTATTATCTTGGAATATGGGAATATCATAAAGGAATGTCTGAATGTAAGAAAATGGGTGAAGGATATCTTATCAGAACATTTTACTTTTTTTTTGCTTATGGTTTAGAGATTGTGCTAATTACACCAATTGTGTCTTTGTGTATTGGCCCTATATATGAGCAGCAGAAATCCCAGCTTTGCAAAAGTCGCCAAGTACAGTTTTGCTGATTAAAGGGCATGTAAAGTCTAAAATAGAATAAGGGTAGAAATGCTGTATTTTGCATACTAAATATAAACACAAGCCTAATCAAACAAATAATTTATGCTTTCAAAGTTGGCTACAGGGGGTCACCATCTTGTAACTTTGTTAAACATCTTTGCAAGACTAAGACTGTGCACATGCTCATTGTGGTCTGGGCTGCTTAGGGATAGTCATAAACAAAGCTGCTTGAGTTCTGCATGGCTGGGAAGTAAGGTGGGGGATCCCCCTGCTGTTCATAAGTATGATTGTTTCCCTGCTCAGCAGTTAGGGACCATCTGACAATTCCTATCCACAGCAGTAAATGAAGGGAGAATTTCATTGCATACAGTCAGGTTTCTTATAAAAACGGTACACATTTTTTATTAAAGTATATTGGAGACAGGTTTCTTTTTAATTTTTCCATAAAAATGTGATTTTATTTTTTTTGCCTTTACATGCCCTTTAAATTATGTTGTAATTGTTTAGTCAAAATTAAGTCATTTTATAAACTATCCTGTTAGATGTCCATCTCAGTGGGCTTCAACTTGCCCGTATTCTTTGCTAGTGTAGTTCATCTATACTTGACATGTGTCCTGTTTCTTTAACTGTTGCTCTTGACACATTTAAATAATTTAGCAGTTTTGTGACTGATGCACCTGCTACTCAATGCCAACTATTAGCTTCTTTGCAGCTGCCTCCTATGGCTTTGAAAAGTCACACATATGAGTCCTTTCTGATTGTCAGATCGCTTTTATAGCTGACACATACTGCTATTTGGCAGTCAATCTAATATAACTCACCAGTGTAGCTGCCTTTTTAACTGCTATTTAGTTATTTCAAGTCTTTGCTGTCCTGGCTCCAGTATTTTGTCCAATCCATTTATAAATCATCGATTGTTTTGAAAAATCACGTTATAATAATAATAATGATAATATAAAAGTAACCCTGTGGCTGTCCAGTTGCTGTTCTGGTGTTGCACTAGAATTCCCAGCATTCTCTGACAGCCAGAGATTTAGATGCCTGTTCAATAAATTTAGTAAGTATGTTTTTTGTGCTGACACTTTTGTTGTGAACAAAGTAATTAAACACTTTTAGTGTCACCATAACCATAAGAAACTTCCTACTCTATACAGGAGCAAAACCACAGCTCTGCCTCAAGCAATTCTCTATCTGCACAGGCTGAGGGGGCTGGAAGAGATACAAGCTACGTAATGCCTTGAAATTGGAAAAAATGATTTTGTTCTGCTTCAAGTGTTTGTTTTACCATGCATGTAGTAAAATATCTTTTGTTATTTTGTTTATTTTCTATACATAACAGTTCACCACTGTGTGTAATAATCTGATAAACTGTGATCTGCAGCATGCAATTACACTCACTTAACAGCTGTTAAGCAGCATAATTGCCTGCTGTTAAAACTCATGTAGAATTGATTGAAATCTTAATTGCATTATCGTTACTCATTATGGCCACCACCGCCCACAACCACCAGGGAGGCACGGGGCAGGAGGGATTGAGTTGCATAACCAAAGTTAAGCGCAAGCTTCATGTTTTCAAGCTAACTATACAGACATACAACTGTATGCAGTTTAATAATACACTTAAAGCCCATTTGTATAAGCATACATTTTAAGCCATTGTTTTCAGTCCTGCCAATTCCAATCATTAAGCACTTTTTCTTTTTGTCTCAGTTTTAACTTAAATTTTTTTTTTTCCCCATGGAATGTAATTTTCAGTGAAATTAAGGGATTTCAAATTCTAACCAGATGCATATCTTGCCCTCTGGCTTTTTGTCTATAGACTTTCTGAGTGATGCTGCATAGTGTACACATTAATGCTTTAATGTTATACTGTACGTTGCCATTAAATCTGCCCATAGACATGCAGGTTTAAGCCTTGTTTCTGACTAACAATTGTACATCGCAATCTTTTGACCTACAGCTAGCCAATCAGATTAAATAAAGTAGTAAAGGAACAAATCAGACGATGTTTATTATCGAACGATCGAACGATTAAATCCTTCGAATCAAACGATTCGAAGGATTTAAATCCAACGATCGAAGGAATATCGTTCGATCAAAAAAACTTAGTAAAGCCTATCTGGACCTTCCCCATAGGCTAACATTGACTTCGGTAGCTTTTAGCTGCCGAACTAGGGGGTCGAAGTTTTTTTTAAAGAGACAGTACTTCGACTATCGAATGGTCGAATAGTCAAACGATTTTTAGTTCAAATCTTTCGATTCGAAGTCGTAGTCGAAGGTCGAAGTAGCCCATTCGATGGTCGAAGTAGCCCAAAAAATACTTTTAAATTCAAAGTTTTTTTACTTCGAATCCTTCACTCGAAGTTAGTGAATCGGCCCCTTGGTGTTCGAAATGTTGGATTTATACAATAAATTTAGATTTTTTTTTCACAAGTATCCCCAATTCCAAGTGCGGTACTATGTTACTTTATTTATCTAATTTACCAGCACTTGGGCAAGTTGCTAAACAAAGGGCGTGCTCCTCCATGAGATATATATATATATAAATATATATATATATATATATATAAATATATAGTGTATATATGTGTGTGTGTATATATATATATATATATATATATATATATATAATATATATATAAATATATATATAAATATATAGTGTATATATGTGTATATATATATATATAGAGAGAGAGAGAGAGAGAGAGAGAGAGAGAGAGAGAGAGAGAGAGAGTAACATATAGTAAGTTGTCCCATCTGGTAAGGATGTGCATGTCACAACCTTCCAGCAATAGCTTCCTTTCCTAAAACACAGGAACATAGGAGTGCAAACAAGAACATATTGTATCTGTAGCTCTGATATATCAAATTAACATTAATTTGTGTGAGTACCCCAGTGTGGTTTTGTTTCAGAGTGTAAAGCTTAAAGGCCTTCACAAACTAAAAGGGCTTTCATCCCTCAATGAAATGTTTGTATGCCTAGACACGGGTAGTGAAGTCAAAATGAATAGTAATTGTGCTGCCTGAGACTAGCAAAACAATATATGAGAACAGTCACCAATCAATTATGTTCCATTTTCTTAAGCAGCAGGAAATAAGGAAAATCACTGCTTTTATCTACAAAGTCGAATATTCTCAGATATTTTAATTAGGGATATAGTATGTACTTGCTCATACTATAAGCTTCTCGATGCAATCCATAGGCAAAGTTTATGCCCCCAGCTGAGAATATCATCAAGTTGTGTCGACAACTGGGGAGCAATATGATTATCAGGCCTCCTGCTGTTGAATGATGCAGGGAGCTATAGTCCAATAACATCTGAAAGGCTGCAGGTTGACCATCTCTGGTTTAAACTTTTCAGGCTATCTACTATCTTCCATAACACTATAATAAACTGAATCATCTCGATTCCGAAAACTGCAGATGACATTCTGCTGAACACAGAAATAGCTGCTATAAATTAGAAATGTCCCTTTTGAAAACCTTAGAAATAAACATAAATGCTAACTTTAAATGAGCCCAATATTAAAGTTTAATGTTAAGATATTTCTATGTTATTAGGCTATCTATAAAATAAGATATTCAGCAGTGCGCAGACAGTAGGGAACGACTGCACTTTAATGTGTCATTTACGCAAGCAAACACATTTAAACTTCTGGACACAAATGTTATGCTTGAAGTTTTGTGCAATACATTCTTTTAGCTAGTACAGCTAATGCATTTAGCTTCAGTCAGAGAAAATACTTTTTATTTCCCAAGGACAAAGATAGCATGCTAATGGCATTAATTTTCTAGTAAAACTGTATATTTTCCATATTTGTAAACATATATTGGTAGTTATAAAGCTTTGTGCCTGCAGGCTTTCTGAGAAGCATTGTGTGTCTGTCTTATATAAATGGTACAAAATTGTTTTCTGTAAGAAAGCATGTTATTTAGGTAAAGCAATAATATCTGGTAAATTATACAGAGAGAGAATGTGATATTATTATTTGCCTTGTGGTGCTGTCGATGTCATATATAAGTCAGAAAAAAGGACAAGTACAGTTTTCTTGCCTAACAATAAAGGCTCACTAGGAAAGAAAGGAAATGGGAAGATACCGGTCAGTGTGAAATTGCACCAACTGATCTAAGATCCTGCAATGAATTGGCAGTGAAGTGACACAAAAGAATGTCTAGCCTGCCATAAATAAATTATACTTTGGTTTGTGGCTCAAAAATACCACCTTTGTTTCCATCTCAAAATAGGAACAATTTCCTTTACCATTGAGCATGAGCTTCTATACTGCTCATGTGCTACTTGCATTCTTCATAGATACAAATATTGTATGTTGAAAGGCTTTAAATGAAACAGATCAAGCACAGCTATGGGATCTGTTATTCAGAAAGCTCTAAATTACTGGATGGCCATCTCCCATAGACTCCATTTTCATCAAATAATTAAAAGTTTCAAAAATGATTGCCTTTTTTCTTTGCAATAAAAACAGTACCTGGTACTTGATCTTTTATGCTTAAATACATTTTAGTAGACTTAAAGGAGAACCAACCCCTTTATATTGAAATTCCCTACCCCCTACCCTACATAGACCTCCTCCCTGCTCCCTCCCCCAGCCTAGGTGTTACCCTCGGTAAATGTCCCTAACTCTTTACTCACCCCTTATTGCAGATTCATCACATTGGAGATCACGGGCGCCATCTTCTTCTCTTTGGTAATCTTCGTGATGTAAGTGCCATATCGGTGCATGTGCGGTTTGAGCAGTCTGACAATTTTTTAACAACTACGTATATGCCGAAAGTCACGGAAATTGCCGAAGCACCGGAAGAAGACACGAAGATTACCAAAGAGAAGAAGATGGCGCCCGTGAACTCCAATGCGCTGAATCTGCAGCGAGGGGTAAGTAAAGAGTTAGGGGCATTTACCGAGGGTAACACATAGGCGGGGGGGGAGTAGGGATGGGGTCTGTGTAGGGTAGGGGGTATGGGATTTTAATATAAAGGGTTTGGTTCTCCTTTAAGGTATGGAGATCCAAATGATCTTATCTGGAAAACCCCAGGTCCTAAGCATTCTGGATAACAGGTCTCATACTGGTATCTGGGGATCTTTGAACTGTATAGGAAACTGCAAAGACATGCTGTCTATTAAGAGTGGGGTCTAAAAAGATCAACAGGAAATTGGGATAGTATTAATTACAGTATTATAAAAATAGTATTAATTGTACAACACTTCAGAACTCATAGGGAATAATGGTAGTGTGGCTTTAGGGCTCAAAGAGAAAGGCAGAGTATGCTACACAACATTTACTTCTGAATACAAACATACATTGTAGTTTGCTATGCCTGATTCAAGGAAAATAAAATCTGCATATAAATACAGTAAATTTCCCTATAAGTCTGCCACTAAAATGCCACGTCGACTTTGAGCAAGGGAGACTATTAGAGTTTTATGGGCCAAATGGAAAAATACAAAATAATGATGAGGCCCCATACAGTTGAACCATCTCTATTATTTTAAGCATTATGAACCAAGTAATGCAAGACCAATTTAATAGCAACCTCTAGGTTCCAGACATAACAAATAAAAATTCACTTATATATAATACCAGTATTGTCAGAATATCTGTACCATCATGGTGATGCTGGTTATTTTTCTACACAAAAGTAAATACCTAATGTTTATACAACTTTTACAGATTACAATGAAAAGGCAAACACATTTAATAAAATTCTATCTAATACAATATAATTGCGGGACACGCTTACTGCAGATCACAAAGTCATCATTAAAGTAGTCTTCAATTGAAAAATTGAAAGAAGAAAGCATTTATCTAAATGGTAAAAAACACTTAAATGGCAAACCAAATGCGGAAAATGTTTTCAATTTACCACTAAAGTAAATATCAATGAAAAGTTAAAAATGTACCTTTGAATCATTGCTCTTCACATTACTTTCTGTAATCAGGTTACCGTATATACTCGAGTATAAGCCGACCCGAGTATAAGCCGAGGTACCTAATTTTACCTACGAAAACTGGGAAAACTTATTGACTCTAGTATAAGCCTAGACACAACTACAGCCCTGTCTCCCAGCAGCGCACATTCTGCCAAAGCGACCCCCCCAGCGATCAACCGGACTTCTTTGCAAAGTTGATGGTGACAGAGAATTGCCAAATGGATTACTGTGTGCATTGTCCCACTGTCCCACTACCATGTGCAGAGGGTGCTGTTTGATATTGCCATCACTGTTAATCGTTCGTATAACCAATAGAGGGCGCTGTGTGATACTGCAGTCACTGTTATTCTTTCATATAACCAACAGAGGGCGCTGTGTGATATTGCAGTCACTGTTAATCTTTCATATAACCAACAGAGGGCGCTGTGTGATATTGCAGTCACTGTTATTCTTTCATATAACCAACAGAGGGTGCTGTGTGATATTGCATTCACTGTTATTCTTTCATATAACCAACAGAGGGCGCACTGTTATTCTTTCATATAACCAACAGAGGGCGCTGTGTGATATTGCAGTCACTGTTATTCTTTCATACAACCAACAGAGGGCGCACTGTTATTCTTTCATACAACCAACAGAGGGTGCTGTGTGATTTTGCAGTCACTATTATTCTTTCATATAACCAACAGAGGGCGCACTGTAATTCTTTCATATAACCAACAGAGGGTGCTGTGTGATATTGCAGTCACTGTAATTCTTTCATATAACCAACAGAGGGTGCTGTGTGATATTGCAGTCACTGTTATTCTTTCATATAACCAACAGATGGCGCTGTGTGATATTGCAGTCACTGTTATTCTTTCATATAACCAACAGAGGGCATTGTGGGATATCGCAGTCTCTCCCCAAGTGAACTGTTGGTATAGGAATGATTAAAAGTGACTGCAATCTCAGCTACTCGGGTTGAGTACCACTGACCCGAGTATAAGCCGAGGTAGACTTTTCCAGCACATTTTGGATGCTGAAAAACTCGGTTTATACTCGGGTATATACGGTAATACAAAACTGGTAAACAAACTCTTGGCTAACATTATGGAACCAGTGATCATCTACAAAGAACTCAAAGAACCTGATTTAATAATGTCATTGAAATCCATAGACGTGTGCATCACAAACGAATCCATACACAGCAACACACAATAACAGATATGGAAAATGGCCAGCAGAAAGTCAGAAACATTTGATTGGGTCATACTCGGAGAGAAGTCTAACTCCACCAAATGTGTAGGTGATATTTAAAAAAGTTGTTCACCTTCCAAAATTGTTTCCAGTTCAGTTGGTTTGAGATAGTTCACTAGAAATATGGTGACCCTTTTTCTAATATTGAAGTATAAAGTTTCATTTTTCACCTTCTTATGCCTTTCTAAAGCAACTCTGGGGGGGGGGGTTGCTGACTCTGTAACTGTTATAAATTTAAACATGGGGTGGCACATTTATCAAAGGTCAAATTTTCGAGTTCATGTGAGTCTTTAAAAACTCTCATAAACTCCCATGAACTTGAAATTCGACCGATTGAAATTTATTAAAAAAAGATCGAATTTTCCAAACTCGGGTGAATAGGATTGACCTGAAAAATACTTGAATGTCAGGAAAGCTGAAAACAACTCCAAATTGATCCCAGGACATCTTCCATTGACTAAAACAGCAATTTGGCAGGTTTTAGGTGGTGAATAGTCGGTGTAAGATACATTTTGAAAATCAAATTACAATTTTTTAAAAAACTTGAATTGAATTCAATTCCCTAGTCTAATTTTTGCCAATAAAAAAAACTCGAAAATTAGAATTTGAAATTCGATTTTTCACTTCGACCCTTGATAAATCAAGGGCTTGATAAATAAGGGACAGCTCCCGTTGTCTTCTATATGACCCCACCAGCTTTTAGATGGAGAAGTTTTGTATTAGAGTTTTTTCATGGTTTTTACACTTAATACATTTTTGTGGTTTTGAGTAACTCATGAAATAAACAATTTTATGTGCTAAAAAGTTCAATTGGGAGCAAAAAAAAAAATAGAATCAGTAGCAAATCAGCCCCATATTGTCAGACATATTACTGGTAAAAGACTAGACATTACTGATGAGATATCTAGATGATCAGTGGGGAACTGCCGGGGTACAATAGCACCTGGGCTCGCCCCTCCCCCCACCCATGGGACCTGATGGTGGTGGTGAGAGCAGTCGTGATACAGGGACAATTGGTAGGGACCTGCTGGATCTAGTTTCAGTACTGTAGATGAACCATACTTTGTTATTAGGAATTCCGAAACATTTTCCCTATTATTTTATATTCTGTGGAGGACACAACAGGTAAGGAAGTCACACATACCTTCAGTTGTAAATGGCTACGGCTGTTACTCATAGCATTTGAATGCAAGAGTTAAGTTTAAGACTTTTTGCAAAATATCTATTTTTTTTTAATTGTCTTTGGTTTCTTGCATCAGGAAACTTTTGCAAAGAAAGAGCAAGAGGGCCGTAATACAAGAATGAGATAGATGCAACATAAAAATAAAAGAAGACCAACTGCAGATCATCTAAGAATACCACTTGCTAGATGATACTGAAAGGTGAACTAGCCCTTTAACTAGACTGAGCAAATATTTCACTTTTGTCTTTTTTATTTTTTTTTACCTTGTCTGCAAGAGAACAGAAAACAGGCGCGAAAGGAGAAAATTGGATTAACACTGTTCTAAAACAAGCAAGAAGATTAATAATGAAAGTTCTGTGTGGCTCCAGCATCATCCTTGACATGTGAGTGACAGATCAATGTCTGTTTACTTTGGTAATAGCAGCATGATTGACTGGATCTAAATTATTTAATTCCACATTTCAGTTTTTTTAAAAAAAATAATTCTATCCACTGAAATATGCAAAAAAGAAATTACTGTGCCATATTCAGCTCCAGATTTAGTTATTAATGTGGGCTGCACTACTTGTGTCACTTTGCGGCTTTACAATATTATTATAACAAAGATGGGTTCTCAAATAATGCAACAGACAAGGCACACAAATAAGACAGTGTGCTCCTGCTCATACAGAAAAAAATTGAATAAATAGAATTTACATTTAATTATTTTTTTCCAATACAGGCGTGGGATCCAGAAAGCTCCAAATTATGGGCAGACAGAGTCCATATTTACAAAAATAATTCAGTTGTTTTAGAATAATCTTTTCTGTAATAATAAAACAGTACCTTCTACTTGATCCTAAAAAAAACTAGGATTGTTATGGTAGCATAACTATTCCTATTTGGTTTATTTAATTATTTTTATTTATTTATTTACACATCACTTTACAGAAAGTATTTATCAGTGCCTGGTCCACTGGAGGTTACAAGTTAAGGTCTCATTTAGCTTTACACACACTATGGTCAGTTTTATCAGATTAACTTGCATGTATGTTTTTGGAATGATTTTTAGTAGATTTAAGGTATGGTTGATCCAAATTCAGAAAAACTCCTTGAAAAGAAGGGGCTGTGTTTACTCCTGCATTCCCTTGTGCTAAAAAGTATGAAAGGACACTCAGGGAAATAGTGAACCTAATGCCCTGTATAAGAGCCCAAACTGATACCATATTTGTATGTAATAACATATGATTATAGCAGACGTGGATTTGGTTATAAGACATTACAACACTAGCCTAAAAGGCTAGCTTTTGCTTCCAATAAGGATTCATTATATCGTAGTTTGGATCAAGTACAAGGTACTGTTTTATGACAAAGGAAATCATTTTTAAAAGTTGAGATTATTTGGATAAAATGGCATCTATGGGAGACAGCCTTTCTGTAATTTTGAGCCTGGATAATGGGTTTACGGATAACGGATCCTATACCTGTATTTTCAATAGCAGGCTGGGAATAGTTAAAAAAAAGCTAATAATTAATAAAAAAAAGGTTAATTGATTAAGTTGCTTAGAATGGATCCATAAATTACAAACTAAAATGTATTTAAAAGCAACCCTCCCCATTAAGGATCTGGTTGGACCCAAATCTAGTGAAATAAATAAATTGGTTAAAGGGGTTGTTCACCTTTAAAGTAATCTTTAGTATGAATGATATTCTCAGGCAATTGGTTTTTATTTTTTATTTGTGTTTTTGTTTTACTTATGTAACTTTTTATTCCGCTGCTCTCCAATTTGCACTTTCAGCAGTATAGTTGAGAGGGTTCAAATTACCACATCAACCATACATTGATTTGAATAGGAGACTGGAATATGAACAGAAGAGGGCCCAAATACAAACATGAGTATTAAAGAGTAGCAATAGCAATACGTTTGTAGCCTTACAGAACCTTTGTTTTTTAGATGGGGTCCACGACCCCCATTTGAAAGCTGAAAAGAGTCTGAAGAATAAGGCTAATAATTTAAAAACAGTAAAAAAGAAAAAATGATGGGCAGTTGAAAAGTAGCTTAGCACTGGCCATTCTATAACATACTAAAATTTAACGTAAAGGTAAATGCTTTAATGCTGGATTTGGTGCATCTGGTGAGACATCACCTGTTTAACAAATGAAACAATAACAAATCCCATACCTGTATTATATATAGTATGACAAAAGAAGGGATTGTTTTTAAGAGGCTGTTTTCATGCCTTTAGGAAACAGTGTCTGTGTTCTATATTTTTTAGTTAAATGAATCCAAAATTTCAGCACCTTCATGCTCTGGTGAACCTATTGCAATGCTCATAACCATCTGAATACAAATTACAAAAACTACAAATTAGCATTAAACAAACAGAAAAACACTTTTGGGAGATTAATATGGTACCGCTTAATGCCACCATTACCCATTAAACAGATTAAACACTTCTAAAGGTGCAGCTGACAGAGTTTGCCTTATGATTAATTACATACTGGCAGCATGGAGAAAATCATTTGCGTGGCAGCTTATTTTCCATTTGGAAATGTAGCAAGGCTTTTACGTACCTCCTTCCGATACATCCGTATCAATATCTCCGTCAACATTAATTTGCTTCATTAAAGATGTCAAATTGTGAGGATTAAGTGTCGATGTGAAATGAAATCTGTTCTAATTAGATTGATGTATCTATTATTATCACTATGACATTACACCCTATTATTATCTATTGACTGCAAGGAATGACAGACTAATATTTAAGATATGATGATGAACAAAGACCAGAAACCTAAATCCTCAGAATAAGATTGGTAAGGAAGATGTTATCCAGATGATCATGGAGAAAACAGGAGTGGACATAAAATAAAATATGGAGTTATTATTATTATGGGAAGTTCCCAAAATTGAACAAAAAAGTATTTGGAACTTGGTCTAGGTTTTATGAACTCCAACTGCCTAACAGAGTTAAATTTAGGTGCCACCCTAGCAGCCCCCCCTTTCCCCATGGCACTCACCTATTCAGTGCCGGAGGGTGTTTCTGGTCCACGTCGCTAGTGCAGAGAGCGCAATTGTGCTCTCTGCACTATAAGAGTTGAATTTCCAGGTTTAAAAATAGAAATTCGGCTCTTAAAGTTACAAGAAGCAGCATTTTTGCTGCCCCTGGCAGGGGGGGAGCTGCCACCTGAGGCAAGTTTGTCAACTTGTCTCATTGGCGGAGCACTGCCGCACCCTAGGCACCGGACCTAACTGCACCCCGAGCTTGCAGAAGTGCTGTCAAGCACACAATTACGTTTGATCACTTTCTCTATGTTTGACATCAATTCCACAACAAAGCTCCTTATCACCCATCACCTCCACCCAGCTCCGCCTCTTGATTTACCAAGGTAGTCTCTGGTGGCAACTGGGGAACTTTATACTTTTTCTTTAAAAAAAAAATCAATTATATAGGCACCTGAGGGGCACCCTATAAAGGTGCCACTTTAGACAAGGACCATCAGATGCATATATATACAGCTGCCAAGTAAGAACAGTAATAAGCTTGTGTAGGAGAAAGATACCAGTGCACACAGCACCCCCCCCCCACCATGCTAACCTAGATTACAAGCAGTGAAATGGGGGTAAAACATAGCCAAAGGACAAATTAACAATTCGAAACACATAAAGAAGCTGACAAAAAAGTGAGTATTACGCCTCTTAGTAGGCATATACAAAGTCAGTTCTGTAAAACTATTACTGTTTAACTACACTTTGATTAGTAAGCATTATAATGTTTCCTTTTCTGTTCCCCTACTTAGTGTACTCTTCCTGTATTTTTTCAGCTGCATCATCTTAATAAGTCAAGTCATGGTTGTGTCAGCCCTCCCGTTATTAATATTGAGTATTTAAAGGGGTGGTTCGCCTTTAAAGTAACTTTTATTATGGCCAATTCTAAGCAACTTTTCAATTAGTTTTTATTATTTATTTTTTATAGTTTAATAGTTATTTACCTTTTTCTTCTGACTCTTTGCAGCTTTCAAATGGGCGTCGCTGACCCTAGTAAAAAACAGATGCTCTGTAAGGCTGCAAATGTATTGTTATTGTTACTTTTTATTACTGATCCTTCTATTCAGGCCCTCTCCTATTCATATTCCAGTCTCTTCTTCAAATAAATGTATGGTTGCTAGGGTAACTTGGACCCTAGATTTGGACCCCAGATTACTCAAGATGCGAATTGAAGAGCTGCTGAATAAAAAGCTAAATAACTCAAAAACTTTCAGTAATAAAAAATGAAAACCAATCGCAAATTGTCTCAGAATATCACTCTCTACATCTTACTAAAAGTTTTCTCAAAGGCGAACAACCCCGTTAACTTGGCCTAAGCACTTCACTTAATCCCTAATGTTACAAAGCGATTGACCACAAGGTTTATTATGCCATATTGCAATGCATGCCATTTAATGGGAATACATAATGAGTTGGACAAGAAGTGAATATGATAAACACACGGGTTAATTCCAAATGCACTAGCTTCCCATTGTCTTAAACTCTTCCAATGTCTGTGGAATCATATGTTTTTGAATATATGGGATACAATGAGTAATGGACCATAACTGTGTGAGGTCTTATCCAGTTATGTAATGAGAAGGTGCTGTTATTACAACTTGTGTGCGCTTAACTTACACTACTCAACACAGACGTCATTAGCCATTATCCTCTCCTTACCACACATTACACAGCTGTCTTTAATTCTTACTTACTAAATTTCTTGTTATACGATACAAAAATTACGTTGAATGATTTTACTCAAATTTGAATGTAAATGTATGAAGAATATGTCTGACAACCTTTCTTCATAAAAAACACAACCAGAATTAAATCTTCATTATCCTTCAGCCAAATTCTGGTTGCTCCAACCGACACACCAGCTAGTGTTACACATTTTATATTCCTTACACAATTATATTAGCTTCTTTATAATAAACTCAATGGCATTGGATAGGTCTTTTTCACGTTGAAATTTTGCGAATTATTATAATTTTAATCTATGCTAGGGTAATTTTACTTTTATATTACATCTGTGCAGCATAAATGGAAATGATCATGAAAGGATTGTATTTGTTTCCAAAAGCTACATTCAAGGCATAATCATTACATTCTAATTGTACTATCATAACCTTTACATCAGCAGCGGATAGCAGTGAGAAGATATCATTGTAGCTGCAGAAAGAGCTGAGCCAGAATCTCCATCAAAATCAAATTGTTGAACAAAAGCTGCTTGAACAATGCATGTCCCTGAAAGATGCCAATGGGAATAATGCAGAACAAAGAGAACGGTTCCAGACCAAGGCCACCAATATTTTAAGTCTAACTTCAATATGAAACTGATAAAAATATCAACTTGAGGAAAAACAGCAGTTATTAAATTGGAATGCACCCTAAAGTTGGTTAACATAAAAGTCTCTATGACAGTAAGTTAATGCTCAATCCAATCTTGGCTCAGCAGTAGGTCTCTGAGAGCAGTTTTATGAAAGTGTTTTGTTAAATGCGTGGGTAGTTAAAACATCTTTGAAATCGCAGTCCATGCAGTAGCATCAGTATGATTCTCTTGGTACATATCCGACAAGACAACCTGTACTTGGATATGACATGACAAACTTCACAGAAAGTATTTAATGGGGAGACGAGAAAAGACGCTCAACATTTTCAGCTTCTCCATTTAGTTCTTAATACCTGGTACTCAAGCATGGGACTTTCTAGTTTAAGTGGCAAGATTAGAATTGAAACGTTCAAAAAAATGTTTAGCAGAAATGTTTATAGTTACAATGTTACTGTAAAAATTTTATATCAATAATATATATATATATATATATATATATATATACACACAAGACTGTAATGAAAGGGGGAGGTGGTATATTCAGAAAACCAGAACTCAAAGTCTGGTGTTTTCAGTTAATGGGATGACAATCAAGTGTGAGTGAGAGACCGCATTTTATTTAAAGAATGGGGATACAGCAAAACTTTTAATTTCTGGACCATCGTGTGCTCTGTACCATTGCCTTCATTGCTCTACTAATCAACAGTCAGGCGTGTGGACAAA
Organism: Xenopus laevis; assembly: GCF_017654675.1. NCBI lineage: Eukaryota > Metazoa > Chordata > Amphibia > Anura > Pipidae > Xenopus > Xenopus laevis. The sequence continues at coordinate 90,082,568 of NC_054382.1, read as the reverse complement.
TGGAGAAAATTCAAGAACATTGCTACCCTACCCAGAAGTGATCAACCATTAAAGATAACTTCAACTGCAATTGTTAAATAGTCAGAGAGCTTACAAAGGAACCCAGGGTAACTTCTAAGCAACCGAAGGCCTGTCTCACATTGGCGAATGTTGATGTATATGAGTTTACCATCAGGAGAACACTGAACAGCAATGGTGTGTATGGCAGGGTAGCAAAGAGAAAGCCACCGATCTCACCCAAAAATACTGCTGTCCATCTACAGTTTGCTAAAGATCATGTGTACAAACCAAAAGGATAATGGAAGAATGTTTTGTGGACAGAAGAAGCCAAAATAGAACTTTTGGTTAAAATGAAAAGCGTTATATTTGGAGAAAGAAAAGCACTGCATTCCAGCACAAGATCATTATCCCATTTTGTAAAACATGGTGGTGGGAGTGGACAATGGTGGTGGACAGCTTGCCATCATTGATTAAAAAATCATTTATGAACTATACCAAGAAATTCTAAAGGAAAATGTCAAGACATTTGTCCATTAACTGAATCTCAAGAGACAGTGGGTAATGCTAAAAGAAAATGATCCTAAACACACAAGTTCTAACAAAGAATGGTTAAAGAATAATCAAGCAAATGTTCTGGAATGGCCAAGTCAAGCTAAAGCAAGTGGTTCATATGAGGAAAACACCAACATCCAAGAGCTGAAGCTGTTCTGTATGGAGGAATTGGCTAAAATTCCTCAGAGTAGATGTGCAGGACTGATAAACAGTTACTGTTGCAATTGTTGCTGCACAAGGAGGTTACTCAAAACACAGAGGGCATAATTCACTTACTTTTGGCACAAGCAGATGTTATTGGATCTTTTTTCACTAAATACATGATCAAATTTAATACTTTTTGTTTCATTTGTTTACCTAGGTTTTCTTCATCTACTTTTAGGACTTCAGATGAAAATCAGATGATGTTTTTGGTCACATTCATGTTTTCACACACCACTGTATATACTGTATATTCTGTGCTAGAAATCCATTTATCCTAATCAGTGGTAAGATTAACTGAGTTACTATTGAAACCCATTGAATCCAATCAAGGGTAGCATTAACTGAGCTACTATTTAAAGTAATCATCTGATTGATTGATGTATTTAGGATTACTGGCGTTGTAGTGTTTGTATAAATTGATTAAACAAGAGTTTATCCACAAATTTATGACAGATATATATATATATATATAGCCATAAGGACACATGTGGCAGTTGTGTAGAACCCCAAATGCAGCAATTGAAGTGGAAAGATGTGACAGCACATTGTTTTCAGGCTGACAGCTCACATCCAGGAGGCAGCAATTGCTATTTCTGATGCTTTTCTGCCAACTGGAATATTCTTTTGGAGAATGTCTTGTGTTCTACATGCCTAAAAGCAACCTTGGTCCATATGGTAATTTTCTTATATGTCCTACTTAAAATACCCACTCATTCCTCCAAGCCTTCCTACTGCAAATATACACTGACCAAGATGTTTTTTGAGAACTTTCCTAAAGACGCAAAGTTTGATACAGGTCTAATAAACTTTAGAAACCAATCAGAAGGTAGCATTTATTCAGGGTAGGACTGGGCGGACGTGACACCTGGAAAAAACCAACTTGACCCCAGGCTCTTGTGGGCCCTGCCGGCTCAGACCAGTACCCTGAGCTTCCTTTTCCTGCAGGCTGCAGCGACTGGCCCAACACAGTGCACTCGTGCACATATGCGCGGCGTTGGGCGACATGCGCGTGGGGGTCCAACAGAGGAGGGGGCCCGGAGGCAGAGGGGGTCCTGCAACAACAGCCCCGTGGGCCCCGGGTCCCCCGGTCCGACCCTGCATTTATTTATTGGTCAACTGTTTGAAATAAAATATCTGAATGACTGATATGGGTTACTAGACCATGGCAAACTTTGCTCTTTTTATTGATTATGCTCCTATTCCAAACCCAACTGCTTTACTACCATTATTTGTGCTCATTTTATTCAAGTTTGTGTCTAGAGGGGAAAAACTTTTATTTTATATAAATTATCTTCTTCTTTGCTTCCTTATAAACTTTGCCAATCTGTTATTTTCACACTGGAATTATACCTATCTGTTGTTTTCTGTAGATGTCATTAAATTTGCCCTGTTCCTTATCTTGAGTCTGAAGTTAATTCCCAGGGTGGCTTGTTTCTTGACTTGTTTCAGGGATTATATGGAAGACTTTATGACGAAAAGCCGATTTTTGTACAATGTTATTATACCATGATAGCTTACTCATAAATTGCAAGCTCTGAGATGTGCTATCCAGCACACACAGCAAGCTAAACAATATGATAGTGTTGCTAAAATAAAATACAATTCATTTTGGGATGACTCTCTCAGTATTGTGCAAGCTTTCTAATGACACAAAGGTTAATGGATACAAAAAACATTTATACATTTATATATAAAAAAGGGCATTATTTATTTACAGCCGTTATGATGTGCCAGTAGCCCTCCAGCAATTGTGGAACTACAACTTAAAGCATCTTCTGGCAGTCAGAGGAAAGAATGTTACATTGAAGTATGTTGCAATTTGTCCAATGCCAAATTCTACGCCTTCCCAGCATAGAATGCAAGACATACAAAATAGGATTTATTTCAAATATTTAAGATAACTAAAAAGATGATTGTCTGTATTTCCCACTTTGTTAGCTCTGTATACACAAAACACAGAAGAAAATAAGCATTTATACAGCAGTGTATAAATAAAAAAAAAAAGAGATGAATAATACACAAATGTTAATGTAAGAGTGATGACTGTAATCTAAAGAACAAATAATAAAATTGGCTTTGTTCTGACATATTTTTACATTTCTAAATTGTGTCTGAGAATAAAGAAGCCTGGTCTTGGTGTTAGTTCATGTGCTATACAATAGGATGGAAATCCTTCCATTTTCATAGCAGAGAGGCAGATGCTGAGAAATCTGATGAAAAGAGCGGCTTGACACCACTCTTCCTCACATTTCATTCCTTATCCTCTTTGAAGCGATATCCATGGAGCTCTTACAACAAAACAAACAGCTTTTTCTCCCCTGTGTAATTCTAATTTGTACTTTTTCTTGATTGTTATATCTTACAGTGCTTATATCATTGGTTATATCCAATAGAAACAAAATGACTGCATTTTAGAGCACTGTAAACACAGTCCCAACTGTGCATTTATGCACTTAAAAAATAACGATTGTAGACAGGGGAAAATAACAGTAGTGAAGTTTTCCCCATTTCAAGTAATCCGTAGCAACTAATCAGCCAGTAGGTTAAAACATTAGGAAAGAAAATGGCATTCCATTGGCAATACATGAATGCTGGCTGCAGGGTTATTCACTACAACCCTGGCTTCATTTGAAAAAATCACTTGTCCACACAAAAATTGAACAACTATTATGTAGTTAAGGCTTGGACATATGATCTAAATGATAGTAACACTTGAAAGGTAGTGAGCCGTATATCTATCACTAGAAGAAATATTAAAAATAATAGGAGAAATCAGTATTTCCTAAGGGCTATATATACACAGCATAATGAATGCCATGGTAATCAGGCAGGAATGTTCCTATGCGCCTGTCACCACTATTCCAAATAGGGGAGCCCTTACAGTTTACTAATAACAACCAGCCTTTATTTCCAGCCTTGGCTAAAAGTTCATTTTATAAAATCCATTTGAAGCTTCTTGTAAAAAGCAAATCTTCTCTTTTAATTTGTGATCATTTTTTGGAATACATTGAATGCAACATTGCAGAGATCAAAAAAAGAAGAGTTTTTTTGTTGGTGACAGCATTATGAATAGCACATTGATGCTATCAATGTGCTTTTTATAAAAGAATAAAAAATGCTTGCTTTGGTCTATAAATATGAGTGTGTAGCAGCAGCACTGCAATTAAAATCGTGTACACAAATTGTGATGGAACTGAAGACAGCATATAACTACAAAATATAGGTGTAAAAAGTGGTATAAATTTAGGAAAAGTTTATAAAGGAAAAGTTTATAAAGGTCTGTTGTTGCCCTTACATGTGAGTCAAAAGCATGCAGAGAAATTATATTATTTGTGTCAATGATTTTACATTTAACTCAAAAAGACAAAGTTATAGTGATTTATTTGCCAGGTTTCGCAGCGAAAAATACGCCCTTAGACTCCAACGGGTAAAAAAAATTGCTGTGTATCGGAAAAAAAATTGTCATCCATAGACCAGTCAATTTGGTGAATTTTTCACCGTTTTGTGAATTTTTGGCGAAGCAAAATGGGTAAGATTCACCATCACTACAATTTTAGGAAGCAAAGATATTATGTTGCACAAATATGGATGCCACCTATCCTATTATATTATATTAGCTGGTATGTAAGAGTAATGATGGAACAAGATGGTGGGGACTGGGCATATAGGGTGCAGGGACTGAGCAGATCTAGTTTCTAGAAGAGCAGGGATTAGGCCAGATAAAGGACAAAAATGGACTGGCCAAGAGTTGAAGGACAAGGGATTGAACATTTATTAGCAAGTACATTGTAAAACCAACCCCAGCCATAACTGATGAGTGAAATATGGTGAAAAGCAGACACAGCCCAAACTAGGGGTAGGCAGAAGTGGTATGTGCCTAAGGCATAATGGTGGTTGCAGTGGTGGTGCTAAACACATGCCTTTTCTTTCTTTCTAACCCTAGTTCAGTCCTTGGTTGAGAAAAAGGGAGAGTCTTGGCCCTGGTTAGAGCTGGTGCTTTTTGCAGTGGTGATGATTGGGAGGATAGAGTTTATCAAGGGTGCCTTGGACTGAAGCCAGACACACCTCTTAGCTACAGGGTTGGACTGAGCCAGATAAAAACACTTGCCGACACCTCTGACCAAGACCCCCACCTTTCTACTGTCTGTCTGGCCCACGCTTCCCTCTCATTTCCCCGACCCCAATCATTGCCACAACTAAAGGACAGGTACACATGGGGGCCTGGAGGGGGATTGTTGTTGGAGCTGGGAGTCCTGGAGGGGGGCTGCAGCCATTGTGGCAGTAGCCCAGGTGGGCCCCAGACCCTCCAGTCCAATGCTTGTTAGCTAGAAACTTCAGGTATTCTTGTGTTTCAGTCTTTTGAGGATTTAGGAATAGTACTGTAAGCTCTACTGAACAGGGCCTCATTAACTCCAGTAATGATCAGTAGTTATATGTAGTATGATGTATGCACCACTGTACAATGTTAAAGAACATGCTGTTATATACAAATATGTTGTTGCTATTTTTAGTATTATTATTCATAATAATAATAATGAGATGGTTATGGTAGCAGTGTTGATTTTCTGACAGCTGTCTAAAGGCTAAAAACATCTTGGGAATTGATTTAAGGGAGACAGATTATTGCACAAATCATTGGTGAGGTCACAACTTATTTACAGCATTTTGATTCGGATAAGGACTTTTAAATTGTCAAAATATGTTTATATATTTTTCTCTGCAAAAATCTTTGTGTATATTTCATGTTAGAAAATTATAAAGGTATTGTGCACTCCTGCATCACAAGGATTCAGCACAGTACAAGAGGACCTAGGCAGCTTGTTGAAATTTGAATTGAATTTATTTCAGAGAGATTTTGCGCAGTGACATTCTGTAGTTACTTCAGACCAGAAATAAGTAATTGCTTCCTCACATGTGGGTACAACTTTCAGAAGTGCCTTGAAGAGCGATTCATCTTCAGAGGATCTGGAATTCAAAAAGTTTAGCAACTGACTAAGCAGAATGTATTGAATGAACAGAGGATTCACTGACATATGGAAACAATGAATCCTGATCAAGGCACATTTATTCTAGCCCTGTTTAAAATCGGAGCTGTTGGAAAACATTTAAATGTGAACTCCTTTTCAGGCCAAGAATAATTTAACAGTTGAAAATATAACACAAAGCACTAAGAATCCATAAGACTGACTGTTAGAATTCTTACAATAACCTGTGTTGGTATTTTTTCTTTCTACAATATGGGGGGTTATTTAACAAAGTTTGAATTTATCTCAATATTTTCTGAAAAAAACTCAGACCAAATCTGCACACGTTTTGTCGGCTTATTTATTAATACACTTTCCTGAAAATTCTGTTTGAGGGAAAAAATCTGAAAAAAATGTACGAATTTTCCACCCGAAAACTCAGATTTTCTCAGCTTTTCCAAAAATTTCGGATTATTGCACGAAACCCAGCACAGATGAAAAAATATTTGGGACTTCTCCCTTTGACCTTGGCAAGGTCTGAGATGCCAGATTTTCGGATTTGGACTTTTTCCATCCTCGGGGTATAATAAATTCTGAAAAATTTTTAAAATTCAGATTCTATACAAAAAAACCCACAAATTTTTCAGATTTATGGCATTCAGAGTTTAGTAAATAACCCCCTTAAAGTCTGGTATGGGATCCGTTATCTGGAAACACGTTATACAGAAAGCTCCAAATTATGGAAAGACCATCTCCCATAGATTTAATTTATTTTCAAAATAATCTGAAATTTTAAAAAAATGATTTCATTTTTCTCCGAAATAATAAAACAGTACCTTGTACTTGATCAAAACTAAGATATAATTCATCCTTATTGGAAGCAAAACGAGCCTATTGGGTTTATTTAATGTTTAAATGATTTTCTAGTAGACTTAAGGTATGAAGATCCAAATCCAAACAGATAAATGGTTCCGGTTCCAAGCATTCTGGATAACAGATCCCATACCTGTACAAAAAACAGATGACTTCACAAGTGTTGCTTTCTGAAATAAAGCAAATTACATCCCACCCCATTTAATTAATTAAAATGCTTGGCAAGACTAATTTGACTACCCTGGAAGACAACTTTGGGAAACTGAGCAAGCAAACTAAACAATCCTTCTCAGATTCTCCACTGAAATTTTAACTTGAAAGTACCTCTTTATATTTTTTTTATTTAATATGTCGAGCTCAGACCTTCTGCTTCAACTGTAATGGTTTCTTTTCTCACTTCTGGCCAAGAAAGGATCAATACAAGATTGGGGGTAGTGGCATTGACTGTTGAGAGGCATTTTTACTGCCTCTATGCCAGTTCTGAGCTATGCCCACTGGTATTAATAAAAAGTAAGCTGAATCCCTCCTTCAGTCTGACAAAGACAGTTGAGTCAATGAGTCGAGTCTGTGATTATCCAACTGATTTATTCATCAAAGCAAATGCATTTATCTGAAGAAAACCACCTCCATTGTGCAATACAGTAGTGTGGTGACAAAATATTAGTTATATGTTCTATTGGGAAAGCAGAAGTTAGCCAATACAATCTGATTTAAAATATTTATTTGTTAAGACCCCTTAAAGGGATACAGTCATGGGAACTTCACTGCACTGAAATCTGTTTTTCAAAAGAGCAAACTAATTTTTTTATATTTAAAAACGTATTTGAAATCTGAAAGGGGGCTAGGCATATTGTCAGTTTTCCAGGTGCCCCAGTCATGTGACTTGTGCTCTGATAAACTTCAGTCACCCTTTACTGCTGCACTGCAAGTTGGAGTGATGTCACCCCCCTCTCTCCCCCCCCTCCAGCAGCCCATTCACAGATGAAGCCACTTTGGTTTGTGTGTTTAACAGAATATCTAAACACATTTAACCCACTTATCCCATTGAAATGTAGAAAATTGCATCACAGCATCCCTTCTAATTAAAGAGTTCACCAATTGTGAACAACTGTGCTTTGGTATGCTAATGAAAAGGTAAAAGGCATTAAATTAGTTTAGATGACTCTAGATAACACAGTTTCTTCAGTTTGTCTTGAGTTATGACGCATTTAACACACAAATCCAAGTGGCTTCATCTGTACAAAACAATGTGAAGGTAACCAGATAACAGCTCCATGTTAGACATAAGAACAGCACTCAATAGTAAAAATCCATGTCACACTGAGATACCTTCAGTTACATTGAATAGGAGAAACAATAGCCCACCTGAAAGCAGTTTCATCCTGGGGGCAAATTCACTAAAGCACGAAGCGGCTAATGATAGTGCAAATTCGCCAGTGTGGCGTCATTTCGTCACTTTGCCGATTTACTAACGGGTGCTGGCGTAAATTCGCTAGTGAAGTGGACCTACTCTAGCGCTACTTTGCACCCTTATGCCAGACGAAGTTGCGCTATGGTGATGTAACTATGCTAATTCGCTAACTTGCGCATTTTACTGAACGTTACCTCTTGCGCCAGACTTGCCTTCGCCACCTCAGACCAGGCGAAGTGCAATAGAGTAGATAGTACTTGCTTCAAAAAAAGTTTACATTTTTTCAAAGTCCCAAAAAACGCTGGCCTCTTTTACTTTTTTATGGGTGATAGGCTGAAAAAGATCGTAAATTTTTTTGGGAGTACCCCCCTTCCCCCCTACATTTCCTAACATATGGCACCTAAACTATACAATGGGCACATGTATAGGGCAAAATAACAACTCTATTTTATTTAGTGAAGCTTTCCCAGGCTTGTGTAGTGTAATGTATTTGCTGCTACATATACGTCCATTGTATTTTAACTTGGCGCCGTATGCAAATTAGGCATCGCTAGCATAACTTTGCTTTGCTTGACGAATTAACGCTAGCGCAACTTCGCTACCTTTCGCCTCCCTGAGCCCAACTTCGGATTTTAGTAAATTAGCGGCGCACTGGCGAAACTTCGCCTGTCGAAGTGCAGCGAAGCCAACGCTGGCGCAACTTCGAAGGTAAGTAAATTTGCCCCCTGGAGTGCTGGCTCTTTCTGAAAGCACAAGATCAGGCAAAATGACATGAGATGGCTGCCTACACACCAATATTACAATTAAACAAAATATACTTGTTGTGTTAGGAATAAGATTTTACATGGTAGAGTAAATGATTTGCAGTGTAAACTGTGTAATTTAGAAATAACTACATCATAAAAAATCATGCCAAAATCCCTTTAAGTCTATATAAATGATATAAGAGTAGCTTATGGAAACAGGGTTTTTTTTAATGAAAACAAGGTATTTCACTTTCTAAAAATGAAGAGAACAAAGGTTAAAGGATGGATATTAGCTAACAAATTGAAAGAGTGGAAGCTTGATATCAACTGGAGAAACAAAAACATGATTTATTAGGCAGTCTTTCAGACAAGCTTCTCCAATACTTTAGCATTGTAAAGAGATTGTATAAACATAACAGAGGTATAAGTCAAGACATTTGTTGTATTTTTTTTTCTTTTACCTGGCACCTAATGATCTCTGACATCCACAATGGTGGACTTAATTGTCATCTTGGTTTCAGTAGCAGAGTCAGAAATGTGTTGCCAATGTCACTGACCCCTTTGTACCAGGAGGAAAAATAGATTTGATTAAAAAATAAATTGCGTTTCTTGTAAATACGTGTTCTTACCAAGATCACAAGCGAAAGGTCAAAGCACAGCATGATTATAAATCAACCAGTCTGGCATTCCTGATGTGGTATGTGCAAAAATATGCCATGAGAAAACTTTTCCGAGTGAGGGAGATGCAAGGTTCTGCGAATTAAGACAAGTGTCACTGCAAATGATTGACTGTGACACTACAATAGTCAATAGAATATCCCTTATAGAAAGACTCATCCCCAAGGACTGAAATGCACATCCTTCTAATTGGAGCAGTTGTAGTAAATCCAATCTGACAACTATTCACAGACAGATGAGATGTTCCATCAAATATTTTTAATTTCACTTCTGTATAAGCTATCCTAGATATGCCTGAGGATTTATACGAAATTTAGCTGCTGTACATGGGATCTTTTATTATGACAATGGAAATGTATGAAAAACAACTAAGCTGAAGAATACAAAATAGAAAAACACAGTATCAGAGAAAAGATATTAAATGACTAGTTTTAATTTATTTATTATTATTTAATTATTTAATAAATTAAATATAAAAAGCCAGAAGTTACATTTTTCACTTATACTGTTTTCTTACTTGACCAAAAATATATAACACATGTACTATGTATGCATATATATATATATATAGATAGATAGATAGATAGATAGATAGATAGATAGATATAGATATATTTATTTATTTTTTAAAAACCCAGAATTTAAATTTTTCACTTATACTGTTTTCTTACTTGACCAAAAATATATAACACGTACTATGTATGCATGTATATATATATATATATATATATATATATATATATATATATATATATATATATATATATATATATAGAGTATATATATATGACTTCCTGATGATGGCCTACGTAGTAGCGCCGAAATGTTGAAATAAATTACTTTTTTTGTTTCACTCAGAAAGTCCTTGGTGTGCGGTCTTTTTTGACTGTATATATATATATATATATATTTATATATATATATTTTTTTTTTTCTAATTTATTTATTTTTATTTTTTTATATGAGCTAATATAATAATTCCTTACACTATACAAGAGCCAAGGAGGAATTGTATTTCATCATAGTCAATAAGACACAGGTCACAGATCCCTGCACTAGGCGAAGAGCTTTAATAAGGTGTCATGTATATAAGCAAAGCCAAATATTCACAGTCTGCCCTTAAACCACTTGAGTATACAACCTACTGACTATTTGTATTGGTTGTGTTTAATAATTTATTCCTTCCAAGCACAAGAAAAGAGCAGGAAAAGAAAAATGTAAATAAAGCAAACAGATACAAACTCACTACACCCCAGGCAACAATATCACAAGATGATTGGAATTTTGTACCTTTTATTCTTCAGTCTGAATTATTTATTAATGAATTACAATGTTTACAAGTCGCTAACATGAGCATTATGATTTACGTAATACAGATCATTCCTGCGCCACCAGAATCTTGAGCACTTGCCTGTGTAATTGCATATCTCATCATTCATTCTTAGCATTTCTAGAATATTCAGTTCAAAGCTCCCAGACCGATGTTTAACAGAAGTGTCCAGACTGGCAGCCTATACAAACATTAAGCTTAAAGGCACTCAATGGGGAATGTTTATAAAGGTATGCCAAAAAACTGAAATACACTGAACATATCCACCTTAATAACGTGGCACACTGTGTATATCAGGTGTAAAATTCTTGTGCAAAAAAAATGTTTTGAGTGCCGACACTTCTTACGGAAGGATTTAATACTACTTCACGTGCCAGAAATTCTTTACTGCCTTAACTTGTTCCATCAACTTGAATGGGTTATGCCAGGTCTAGAGACGTGTAAAATAACAGTGCTGTGGTGTAAAAAACAAATACAAGCCTTTAAATATATATATATATATATATATATATATATATATATATATATATATATATATATATATATATATATATATATAAATATATATATATATATATATATATATATATATATATATATATATATATATATATATATATATATATATATATATATATAGCAATTTATCTTTTGTAATGGATTATAACCTTGCTCGTGATACATGCTATTGATTTATGTGACACATAGAGCTTTATAAAGGAATTATTTTGTTTAGACCAACATTAACATAACATGGCCCATCATTTAGCAAGTGGCAGAAAATGAAAAGTTGGGAGGAAACATGGTATAGGGGGCAAGAAGAAGCCTAAATCAGCAAGATATCAGAGAGCAACACAGAAGTGTAATACAGAAGTCATTTGAAGACAGGGGGCAAGCAAAGATCGTCCAACAAAAGGCAAAAGGTCAAAAGCCTGGAGAATCAAAAATGGAGTAATGTTCTTCAAACAAACAGTCTGGACCTTAGGGTTTTGTGGACAAGGTGGCATTGGACATATGTATATATCTGATATATCTGCTATCAAAATGTGGGCCCCAGCATTACACCTGTGCGGCATTGCTATGATGTAATGACACATGTTTGTGATGTGCAGCCCCCACTGTCTAGGGCTGTGCCACACTGAGCTGCCCATTTGGTGAGCCGTTTTATATACAACGCCCATATGACTTTACTGTATATACAGGTAAGGGACGTCTTGGATAGCCAACCTTCATAGCTTAATTCTACTAGAAAATCATGTAAACATTAAATAAACCCAATAGGTTGGTTATACTTCCATTAATTATTAATTATATTTTAGTTTGGATCAAGTTCAATGTACTGTTTTATTATTACAGAGAAAAAGGATAAAATGGAGTCTATAGGAGACGGCCTGTCCATAATTCGGAGCTTTCTGAATAACGTGTTTCCAGATATTGAAACCCTTTCTGCATAAAGGGTTTCCAGATAAAAGATCCCATACCCGTATAACGACAAGTTTTATTTATGCTCCATTCTGTTCTTCGCATATAGTCAACCTTTGCCCAACCACTAAGAAGCCTACCTTCCAAATGTATACATGTTGTCGCTAAGCTAACTATCTATAAACACTGTAGTGTATGCTATACTTAGACACAGTATTTATACAAGTCAAGCCCCATGTTTAGATTTAGTTTTAACTCTACGGGGCACATTTACTTAGCTTGAGTGAAGGAATAGAATAAAAAAAACTTCGAGTTTCGAATGATTTTTTTGGCTACTTCAACCATCGAATTGGCTACTTCGACTACGACTTCGGATTGAACGATTTGAACTAAAAATCGTTTGACTATTCGACCATTCAATAGTCGAAGTACTGTCTCTTTAAAAAAACCTTTGACCCCCTACTTCGCCACCTAAAACCTACCGAGGTGCAATGTTAGCCTATGGGGAAGGTCCCCATAGGCTTCCTAACAATTTTCTGATCGAAGGAAAATCGTTTGATCGAGGGATTAAAATCCTTCGAATTGTTCGATTCGAAGGATTTAATCGTTCGATCAAACGATTTTTCCTTCGAACGTTGGATCATAGGAAATCCTTCGACTTTGATATTCGAAGTCTAAGGATTTTACTTCGACCCTAAGTAAATGTGCCCCTACAAGTGAATACTGAGGCTACTGTTATTATGTTGAACAGTAGTCAATATCAGTTATCTGTGTACGATGGGCCCAGGCTCATGAACCTGTGTAGGCGCCAGTTCCAAACATCACAAGTCAAACGCTACACAGATACCATTCTGCAATTATTAACAAGCCCTTAGCTTCCTCAGGGCTATAATATGCATTTGTTTAAACTTTTCTTTATTGTCTTTATTTACAAAAAAAAAATCTATGTTTTTATTTGCCCTGTTAAGCTAAAAAAAAGCCAACGAAAAACCATATTTTTTTGTAAAAAAAAACAATTGGTAAAAGTTATGTTCAGCACACGCCCTATTCATTGAATGTTGAACATGGGGGCAAACTGCCCCTTTAACCTCAAAATATTAACATACCACCATACAGTTTATAATATAACTATTTTGTAATGCCATATTGCAATGCACTAGTAACATCTGAGTTCAGGGGGAGGGGGTCTGTCTTCAAATACAATATCTAAAACTGAAATTGAATTTTATTAGTAGAATAAAATACATAAATTATAGGCACTGCAGTTATAAAGAAAAAAAGTCGGTTAAAGGACCCTCTTACTAATATTGAATCTAAATTCTGTAAATATTCTATTTGAATATGCCTAATGTATAAATGTATAATGACATAATTAATGTCTGTGACATGGAGGTAATTTCATATAATTGGCATTATAACTGTTATCAAGATATGAGCTGCAAACGTACGTAAAAAAAATCCTCAATCATGTCCAACAAATTTTAATAAGGAACTAATTTTTTTTAGTTACCACTTCAATGAATAATTATACCTCTGGGCCACATATAAATAATGTATTAGATGGCATGCAGATAGTATGTGTCCCTACAGGTCTCTGCATATATTATATCAGTCTAAATCATAGCAAAGCCCAAGATGACATGGAAGTGACTTGTATGCAAATGAGCCGTTTCTTCTCCAGCCCAGGGAGGAGGCAATAAGAGGCTCTATCAGTTAGCAAACGTTAAAGACAAATATTTTTTTTCAAGTCTGACTCCCTTTATGCCATGAAGTATTCAATAATTCATGTTTGTTCAAAAAATTCCAAACAGCCTTTAAGCTATTGACTAGATATTAAGCATGAGGCTCTGTACAATGAACTTGCTCATGAAAGTTAGCTAGGCTACGCTCATTCTCTTCTCTTGGATAAAAAACAAAAATAAAATACATTTGAAGGGAAAAAAAATCTCTATATAGAATCTAATACTTGCAAAATGTGTTCTTCATTAAAATGCAGATTGGTTATTACAAAGCATTGTTTCTAGCTAATGAGCAGAAAGTAATGTTGCATCTTTTATAAAAATAAGGAATATTAAATGCACAGTTTCATTATTAACTAGTTTCAATCGTTACTGGGTAAAGACTTAAGTATTTAATAAACAACAGAGCTAGGATGGAAGGTTCTTTTAAAGGACCAGCAACAAAAACAATATGAAAATTCTTCATTTGTATGGAAATGCCATTTATTTCCATCTAGGACATGGCAATATGGTTTATTTGAAGCAAAAATCTTGATTTATTACATTGCCGAAATGTATCTGCTACCTTGTGGCAGACATCTTTCATCTGCGGTATAAATAAACACCCATCTATTCAAGTTAAGGTCACATTGTTTTGAGTGGTAAATTATATAATCTATATTCATGATATTGACCTTAAAACCCAACAGATTAAAAGGGAAGGCACTCAAAGTCTTTAGTCATGCCAAAATCTTTGACTTATTTTGCAACATAGCTTATGTTATAGAGACATTTTGGACATATTTTTACTGACTCTTTGGGGCAAATTCACTAAGCGCCGCAGCGCCGAACGCTAGCGTTGATTCGCTCGCGTTGGGCATTTTCGTTACTTCGCAAATTCACTAACGAACGCTGGCGTAAATTCGCTAGTGTTACTTCGCACCCTTACGCCAGGCGAATTTTCGCTACGGATGTAACTACGCAAATTCACTAACGCGCGCATTGTACTGAACGGTACCTTTTACGCTAGACTTCCTTCGCCACCTCAGACCAGGCGAAGCGCAATAGAGTAGATAGGGATTGCTTCAAAAAAAGTTCAAATTTTTTCTAAGTCCCAAAAACGCTGGCGTTTTTTCTATATCATGGGTGATAGGCTGAAAAAGATCGAAGAATTTTTTGGGGCTCCCCTCCTTCCCCCCTACATTTCCTTACTCATGGCACCTTAACTATACAGTGGGCACATGTGTAGGGCAAAAAAAAAATTTTATTTGATGTTTTGAAGGTTTCCCAGGCATTTGTAGTGATTCTACGTAATTCCTCCACTGAAATTTGAATTTGGCGCCGTATGCAAATTAACCATCGCTAGCGTAACTTCGCTTCGCTTAGCGAATCAACGCTAGCGCAACTTCGCAACCTTACGTTACCCCTGTGCGCAACTTCGGATTTTAGTGAATTTGCGGTGCGCTGGCGAAACTACGCCTGGCGAAGTGTGGCAAAGTGCGGCGAAGTTGCGCCTGGCGCAACTACGAATCTTAGTGAATTTGCCCCTTTATGTGTTTATGTAATTCAAACTTACTTCAGCGTTCCAGTTAAACTAAATCTCCCATGATGGCCCAACAATTTCTAGCAAATACAGAGCCAATAAAGGAACAGAAAACAATATAAATAAAGTACATGTTTTAAAAAGAGACAGACTGAATTGACTGTGCCCCCTCTATGGGTACACATAACTCAATATCTACCCTTCTCCGACCTAAGGACTCCTCTGCAGCTGTACAGGCTATTTATGGTATATTTGCCGCTACTGTAAAAGTCTCAAGATGCAAATGTTTAAAAACCTCAACAACATTTGGGAGAAAATCAAATATATTGGGTATTGAATGTTATACCCATGCCTGAATATTGTAATAATTACACCGCACACTCGCTGCTATAGTGGTGCTGGTTATCCGTTGACCCCACAAGGCCCCTCAGCAACAGCAATTCCACAATCATGGATCCGCACACACTAGTTTTTCTGCAGTGGGGAAACCCCTTTCTTTTTATTTATATTTACCACCAATATCAATTTGGTATTTGGTGGTAAATATAAATAAAAAGAAAGGGGTTTCCCCACTGCAGAAAAACTAGTGTGTGCGGATCCATGATTGTGGAATTGCTATACCCATGCCTGACACAGTCGTACTGTCTGGATCCAAGATTCCAGTAATAAAAATATTTCTAAAGGGACATTCTAAAGTAGCCTCAAGACTCACAAACTCACAGAAAACTGTATATGTATTTCTTGTAGGCAAAATCCCTATGGCCTTTTTACATTTTAATAAGTACCCACAGTGTCTGGTGACATTTAAAGACATGGCAACAATACTTCTTAAAGGGGTGGTTCACCTTTAGGATAACTTTTAGCATGTTCTAAAATCGCTGATTCTAAGCAACTTTTCAATTGCCCTTCATTTTTTCATAATTTTATAGTTTTTGAATTATTTGCCTTCTTCTTCTCTTTCCAGTTTTCATATGGGTGTCAATAATCCCATCTAAATAACAAATGCACTGTAATTCTACAAAGTTATTGTTGTTGCTACATTTTATTACTCATCTTTCTATACAGGCCTTCTCCTTTTCATATTCTCTTATTCAAGTCAATGCAGCAGTAATTTACCACTTGATTGGATGCAATTATAAAAAAATAAATACATAATTTCACTTCCATATTTCTGGCAAACTTTTTTCAGAATGAAGCCATGATTTTAGTATACAGGAAATCTATTCCTGAGACTCAAGTATTGACAGAATAGACTGAAATGTTTGAAACAATATCAGATAAATACACGCATCAACTTTTTTTTCACTTGGGGTTCAGAAGCAGCTGCATTTCCATTTTATGTTGCAAAGAGCATTGGAAAGCACGACTGCACCCAGTTCAATCAGCGGTTTACAAGTATCCTTCATGCTTTTCTGTAAAAATAAGAAGCACCAAGAGTCATAAACAGATAAAGCTAAAGCCAGGTGGCTGGTACAACAACTGAAGATAAGAGAGTGTCTGTGCCATTTTGTTCAGCTTGAGAAGCAAAGCCTTTCCTTTTCAACCTTTTTGTACTGTATTGCCCTTGTAGAAATAACAGGTTTAACACTTGTTCAGTTTAGTTTAGAGAAATGAGATGTCAGTGCCTTAGCAATACAGTATTTGATTTACTAGTTTACCAGCACTGTCAAAATGGCTGCATTCCAATCGTGGCTTTTATTATACTTAAGTAAGCAGGTGCTTTTGGTTGATATAATTGGTAGTATGGTTGCTTTTGCTGGTTGCATAGAGGCTTCCATTTATCTGATTCAGCAGAACCTCATCCCTGGATTGACATCATTCAGTTTTATCATGGCACCTTCTAATTTTTGCCAAATATTTGGACCACTCACCAATCAACATCAGCAAATGCAATTAGCTTGACTACAGTGATGTTTCTATGTATAGACTATGGCAAACTCATAACAGGTAAGGTGCAGCAAGGTGTGTATTGGGTAAATACTAGAAGAAGTGGTTCTGCAAATGGTTGGCTCAAACGTTTTAATGGTTGGCGGCACATGAGTGAGTTGTTAGGTTTACAGACCCCAAGGAGTGCAGGACTGTAGAATACAGATTTTTAACTTACTGCCTTTATAATGTTCTTAATCTACAACCATCACAAACACTCAACAGTGTTTGCTATTTATAATTCCTCAGTAGATGCAGTGCCATAATTTGAAAGACTAGCAAAGAATTTTATAAAGAAAAGCTAAGGGTTAATTTACAACAGGGGTAACTGACACAGAACACAAGGACATGCAGCAAGTACTGTGTGTATTACAAGCTAAAAAAGTGAAAATGTGTGCCCATTAGCATGCATAGCCCCTGCTCATGCCATTAGCGTATGATGTTATGGACCTGTGTATCCGTTAATATCCTGTATATTCCGTATATAAATGACAGATTGAGCTGTACTCTTGTTTGTCTGTTTAGACTGCTGGATGGTAGTTATTATGGTACATGCACTCTAGCGAAGAATATCTGAGCAGGAGTTGATTACTTCCTTAAATATGGGTTATTTAGACCTGTTACAAATGAGCCCTTCGATGTTTAAAACAAGAGATTTTCAAATCCCAACATTCTCAAGCCTTTCAAAGAAATTATAGTATAAGAGGGTGGCACACTTGCTCTGAATCTAGTGTGCCAATTGGCCACTATTCTCTGACTATTCCCTTTTAGCTGTTGTAGACCACTATTGTATTCCTCCACTATTCCCTTTTAGCTGTTGTAGACCACTGTTGTATCCCTCCACTATTCCCTTTTAGCTATTGTAGACAATTGTTGGATTCCCCCACTATTCCCTTTTAGCTGTTGTAGACCACAGTTTTATTCCTCCATTATTCTCTTTTAGCTATTGAAGACCAGTTAAATTCACCAGCCACTGCCCTGCATTGTTATTTACCAGCCACTGAGGCCATGTATGGTAATACCTGTCTACTAACAATAGTTTTTGGTGCCAATTCAAGACAATTTTACTCTTTATTGTTTGTTACTCAGTGTGCCCTTTATTTTTGTCTGTGTTGGCTGCTCTCTTCCTCTTCTGTCACTTACTAGCTTTTTATGTTTGTAGGCCAGTGTCTATTATTTGAAGCACTGTATGATTGCCTTGTGAAAAACTTTAAGTGTAAGGGTCTCAATTGAAAATAGGCTTTGGATATTTTTGTTGGATATTGTTTTCTGGCACACAGTTGATATATTGCTGTACTTAGATCAAGTAGCAGAGGCTATTTCTGTAGCGTATACAGAGCGCAAAATTATTGTGTGAAGTGGGCAAGAAAGTGATGAATTGAAAAATTATTACAATACTGAAATAATATGTCCTGTTATATGACTGTTGCTCACTAATAGTTATAGTAACAGCTCAAAGTCGGTCAGTCTCAATGGACTATGACAAACAACCGCCCAGTGATTTTTCCTTTCTGGTACCAAATGGCAACCAATATAATCATTTATATAAAGGAAACATGGCAGTGAATGCTGACAAACTGCTTTATTTCTTTAACAAGCAGTTCAAACTGGTTATGCCACTACAGATCCTTCTTCTCTTGTTGTGTACAGAATACAGAAGCTACAATTACTGTATTCCTCATATTGGAAGACTCACACTTGACATGGAGCAGTGGTAGGAAATCCTGTCTGAGTACCTGGGCTCTATGTCGGCATCGCAACTAAATGGAAGTGAAAGGGAAGGAGGGTGTTTATGACTTGGTGTGAAACGTGTCAGACTTTTATTTTCCAACTGTTAAAGCCACAGCAAAAAAAGAACATTGTTGAAGCAGCTGTGTTGTCTATGGTTTTTATTTGTATAACTACACCGTGATTCTCACAGTGAGGACAAAAATAATACATTAGCAATTAATTTACAAATTCCAATTAAAAATCAATTGAAGAAAGAAAGTTTAAAATGTTTTAATTATTCTTTTGTTTTTTCTTTGTTCCTTTCCTTTTCATGGAGCGTGGCATGGAACATAGGATCGATGAGAAGTATTCCTGACAATCTCCGGGTCTGATTGCTCCTTAAAGCTCTGAACCCAGCTTTCTATCCTGGTTAAATTACATTCCTCATGAATAAGGATAGCAAACCCCATCAATTTGAACAGCTGCAAGGACGTTGTATTTCTGCTATTTGTTCGAGACTGTTGGGTTATGTAGCTAATCCTATATCTAATTTTTATCAGATATGCAAGCGTGGAAGTTAGCTCTTGCTTTCCTACCAACAACAAACAAAGGCTGCCACTCTCTTTTCACTGTTCCTCCATCAATGTCAAATATTCTGCCATCTGAATACAGCTTAGAGAATAAGTATAGGAGCATGTCTATCTAGCCTGTCTTAATGTATTAGCATAGTGCGTGCAGAACAGGATACAAATAGCTAGTGATTAGAAAGGTGAAGAGGGGGGACAGACATGTCAAAAGAAGATATCTGCTAAATGGCAGCAAATGCCTGGGTGAGGTGTTTGCCTACCCATGTGCTGCTTGTCTCTCTACATCTATCAACAGAAAGGACATTGAACCTCGGGAGGATGAATGTCCTGTGTCACAGGGAAAGAATGGACTATATTGTGTATTGCCTAAAGCAATAGCACGCTTCCTGTAAACTGTCATGCTATGGAATTCACTTCAGTCTGCCTTCTGTCAAAATTGCTGGAGAAACATGGCTTTGTTTGGCCTCCATGGCCTGTACAAAGTGACATTTAACTCCTTTCCTGATTGAGGGTCACTAATAAATTAACCCGACAGTAAGGGTAAATAATGGTAACCTTACGGTGACTAAAGACACAAAAACATTTAAATGAAACACTGTGTTGCCCTATATAATTACAGCTGACAGATGACTTAAGGTGGAAGCACACAAAGCCTTGTTACACCATCCAGCATCGATTTTTTTGAAGTTCCATTTCTCATTAAAACAATGGCAAGTGGCAAGTTAATTTCTAATTGCAGCTGACAGCAGATGGAGTCAAGTCTGTGTCCCTGAGGTCTTCAGCTTTTAAACAGCATCACTAGCACTTATACTGATAAATTCCATCATCCTTAGTGTGAAATTCACAAAATCCCAAAAGATGCGTTGATATGAGAGTCTGACTCATGAAGACAGTGAGATGCTTCACTGCATGGGAAAAAGGATTATTCCTATTTGTATGTTATTAAAGGTTTTTAGACGAGTACAAGAACAAGGACGTGAGCTAAACACTAGGGACACTAAAAATATGAATCACTTAATATATATGGGATCTGTTATCTGGAAACCAGTTAAACAGAAAGTTCCAAATGGAGGGAAGGCTGACTATATTTCATCCAAATAATCCAAATTTTTAGAAATGATTTTCTTTTTCTCTGTAATAAATAAACAGTATTTTGCAAAGATTAACATATAATTAATCCTTACTGAAAGCAAAACCAGCCTATTGGGTTTATTTAATATTTAAATTATTTTTTAGCTGACTTAAGGTATAAAGACCTTTATTATGGAATGATACGTCATCCAGAAAAACCGCAGGTCCAAATATTCTGGGTAACAGGTCCCATACCTGTATATGATCTTGTGATAAAAACATTCACTATTTTAATGTTTTGGATATATATATATATATATATATATATATATATATATATATATATATATATATATATATATATATATATATATATATGAAAACATAAAGATGAGGCCTATTTACCATTAGATACAAATATCTTTGCAAAGCCCATATAAACTTAAGAAAGAATAAAAAATATTTAGGGCAAATGATGCATATCAGATTCTGCATTGTGAGGGACAGATGTGTACAGGCACAAGTCTATATAATAAATGCCCAATTATCTTATAGTCAGACATTCAAGTGTCTGAAGTTAATTTTCTTCAAGATATGTCAGAAAAGGAACATTTATTCAAACTTAACTGCGTTAAACATTTCTAGATATTCTTCAGGTAGAAGTATTTGCATGATCCAGCTGACAGCATTTATTGTACTGTGTTATCTGTCATTATCTTCAGTCACAGTAGCTTTAGGGGACTTGAAATTATATTGCTTGTCTACTTAGGTTGCCACCTGGCTCTACATAAAAGGGACACTTTCAAGCAGTGTTGATTTTGAAGACGTGATTATGATTTAAATAAAATAACTCGACTGTCTTGACATCCTCTGCATAATAAAAAAAGACTTTCAGCCAATTGAAATGTTAAAATCTTATGACCCAATTCAAAAGCCATCTCTAGATGAAGCAGATTTTTTTTTTATTCTTTTGCCAAGTGAAAACTCTCCCTTGCTCCCACGCCTAACATTTCTTAAAAGCAGGAATATGATTTTAAAGTAAAACATAAAACTAGCCTGGGAATGAAGGCAGTATAATTAAGCATATTTTGGTATATTATAGAATACTGGTGTATCATTATATGATTTGGTTAGTTAACTTGTTTACTGCCCCTAAAAGATGTCCAGAAAGAAACTATATACAGTTGGAGAACAGTTTATTAAAATCAAATGCATTCAAGGATACAGGGGTGATCATGGCCCCTCTGTTGTTGAGGTGGCTTTCTGCTGCCGTTTCACCCCTTCCCCTGCACAATCAACTTTCCGCGGTGGTTGATTCAAAAGGGGATCCACAATGCCAGCGGAGGGATCCATTGGGGTCCAGGATACTAGCGAATTTTGAAAAACGGAAATTCGGCTCTTAAAGTTACCAGGAATAGCATTTTTGTTGCCACATGTAACCAATGTAATTGCCGCCTGAATTTCTAAAATGCCCCTGCAAGGATATAGATAATTTTAAAAAGAGAAATAAAATCTCAACAAACAATTAGAGGTAATATGGATATGGATATAACTTACACAAGTTAAATGGCTCCTAATGCTTTTAATTTGAAAACTGAAAGCTTTTCTTTATAATATGCAGTATACCCTCTTTTATTTCTTTTTTATTACAAATACTGCAGGGTGGCATACACCACTGTTGATGATAAAAAATCATAATTTGTAAACCTGATAACCTAGTTGAGCATTGAATTGTTTCTCTATCATATTTTATCGCTGCAGACAATATACTTGGTAATTACTGTATGTACCTCATTAACAAATAAAAGGGCAGTATGCAGTTTTTGATGCAGTTTGCCATGTTTTTAACCTATGACACAACTGTTTTTCAATTCCAGCATCATTGTGGCTGAGCAGCTCATTATGTTTGCCACAATTGCGTCTGACGTGCCAAAATGAACACAATTGCAGGTATATGCTTTGGTGAATCTGACACAATTTCATCCAGTTTGTAGGGATGCACAGAATCCACTATTTTGGATTCAGCTGAACACCCGAATCCTTCTCAAAAGATTTGGTCGAATACCGAACCGAGTCCGAATTCTAATTTGCATATGCAAAATTTGACGCTGGGGACAATTAAAGGAGCGTCAGAATTGTCACTGTCACCAAAATTCACGTTTCATGTATTTCGCAGGAACTTTGCTGATTTTTCCGCAAGGCAAAACGGGAGAAATTCACCCATCACTACCAGTTTGTCAAAGTGTGGATTGCAAAATACATTTAAGGAAGCGCTCAAATCCTTTAACCTTCCAGTATTATTAGTGATAATGTGCAGACTTGATTCCTGCTACGCTCACCCTTGCACCAGGTGGGTCCAGGTGCAAATGCCCCAAACCTCTTGCTTAAATCAGGATATTTACATATGCATTCATGGTATAACAGTCACTCACAGTCACTCACTGTTACTTACCTATAACCCCAGGCTGGTGCTCCTATCAGCAGAAAACTGCACCGGCCCGGGGTTGTTCCAGCTAGCACCACAGATCGCTTCTCTTCCAACTTCTTCTTTATTCTTGAGGCTGCGAATGGCTTTTTCATTCTACAGCACATGTGTCTGCCCCAAGAAATTTGAAGATAGAAGATGCCGGAAGAGAAGCGCTCACTGGAATAACCTCGGGCTGGTGCAGTTTTCTGCTGATAGGAGCACCGGCCTGGGGCTTCAGGTAAGTAAATACATTCACTTGGGTTTGCCTAACATTTGGCAACCCCAAGTAGTTAACAACTTTCCTTCTCCTTTAAAAGAAAAAAAATGGCTGTAGAACATCTTCATCAAAATGGATGTTAAAATATGCAGTCCTGATATTAAGGGCATATTTAAGCCAGGTTCTTTCCCCCGCTCAGTGTTGGATCATTGAGCCATTTCTCTATGCACTTGCTCCCTATTAATCTGAGATCCTGTGGGTGAGTATCTTCCCTCCTTAACCTTCATCTTTCATACTCTGATCTCCTGGTTTTGACCTTGGCCTTATTTCACAGAATTGTTTTTTCTGTTGCCAGCCTTGATCACTGGTCAATTATATGGACTTCTCTCTCAGTTTGCACCTTATTCTGAAGCTGCTGTTTGTTCACTTACTTAATTATTTCACAGCATAAAATGGCTTCCAGTACTCATCAAGTCAAGAACACGTGAACGCTAGGTTACCAAGCACATACTGTAGACTACTGTCCAGTCTCACACCCGTGGCCCTGACACAGGGTTGGCAGGACACCAGGAAAAAACCCGGTGGGCCCTGGCCCTCAAGGGCCCCCACTGGCTGCCTCCTAGAGATCCTGTGCCACTGCGGTAGCACATGAGTGTGTCACTCTGATGTTAGCGCATGCACGTGGCACTCCGATGTTAGTGCATGCACGCATCGCTCCATTGTTAGCGCTTGGTTGCAGCCTTTGTTTTAGCACATGTGCAGGCTGGGGGACTTTAGAAGTTAACAGGGGGCCCCCGGTGACTGCCAGGAGGACCCTTTGTGTTGCAGTCCTGGTGGGCCCCCATTGCTCCAGTCTGACCCTGTCCTGACATACTTATACTCCATAAGACTGCAGGCAGGTCTGCCTGTGGGTGGCTTTTTGCTAAACCAGGTAAAATGCTTCAACTCACGGTAGAAGGAATCCCTGGATCAAAACTGTAAAATTGTCAAATTTGATATGTTTTGACAAAATACATTACTTAAAGGGATCCTGTCATTGGAAAACATGTTTTTTTCAAAACAATAGTGCTACTCTAGCAGAATAGTGCACTGAAATCCATTTCTCAAAAGAGCAAACAGATTTTTTTATATTCAATTTTGAAATCTCACATGGGGCTAGACATTTTGTCAATTTCCCAGCTGCCCCTGGTCATGTGACTTGTGCCTGTACTTTAGGAGAGAAATGCTTTCAAAATTGAATATAAAAAAATCAGTTTGCTCTTTTGAGAAATGGATTTCAGTGCAGAATTCTGCTGGAGCAGCACTATTAACTGATTCATTTTGAAAAAAAATGTTTTTCCCATGACAGTATCCCTTTAACTGCTTTATAAATAGATATTTACCCCTTCTGATATTATTATACTGTTCTACCTATAATGAGTAAAGACCCTTGAGTATTGTCTTGATATCTCTACTGAAGCAGCAAATATAGCAAGTAAAATCATAGCATTCTACCAAAACATTCTGTTTCTTTCAGCAGGGGAAACCAGCCATAGAATGCAGTTGTTAACACAAATTTCAGAGATGGAACATCAGTAGGTTGCAAGTCATGCAGGTAATTGAGTGGAGGGAAAGTGCGCATAGACACTGACACAGTCAAGATAACATCCCGGATTCAGATCATCTCGGCACTGTACTGTATCTAACGTGAATGGCTCAGCATCAGCACTTTACACTGTGAAAGTAAGTGTAACACACTAGTTTGGCAGGCATCCCAGACTGACAATATAAATAACATGCTGAGCTTACTTACAAGCTGTTCAGTGGATGAGGTTCATAAAGAGGCAGATCGTAAATGTTACCTGTTTCTAGACAATTTCTATTAAAACATAATCATGCTACAGAGCATTTCATTTTTAACAGGTATTTTCTGTAAAAAAAAATAAAAACAGTTCTTGATCCAAAATAGCAAGGATCAACTTTTATAAAAAAAAAAACGTACTTGGAAGAGCAGATGCATTTAATGTGCAACAATTCTATTAATAATTACTGAGAGCACAGTTGATGATCAAATAACATATAAGTAGGTATCTAATCCCTTCAATCCTATCAGCAAATAAAGAAGTCAGCAATAGCTACGGTAGAACTATCTGTATCAGCAGTCCTTGATGGTTTCTGCTGCATGGGCTTCTAATGTGTTGCGGATGAGCAATGTAATCTTTACATCTGAAAGGGCCATGGCAGGCAATTTAGATACCCATTAACTGTGTGTGCATGGTTATCAGACACCATATACTACTCTTCTAGAAGAACAGCCAACAGTCATTAATGGGCTTCAATGTCCGATTTCATACACCACTTTGCACTGACAGTTTCCCTTCTGGTGAACAATGATATGAGACTATAGGCTCAGCAGCAATCTAGCAAAACCGATGCAACTGGTACCCACACCATTGATCCACCTGCTCCGTTCCCAAGAATGCTGACCATTTATACATGCATTGAACATGACAGTTTTCCTGTATCATTTAATGTTTATCAAAAGTTAAATCTCAAATGAATGTATATGGACAGTTGCATTTAGCTTGATGTCATTTTTAACACAATAACAATATCCCTCATTTCTCAGCAAATATCTCTGATAACAGAAGCACGGCTCTGTGTTTAGTGACCCCCTACTGACGACAAGGAAAATGGAAAGTTTGCTCTCTTCATGCTTCATCGTTCCAGTAGCATTTCAATATTGCGACTCAGCATTGGGGTGCTCACAAAGATTATGGTGGTAAATATCTACTGCTGTTCTGCATTAACTTTAGCTCAGAAGACCTATCCTTGCTACACCTATAGACAATGCTCAATCAACATTTTAAACCAATGAAACCACTGTAATTTTCTGTAGACTTTCATATTTTGCAAACATAATATACATACTATAACAAACAGTATTTGCTTTTATACAGAATACAGAATGCTCAATCAACATTTTAAACCAATGAAACCACTGTAATTTTCTGTAGACTTTCATTTTTTGCAAACATAATATACATACTATAACAAACAGTATATTTGTCTTTATACGGTATATAAATATACAATATAATATATATATACAATATACACAATGTGTGGATAAAGAACAATTATATACAATATCAGAGCTCTATATAATTTATTTTAAAAGTACACACTGTTATTTTCCTACAAATTTCATGTAGACAATTGATTATTTTGCATAGAAAGCATTATATATACACTTATTAATAACTATGAGGGTATAAAACCTTCAATTTGGACAGTGCTGCTTTGTAAATTCAGTTCTTAAAAGTAATGTGTACATTTTTTAATTAATGTTCATGATTGTGCATTAAATAGAGGAAATTCTTGTAAATGAATTGTCAGCTACCCCTATCCCCTGAGATCTGCACTTTCTTGAATAATCCCCATCACATTAAGTACCAGTGAGGATTTTGACCTTGTGTCAATCTTCTGTCAATCATGTTTTCAAGTAGCCCAAAAACACAATGCTAACGTGCCCAAAATGGCACCCATATACTGAAGTTGAAACCTATTTTTCATAAAATGTAGTGCCTTGTTTTAAACTACTTAAAAATGCCATTTTGGGTCCATTTTTTAAAAAACGTACCAGACCTGTACTTGCAACCCGCAATTTGAGCCACATGGTCCTGCACCTGACCTGTTTGCTTGCTGCCTGGACCCAATCCAAGCTCGAGAGAAGAAAATGGTGGAAAGTGCAGAAGATTTAAAAAGTGACATCATGGCGTCATAACACAGTCTGCAGCCAGCCACACCTCTCACAGTACATTTGTGCAGACACACCCCAGAAAGGGCAGGGAGAAGGTTAAACTTTAGGAAACCAAGTTAAACTTTAAGAGGAACACTGCTAAGTGCCTGCCCACCTGAAACGGAAACCAGGGGCACACAACCCTGTCAGATATTGTCTATCCAGTTGACACCTGACCCAGTGCAGGTTATTATTATTATTATCTTGTATATATAAAATGCCAACACATTGCACAGCTTTGTAAAAAAAACTGTTCTGAAAGTGAACAATTTTCCCTTTGGAACACTACAGTAGGATAGCGAGTGTGAATTTAAGTTTGCGATAGGGCGCAGTGTATGTAGTAAAACTTCTTAATGAAAAAGTTTACGTTTGCTCCTTCAAGCAGATGTTAAAGGTTAACAATGTCAAATTAAGGGTAGCACTACACTGGCGTTTTTCGGTGCGTGAGGAAGCACAGGAGTCACGTCAGATGCACCAAATCTAATGTAAGTAATACAAATGTCGCAAGTAGAAGCTGATTTCATCCGACACAACTCGACTGTCAGATGAAGATGCAACATGCAGCGTTCGCATCCGACAGTCATGTCGTGTCAGATCAAATCAGCTTCTACGTGCGACATTTGTATTACTTACATTAGATTCGGCACATCCGACATGACTCCTGCGCTTCCTCGTGTCGGAATGAATGGTCGCACACCGTAAATCACCTGTGTAGTTCTACCCTAAGATTCACAATGCTATAAAAGCCTAATGAAGAATATTACATTGCGACATTCACATTTTTATTGTTATTTGTGCGCAAATTTGCTCTCTTTGCAAATTTTATGATGTTCCCCCCTAATTGTATTAGGTTACCTTTCTTCAGTTGCTATGCAGATGAAGTCACTGGTATATGAGAAGAAAAGGCTCTTTGGAATGATTTTATAGTACATAAAAGGGTTACACAATATATTAACAAGTTTGGAGACTACTTGTGTTATTTATAGACCCATCAAGTACAAAACAAGCTGCTTGTTAACATGCTGCAGGTGCAACTAACCTGCTATTATTCCCAGACAAACACAACATTAAAGAGAAATGCTCCCTGAAATTCAAATTTAGACACATTTGGTCAATTTAAAGATATGTAGGAAAACATTTCTATGCCTAGAAGGAGCTATAACCAGCAAAATCTTGTTTCAACATCGCTAACCTCTTTGTTCAGCTATAAGTGTAATAGATGAACACTGTAAGATCTATGGCATATATATTGTGTGATAATGGCAGTGCTGGCAATTCTCAATTGCTTTTATCACTAAAAAACATGTCAGTTAAGGTTTGTGAAGATTCTCATTCATCCAGGTCATGGTATATCTAAAGACATAACTCAAAATCAACTGGACTTTCTGTGTCTTTCTTCAAGCGGTTTCACAAGTCATCCGATTGGCTTTCTCAGTTTCTGAATTGAGAATGCCAGTGGGATGACTGGTGAAACCTCTTCAAAAAAACACACAGAAAGTCCAGTTGATTTTGACTTATTTCTACAGACATGTCAGTTAAGATGCCCAAAATTGCTATGTGAAGGCACTGGCCTATAAATATATAAGTACATAAGTAACCCTACCCTTGAAATACTGAAAAACCAATAAGTCAAAAAATGAGTCGCCATGCAGTTTGCAGTATACCAACTTAAACAATTATTTAATAGTAGATACGAAAACTAAATAAGGGGTAATTTGGGTCCCATGAAAAAATCTTTATAAAAACTGATGCAGAAATGATAACCTCTAACTAGCTGAAACTGTTTACAGGCTTGTAGCAAATGTTGCCTATGTGTGTGTAACTGTGTCACTATTTCATAACTTACTGTTTAACAATGCAAGAGGATCAGGTAAGACACCCGACATAGGCCTCAAGTACATTGCTACATATGTATAAAGTAAAGACCGGTACTTTTGTTGTTTGCTAAATAGCAATAATGACAATGCATTAAAGTTTGGGAATATCATCCTAAACAATGCAGCCAATAAAAAGTATAATTCCGTTATTCTAGGCAGGGTTTCTTAATTAGTCGGTCTTACTGAGTCAGGACCCAAAAATGGGTATCTATGCTGCTTAGAATGCACCACCATAAATCTCTTGAAATATATTTCTGCAATAGAAAAAAAAATTAGATATTGGACCAGCAATAACATTTCCAGATTTAACCTGGCCACAATCAGGCTGATAAAGCTGCAGACTTGGCTCCTCAAGCCTGAGTTGCATGCACTATGTATGGGGCCCTCCTGACATGCTGATATCTGGCTGGTCTGAAAATCCCTTCAGTCAAAGACCACTTAATTTTGTTTATGTGATCCTTGTCTGACAGGCAGTGTTGGACTGGGGTGTCCAGGGCCCACCAAACCTCAGCCTCCAATTGCAGCTGCAGATCCTCCATATAGCACTTGCCAGCCAGCACCCTGTTGCCCCCACATGTTTGGGCAGGGGGAGGGCTGGCATCGACATATTCACTCATATAGGGGTCTTGCCAAAAGAGATCTGCATGGCAAGGTTAAGATTAAGATTAAGAATCTCTGTTTATAAAGCAGCAAAAGCTAGTGTCTCGTCGGTTATAAGGCAACAGCAAACTTTTATGAGTGGGCGTAATTGTGTTGGAATATTAATTTTTTGGAATACTAAATAATGGCAGTTTTTAATTTTACATTTTTTAGGATATCTGAGCTAGTATATACTGGAAGCTACATTTATCCTTTCAATACAGTAGAACTGCTGAACAGTTGCCAACCAAATTTCTCATGCAGACGCAGCCTGTATAGCTTCTGTGATGTGCGCTTTGCTTATTTTGTGGCCTGATCTACACAGACAAAAGGACAAAAGCAGGTATGGCATTGAAAGGATTTCAGCATGGCAGCCAGCACTGTGTGTTTCCAGGGATGCATCTCCAAACATACAGCAAAGACAAACAATGGACTGGGCTACATCATCTGCCAAAATAGCCTGTGACTTGTTTCCTGGCATCTGAACATACAACTGCAGGAAATGATGGCAGCCCTTAAAACACAGGCAAACTGCTTTTCTGTGGAGGAAGAAACCAGTGCGGTAGTTTCACTTAATTACTTTGGGTAGAACAAATTTACAGCAAAGCAATAATTAGGCAGATAAAAAAAAAAAAAAAAAGCTCCCATTCCCATCCTCTGTTTCTATTATCTCAAACCATAGCTAATTGCCTGCATTACGTCCAACATTTTACTTACTACTATAATATATAATAATAATGTATATATTTTTTTTATAAATGCCTTTTTTGTGAGGATACTTCTACTATACAGTAGGTGTTTCCTAGTGTTACAAAAATATATGTCTCAAAGAGATATTGTATGTCTCTAAGAACACGATACTGTGCGAGGGCATAAACAGTATCTTGTAATCCTATTATTCTTCTTTAAATGTTGTGAAAAGAAAAAGACTCTCTCTATAGAACTTTACAAGGGGTCCTCCAAAATCTTCCTCTTTTTCTTTCATTGGCAACACATCACAAAGTAACACACTGAAAAAGATAAGGCCAAAGAAGGCTTTCAACCTGTCTGGCTTTGACCCAGATAGCCCAGTTTTGGAAGGGCTGTCTGTGTCTAGGGATGTTGCCGCGGAATCGACGCCCATGTTTCGCCGCGCGACAAAATTTTTTTGGCGCCGATAGACTTTAATGGGCGTTGGTGACATTTCGCTGATGGTGAATTATTGTCGAAACAAAATGGGTCAAATTCGCCCATCCCTATGTGTCCCTTGTTTTTCAAAATTAGGAAAATCATGCAGGATTCCCTGATATTGATATGATTCCCTGAGATTGACCTGTCTGCACCTAGAACTGCTGTGTCAGATTGGGTGCAGGCACATACATCTGAAAGGCAAGAGGAATTCTCGCAAAATCAGCTCAGTGTGCTTGGACCTGAGCCGACACAACTGTTCTGGGTGCAGGCAGGAGAGGAGGCTAATGTGTATTTCAGAAGGTCAATTTCAGCCCCCGTCTGGCAGTAGCTTTAAGGGCAGGGCAAAGAAGCTATTTGGGCCGGACCATATGTTCAAGAAGGACCCTCAGTAAATAGAAAAGACATGATTGCATTGTGTAATAGATAACGCTCAGCACTCTGCAACAAACAAAGTTTGCAAAGGTTGCTGGGAGTTGTAGTTAGGGTTGCCACCTGTCCGGATTTCACCTGGACAGCCGGTATTTGAAAGGACTGTCTGGGTGAAACTTTCCTGTCCGGATTTCCAAATCAGGAAATCTGGACAGGACATTGAAGTTAATGGCCAGCCCCACCCCGATGTCACCAGCCCCACCCCGATGTCACCAGCCCCACCCCTGATGTCATCAGCCACTCCCCCCAACGTCATCGATCCACCTCCAACATCATCTTCCCCCGGGAACAAAAAAGGTGGCAACCCTAGTTGTAGTTTAATAAAAGCTGGAAGGTTGAGGGCTGGACTAAGGTTGACACCTGTCTGGTTTTTAGATGAACAGCCCAGTGTTTTAGTTGCCTGGGTCAAAACTGCCTGCCCAGTTTACCAAATTAGGAAAATCAGGCAGGATTCCCTATGATTGACACATCGATCTGCCAATCGCCGATCGCTACATCATAATTTTGCCCCTGATGTCACAACCCACCCCCTGCAGCAACACAGCCCCACCCCCATTGTGTCATGGCCCCGCCCCTGCCTGGATTCAACTGGGCCAAACAGTGACAAACCTAGGCCAGACATTCCTTATAGTTTTATTCCAGTTCTGCAATTGGTGCCTGTTTCATACAGTGTGCAGAGATGATGCAGTGGGCCATCTCTATACATAAATACTTAAACATGCAGCTAATTACCACAAGGTTTTCCAGATCATTCAGCATAAGTACCTCATTTGCTTTCTATCCTGTGCCATTAAAAAAATGTCATTTCTGCCTTGTTCACTTGCTCACAAGACGAAAGCCTTTACCAGATCAGAGCACCAAAGAGATGCAGGATTAGAGAAGGAAATGACTGCCACAAATAAAGACTTAAGGGTGCAAAGCCAGCACTCTGTCTTAGACTGAATTTTCCCACCTGTAAAATGAACTAGGTATAAATCATCTCACACTATGCCACTGTCAAAGGGATCTAAATGTAATCAACTCATCAGTATAACTCAAAATTAGATTGTCCGCTGCTTTGTGCATAGCAGATTCTGACACAGACAACAGTGTGATAGCAAAGAACACAACTTATTGCAGGCAGCAGCATGTCTAATACGCTACTATTAACACTCTAATCTTCCTTACAGATCAACAACATGCGTTTCTACATTGTATAATTCGCTGGATTTATTTAAGGCTGAAAGGCTTTTGGAAGATAAATAACATTAAAGAAGCAGTATGAAGTGACAGGCCAAAAAGAAAGGTACGTTTGCTGCTTCCAAGAGTAATTGCCTTTCTATGAAATATTCATTGTCCTCATATAGGAACAAACTTGCTTTGTACCCCAGGTGCTCGTCCGCATCACTTGCCATAACAATAAACAAACAGGTGCCCTTCAAGCTCAAAACAGCCTGTTTTTAAATATAAAATATTTACAAATCATAAAATCATTTTATTCATATTATAGAAGGTTATTGTTGCTGGCTAATTTAAAATCAATGGCAAATATGGCAAATAAAAATGTATTCATTTCCCCTATATTCAAATAATATAAAGTGGTCCCTCTCGAGTCTGGAAGCAGGACTTTCTTCAAAGGGGCCGTAAGATTTCTTTACTGTTTAGGGCTAGTCCACACGGAGGCATTTTCAGGCGACTGTTGAAAAGCGCATCGCCTCGTGTGGTTAGCACAGGCGTTTTTACATAGGCGCCCATACAAAACTGTCGCCTGCGCCGGTCGCGGCGACTGTCGCGGCGCTTTGTCGCCGCGACCGCAAACGCGTCGCTATCTCCCCGTGTGGACTAGCCCTTAGGGGCATTGTGCAGAATAAAAGAAGATTACAGCAAAGTAAATTCTCATGTTCCAGGGCTGGTTACTGATATTGATGGGCACATTTTTTCGCCAGATATAAATTCACGACGAAATTGCACATTTCACCATCTGCAAATGTATTTTGCAAAAATTCTCTGCCTTAAATTCACTGTGACAAAAAATTCGCTACAACAAAAAAGTTTAGAGAGAAAAAAACACCTTAAGAAAAAAAGATATTGATTTTAATGCATTTACAAAAAAGTCGCCTAATGAAAAAAATGTCCATTGACTTTTAATGCATTCGCTGCAAAAAAAATTGTCGCGTGCATCAAAAAAATGTTTTCCCACAGTTTGACTTCAATGCGTTTCCCGAATTTTTTCGCAGTTATGCACATTTTTCGGTGAAGCAAAACGGGACAAATTCGCTTAACACTAGTTACTAACACTATTCCCAGCATTATTATCAATGCTTGTTGCGCAGAATTTTTTTTTGACGTCCATTGACTTCAATGAGTTTCACAAATTTTTTCGAAGTTTCGCAAATTTTTTGATGAAGCAAAATGGGACAAATTGGCTCATCACTATAGGGATGCACTGAATCTGGGATTCGGTTCGGGATTTGGGCAGGATTCGGGCCTTTTTCAGCAGGATTCGGATTCGGCCGAATTCTTTTGCCAGGCTGAAACTAATCCGAATTTGCATATGCAAATTAGGGGCGGGAGGGAAATTGCGTTACTTTTTGTCACAAAACAAAAAAGTAAAAAATGTTGTCCCTTTCCCACCCATAATTTGCATATGCAAATTAGGATTCGGTTTGGTATTCGGCCGAATCTTTTGCGGATTCGAGGTTCGGCCGAATCCAAAATAGTGGATTCGATGCATCCCTACATCACTAGTTGCTAACACTATTCCTAGCATTATTATCAATGCTTTAAAATAGCAAAGACCCAAACAACCCCCTGTACCATAGCACTAGAGGTATTATCAGCAAAATGGCCCAAAAACAATGTTTCATGGATGGTGTAGTCCCTGGCACTAATTTGCTGTTTGCCAAGTTATAGTATCTAGTGATTAAAACTTTTAAGTTTACTGTAAATCAGCCAAATCTTTCACACAGTGGCATGTTTAGCTCTACTTTGCCCCCCTTAAAGAGAGCTGGACTTTGGTGTAAGGGGCCCCCCAGAAAATCTGACACCACAAACCCACTTTCCGAACTATTCGTTTTATGTACACTTTTTCTTTATCTTTCAACCACTGGGAGATGATTCCAAAATAACATCAAAAAGATGTTTTTTATAATGAGATTTTCTAAATTCTTCTATTAAAAAGAGATAGCGCTTGGAAGCTCTATTTCTCTTTTCAAAATTGGATTCAGAGCGGTGAACAAAATGCTTACTTTTCCAAAGTATAATTCATTAAAGACCTACTAAATTATTAATATCGTTATTTTTATGTGCATTCATTAATAGCGAAAAACAAACAGAAGAGCCAAGAGAGAAAGGACTACTTAACAGCTTCTGCCACAGGAGTAATAAAAAGGCAGAAAAAAGCTTCAAACTATTTTGCCAGAAGAGATTATTTCCAGAGCTGTGTATTTATCAACCCCCAGGAAATTGAATTTCTGGATTATTTAAAAAAAAATGCTTTACATGAAAATTGTACAAGGGATATAAGTCACATTCTGACTGGGAAGTTACATAGCCTAGCCAATCCACCGGCAGCTTCCAAGTCATAAAGTTGGTCACTTTGACCTGCCACTCCATTTATAATGGTCCAGAACAGAAATGGGTAGGAATTAAGGACTGTATATCAGGTGGATTGCATGAAGAATCTCGTCTACATATTGGGGTTCATTTATGCCTACAAATGCAGTAAGCAAAGTGCAATGTTATAATAATATAGGTTTTTCCTAGAATTCCAGTGTTGTTGTGGTTGCAAAGGAGCATTGCACCTGACACAATTGTATCAGATTCCACATTTTGTCACAAAACATTCTACCAGGCGAGTGACATCTAGACCAAATTATTTAGGTGCAAATGTGCTGCACCTGTTCACACTGGGCCCAAAGAGAATCCTGGAGCTACTGTCTGGTTAGAAAATGTCTCCACAGGTCAACAGAATTGTTGATTCAGAATGGAAGTCAGGAGGGATTGAGTATTTGAAGTTGTAAATATACACTATGGAGTTTGCTGCATAACCACATATTACTTAAATTCACTATCCACTTAGCTGCTGGCCCTTTCTCTGTGTACTGTAAGTCTAATGAAGCAAGTAGGCTGTTGTTAGCCATGCTCTTCCCATCCAAAATGGGGGATGCTGCTGATTGCTTCCTATCAAAGGAGAGAACCTATGGTTCACTAACTGCAAAAGATAACATTTTCTATAAAGTTCTCTCCTAAACCTGACCTGGGATTTAGTTTAGGGAGTCCTAGATCATAGGGGCAGAAGCTGTAAACAATGCCCTAGACTAAGGGAAGCTGAAAGGAAGAAACTACACTTCCTGAAGACGCCTAATTTCATATTGCTTCTCAAAGAATGAGAACAATGTAATTGAAGTCTTAATACGTCAGTCAAGTAAATAGGAAATGAATATCTGTTCTTCAATTGGCCCCATGTGATTCATGCTTGTGATGCTTTGCTTGTGATTGCTTGAGTCCATGATAACGACCACCATTCTGTTGCACTCTCATGTGATGCCTATGCAGTTGGCCTGCAGCCTTTACATGAGAAATCCACCAAGCAGCAACTTTTCTGTCAAAAATAAATACAAATGACAGCACATGAACCTTGAGTCCCGGCACAACTGTCAGGCCACAAAGCATGCCCAGGGAGAGGACATTACTTTTTAACTAAGGTTATAGAGCTCCTTTTATTTATGTATTTTCTGTCATTCAGCAGTTATTAAATACAACAAAAAAGAAATATATAAAAACAATATACCTGTTGCCTTCTATGGCTATGCAACCTGTTTCTGAGCAATGAATATTTCTGAAGAATAATATCCCAGATATAAGACTGATTTCATTCTTGTAAAGGTATGGGACCTGTTATTTCGAATTCTGGGGACTCTGGGGGAAATTTACTAAAGGGCGAAGTGACTAAAGCTGGCGAAAATTCGCCAGCGTGTCATCATTTCGGCACTTCACCGATTTACGAACGGTAGCTGGTGTAATTTCGCTTGCGTAATTTCACCAAGGTGATAGATTCTGGCTCAACTTTGCACTCTAACGCCAGGCGAATTTTCGGTCTGGCGAAAAAGCGTTACTACGCACATTCACCAAGTTTTTGATTTTACTGACCGTTACCTCTATCGCCAGACTTGCCTTCGCCACCTCAGAACAGGTGAAGTGCAATAGAGTAGATATGAGTTCCTCAAAAAAAAGTCCCCAAAAATGCTGGCGTTTTTTCCTATTTAAAGGGTGATAGACTGAAAAAGATCGGAAATCTTTTTTCGCAGTTCCCTCCTTCCCCTCTACATTTTCTAACATATGGCACCTAAACTATACTGTGGACACATGTGTAGGGCATTATAACAACTTTATATAATTTTATTAAGCTTCCCTGGCCTTGTGTAGTGTAATTTATTTGCTGCAATATATATGGCCATTGTACTTTAACTGCACGCCGTATGCTAATTAGCCAACGCTAGCGTAACTTCGAACTGCTGAGCGTAACTTTTTGGCGTAATTTCGCCAGCGTTCGGTACCCTGTGCACAACTTCGGATCTTCGTAAATTATCGTTGTCCAGGCGAATTTACACCTGGTGAAGTGTTGCGATGTGCGCAAAGACAGCGATGGCGAATTTTCGCCGGTTAGTGAATTTGCCCCTCTGTGTATTCCATCTCATTACTACCTCATTAATTTTATCTACTCTATATTATAGTACAAAATAATGTAGCAAAAATAATAAATATGTGCTAAATTATTTGAAATTACTGTTATAAGACCCTAATATTGTCTGAATGGATTCAAAGTATGATGTATGTACTGAACTCAACCCTTGTCTTATCATGTTATCCTGTAGCAGCTCAGTATGCCTGCTCACCAGCTCTCAAAGCTCCTACAATTTAATATATATACGTTGATATGTTGCAATTTCAGCACTAGGCAGGATCCTTTACATGAAGTTTGCCAGCACCTAGTGTATCAAATTGCAGAAGCTGTACTATAACATACTTAAGTAAAGTTTAAGAATGCCAGCAACTAATGACCCAAATTGTAATAATTTATAAAATCAGCAACTATGCTTGTTCAGCTTATACTGGGACAAAATAGATGAACTTTTACTACAGTGTAGATATTATTATTCTAAGACTATGTGAAATTTGTCTTTGGGGGAAACGTAATAGAAGTCATAAAACAGAGAAAAATTGCTACAATAAAAACATTTTCTCAATGTAATATTCCTTGTTCAATACTTATTGTTCTGTAAAGTTTTATTATGCATAGTGTATTGTTAAGGCCAGCTTAAAGGTGGTGTATTTTATTGGTGGAAACAGCATTTTTCTCTGATGCCTGAAAGATTCTTTTTATAAAGGATAATTACCCCAATACCATATAATATAAGAAATGAAGACCAACTTTAAAAAGTTGATCAAGTTGATCTATTATTTCCACTGAATTTTGTTCTTAGTTTTGTGAGAAAATTCAACCTAATAAAATGCCATAAAATGCTACCTGCTAAAATCTAAGAGAATGACTGTGCTTGAGACACAGAGGTACAACACAGCGTCACATATGACATTAGAATAAATAAATAGGGCTCATTTAGTGATTCAATCTTTGCAATGTCTGAGCTGCAACAAAGTCATTTACTGTGTTATTGCCGTGTACTGTATATTTTCTATAAATGACTTGCCTCTATCCTCATTTAGAATCCTCTAGCCACAAATTCAAAGTAGAACTACAATTAAACTAAACATCTCTGAAAACATCCCTCTTTGAATTCATGCGATTGCCTCAGTGTCCTAAATACACTTGTGTCAGCAATTAGCAGGAGCAGTGTTTAATTAATCCTCTGGAGTTCTGATGTGGCACATTCTAAGACCAAGAGATAATAGGAAATCATTTGTTTAAAACTTCAGGATTAGCTTGTGATGCATCACTCTACTGGATGCCAGTCGTAGCACAAATAGAACTAATCATACAGGCCTACATAAGGCGCAGGAAACAGCATGTATTTCTCTGCATGATACTCAAATACAATGTACTAGAGAGTAAAACAGAAATGCTCTCATTTGGAGAATTGGCTAAAACCCATAATATATAAATTGGATGCAGTAGACAACATTACAATCTGAAACTTACTTACAGTACATTCCAATTACTTTTGATACCCATGTGTCATGCTGGATAATAAGGTTATCAGGTAATGCTGCAATATGACCCAGCATAAAGTTCCTCTACAAAACATAATAGGATTGATAACCCCTTATATCCAGTACTTGTATGAGGTCAAATCATTATATCTACAGGGACATATTTACCAATTGGCGATAAATGGCAAGTGCAAAAAATTAAGCACAATTCACCATGTTTTTTTCCCACAGTGTGGCACCTTGTTTGTTGAGACTGTTGGTAAATCACAAGAAGTTGCTTTCACTTGAGTTGTCTTACATTCATTCATACATGCATTTCCTTGTGATTTAGGCAATGCAAAAATGACATGTAGGTCCAGCATTCAACGGGATCGGTGGACTTTATGACTCATCAATGTCAGGTGTAATGTAGAGGCTTCTTGTGCCTTATTTTCATTAGTTTTTGAATCTAGCGCATTTAGCATGCATTGGGATTCCTGGATTTCATGACTGGTCAGTGGCAGGTATAGGTATAGAGTATAGCCTCATATCATAGGTGATAGATAAACTACATAGGTGGCCATACATTATAAGTTCCATTCCTTTGGCAAGGTCGGAAAAATAAGCTGATCCTTCCACCTGATATGCCCAATGAGCAGATGCAGTCCTCGATTTGACCTTCCTGGAACCTGCCCAATTGGCATCTGTCAGGGAGCCCTGTCCTAGGGCCCCACACACAGGCAGATAAGCTGCTGATTTGGTCTAAAGGACTTGAATGTGCAGCTTAAATCAGCCCGTGTATGCCCACCTTTTGTCCCACTAGCCCACTTAATATTGATCACCGCTGTCCTGTTCAAATATTCGAATAGGTCATTAGCTGCCAAGTATTTGTCCAGAGACTGTTTTAATTC